>NC_091252.1:30625517-30928275 GCF_042477335.2 Ovis canadensis | reverse complement strand
AGCTTAGACTGAAGGGTTGAGTCCATGACATTCCATGGCTCGTACATCTGTGACCGGAACCCTAGGATTATAGCCTCTAGACTTCAACTGAAATATTTGGTTGTCTTTCAGTGTTTTGCAAAATTTTCCATGTAATATTTGGCATTAAATAATGGTCTTTCCTTATCCTTAAAGGATAAGAAAATATTTCTTTTGAGAAGGAGCACCTTTGGTAAGGAGACTAAAAAAAAAAAATCAGTATAGGTATAAAAATCCTGGTGGATTAATTTCATTAGCATGCTGATGGGCCTGACTTTTGCTTCATGGTTATGGCAACAGGCGACAGCATTAGTTGTAACTGCTGAATGGTTGAGCTCTAAATAAAAGAGCATGGAGTGGGGAATGGAGTTTTTGAGATTCTGTGCCAGCGCTTCAGTGTGGCTCCCCTCTGGTTTGAACCCTCCAGGTGTGTTGGACTAGTCCAGTAATGGCTTTAAGGCTGGCCCATGGGGTGCCATATCACAAGTATCCTTGTTCATTTTTCTAAAAGCTAAAGATCACTTTTTCCTCCTTTTTCTTCTTTTCCTCTTCTTTCCTTAACATTTGTATTTCCTTCACTTGTCTTGCCCTATTAACTAATTGTCTTCTGGACTTTGTTTCCTTTTATCTAACCCTGGCCTGCAGCAGCTTAGCTGCTAGCAGAAAGTAAGGTTGCAAATCTGGAAGCTTGGAGCAAATATGAAAAATATCCCTCTAACTTCTGGCATGGAGATGTACTGCTGGCAGCGTTCTATTGCTGTGAGCTGGCCAGTTGAATGTCTTCAGTGACTGAGAGGGGCATTGCACCCCTGTTAGTTACTCTGAGCATCCCACTGGGCCAGAGAGGTGGTGCCGAGAGACTGAGGATGATGTTCTGGGATGAGGAGGGTCAAAGTGTGAGCACTGCAAGCTGGCAAGCCTGGAGAACTGCCTGCCACTGGTCACAGCCTGTAATAATAGCTACCTGCCAACCCAGAGGTGGAGAAGGCAATGGCACCCCACTCTAGTACTCTTGCCTGGAAAATCCCATGGACAGAGGAGCCTGGTAGGCTGCAGTCCGTGGGGTCGCTAAGAGTCGGACACGACTGAGCAACTTCACTTTCACTTTTCACTTTCATGCATTGGAGAAGGAAATGGCAACCCACTCCAGTGTTCTTGCCTAGAGAATCCCAGGAATGGGGGAGCCTGGTGGGCTGCTGTCTCTGGGGTCGCACAGACGGACACGACTGAAGCGACTTAGCAGCAGCAGTAGCAGCAGCCAACCCAGAGGAGGAAATGCAAACACATATGTTACCTATATCCTGTCTACCTAGGGACAGGTAAAGAGAGAAGTACCAATTAATAATTAAAGGTACTTGCTCTCAAGAATCTTAGAAGGAAAATGCAGTGTTACCTTAATGCAGTCTGCCTTGCATTGTCCTGCACCATTTTATTTTCACAGTGTAGCTCCAAGTCCTTTTCCCCTTTCATTAAAGGCTTGTAGAGTTGGATTGTTACCTTTCGTATATGACAAATAGATTGCCTCACTGATTGATTGCTATGCTGTGTTGTGCTTAGTTGCTCAGTCATGTCTGACTCTTTGTGACCCCATGGACTGTAGCCCGCCAGGCTCCTCTGTCCATGGAATTCTCCAGGCAAGAACACTGGGGTGGGTTGCCATACCCTCCTCCAGGGGATTTCCCAATCCAGGGATCAAACCCAGGTATCCCCCATTGCAGGCAGATTCTTTACCATCTGAGCCACCAGGGAAGCCCCCACTGTTGGCTACTCCCTGTGAAACATTAGAGTAGACTATAATAGTATCCATGATTTTGGTGAAAGAGGAGGTGCTAGATAATTTTTTTTAACCAATTAATGGGATATGTCACGTGCTTCTCTCCTGTCCTAATAAAAATTGCTTCTGTCAGTGCAAAAAACACCAAATGATTTAGATGCCGATATAATTGTCACTTCTTTAATTCCCAAAGATTTAGGATAATATCTTGGTTCAAAGAAGAAAATAATTATGGCAAACCCCTATTCACATGTTTCTTGAGTGTGGAATAACATTTATTACCCTGCTATAGGCAAGCAAGGTATGACAAAAAAGAAAATACTTGAAGGGCAACAACTGATGACCCTCTCACAGAAACTGTGGACCTAGTAGATTTCTTAGGAACATATGAGTAGATACCAACCTAGGTAGTATCTGAAGATTTTCTCCTCTAAAAATTATTTCTTAATAAAATGTTTGTGAAAAATGAGTGATGGCTTGTTTTATGTTTTGCTTGTGTGTGGTTTTATCTTTCCCCACTTGAATATTATTTTCAGATCTTAATAATAATCATCATGACTTTCCAGTTTTGACCCATTTTCTCTCCAATAAGAGATGAATTGGGTTGTCTCAAGTTATGAAGGGATTCCTGCCTTTTTGAGTCTTGTGGTGGGGATGTTTAATCATTAGAATGGAACCATGAGTGTGACTCTGGGTTATCCATTCATCTGATTAAAAACTAACTGGTTTCTAAGTTATATTTTGATATATTTCATTAATTTTCAAATATGTGAAACTTTTTTGAATTATAAGGAGCATTAAAGGATACATGGAAGAGTTGGTAGCAAGCCTACGTAGAATTGACATCCACGTGGGGAGTGTCCGTATGTGATGGAATAGTATGTATATATAGCTTTTCTGTGTTATTAAATAAAGTGGAGAGAACATGGTGAACCAATGGAGTGCCTGCCAAGAACAGGGTTATGCTTGTCCTGTTAAGTACAGTTGATGAAGACATCTATTATCTCTTCAGTTCAGTTCAGTCATTCAGTCGTGTCTGACTCTGCAACCCCATGAATCGCAGCACGCCAGGCCTCCCTGTCCATCACCAACTCCCGGAGTTCACTCAAACTCACGTCCATCAAGTCGGTGATGCCATCCAGCCATCTCATCCTCTGTTGTCCTCTTTTCCTCCTGCCCCCAATCCCTCCCAGCATCAGAGTCTTTTCCAATGAGTCAACTCTTTGGATGAGGTGGCCAAAGTACTGGTGTTTCAGCTTTAGCATTATTCCTTCCAAAGAATACCCAGGGCTGATCTCCTTTAGAATGGACTCGTTGGATCTCCTTGTAGTCCAAGGAGTCTTCTCAAGAGTCTTCTCCAACACCACAGTATTATCTCTTAGGTGATCCTTATTTATCAAATGGTTTTTATTAAAAAATTGATAGAGAGGTTCCTCCTCAAGCTGCTTCTCCTAACAGATGTCAGAATGAAAGGGAAAGACCAACCAGTATTGAGGATAATTGATTCAAAGTATTCCAAATGGAACAGGATGGTGTGATTAAAAACAGACATTTCTGAGATCAGTAGTAAACACAAGATGTCTGAAGGACACATTTATTTTTAACTAAAGGACAATATGATAAAAATAAAAGATCAGTGTATTTTTTTTTGCACAGAGCTTGGAAAAATGAATGTTCATATTAGAGGAATTTTGGTTTACCCTGGATGAAGACGGTGCATTTCCAAGGAAGAAATGTGGAAGGACTGATGCTAAAGCTGAAACTCCAGTACTCTGGCCACCTCATGCGAAGAGTTGACTCATTGGAAAAGACTCTGATGCTAGGAGGGATTGGGGGCAGGAGGAGAAGGGGGCGACCGAGGATGAGATGGCTGGATGGCATCACTGACTCGATGGATGTGAGTCTGAGTGAACTCCGGGAGTTGGTGATGGACAGGGAGGCCTGGCGGGCTTCGATTCATGGGGTCGCAAAGAGTCGGACACGACTGCGTGACTGAACTGAACTGACTGTGGAAGGAAATGGACCTATCTTCATGTAATTTTTTTGTGACCTTTTACTTTCTCAAGATATTTCAGTGTCACAGGAATATAATGAGAGATGTCTGTTTTTACTGTACACTGCTATAGATGTAGATGATATAGCAAATTGACTCGACTGCCCAAAGAGTTCTAAGTTACTTAATGCAAGAACTTACTTGGCTTGTTTAATTGTGGCTTTAATTAATGGCTTATTTAATTGTCATTTCTCATAAAAGCAGCATGCAGCATGTAGAAGTACTACCACCAAGTTTTAGTTTAGCTTTCTCATTCGAGTTCAGGCCAGTGAGCATTCACTGTACCTTGTTCAAACACATTAATTCTTGATTATGTTTCTAAAAATGTATACTTAGGAAGTCAAACTCCAATAAACACCTGGAAAAATACCCCATACTATTTGGTATATTTCTTGACTTAAGCATCTATAAGTATACACTCATTTATTCTTTTAAGGGCCAAAGCCACTTGGCATAAAATTGACCATCTTAACCACTTTTAAGTGTACAGTACAGTAGTCCTAGCTGATGGGTATTATTATGTAGCTGATCTCTAGAATTTTTTCTCCTTGCAAAACTGAAAATCTGCATCTGTTAAACAATAGCTCCTCTTTTCCCTTCCCCACTGACCCTGGCAACCGCCATTCTACTTTCTGTTTCTACGAGTTTGGTTATTTTATTAATAGATACCTCATATAAATGGAATCATGCAGTGTTTGTATTTTGTGATTGGCTTATTTTATTTAGCATAATGGTCTCAAGGTTCATCCACGTTATCACAAGAGGCAGGATTTCCTAAGGCTAAATAATATCTATGTATCTGTATCTCTATATCTGTCTATATCACACTTTTTAAATTCACTTGTTGAGGGACATTTAAGTTGCTTCTATTCTTGGCTACTGTGAATAAAGCTGCTGTGAAAATGAATGTGCAAATGTCTCCTCAAAATCTGTTTTTCAAAAATTTAAGTTACATACCCAGGAGTTGGATTGCTAAATTTCTGTTTTTATTTTTTTAACATTTTGAGAAACCTCCATACCATTTTTTCATAACAATGGTACCATTTTGCATTTTCCAGTGTCTGCACATCCTGCCAACACTGTGTGTTTGTTTGTTTTTGATAGTGGCCATCCTAATGGGTGTGAAGTGATACCTCACTGTGTTTTGATTTTCCTTAATAATCACTGATGTTGAGCTTCTTTTCATGAACTTGTTGGCTATTTGTGTATCTTCTTTGAAGAAATGTCTGTTCAAGTTGTTGTTCAGTCGCCAGGTCACGTCCGACTCTTTGTGACCCTATGGACTGCCCCACACCAGGCTTCCCTGTCCCTCCGTATCTCCTAGAGTTTGCCCAAGTTCATGTCCATTGAATCGATGATGCCATCCAACCATCTCATTCTCCGTCGCCCTCTTCTCCTTCTGCCTTCAGTCTTACTCAGCATCAGGGTCTTCTCCAATGAGTCAGCCGTTTGCATCAGGTAGCCAAAATAATAGATCGTCAGCTTCGGCATCAATCCTTCCAAAGAGTATTTGGGGTTGATTTCCTTTAAGATTGACTGGTTTGATCTCCTTGCTTTCCAAGGGACTCTCAAGGGTCTTCTCCAGCATCACAATTCAAAAGCATCAATTCTTCGATGCTCTGCCTTCCTTATTGTTCAGCTCTCACATCCACACATGACTACTGGAAAGACCATAACCGTGACTATATGGACCTTTGTCAGCCAAGTGATGTTTATGCCTTTTTAGCACACTGTGTTTGTCATAATGTCTATTCAAGTACTTTGCTCATTTTTAAATTGGATTTTGTTGTTGCTGTTGAGTTGTAGGATTTCTTTATATATTCTGGATATTAACCCATTATCAAATATATGATTTGCAAATATTTTCTTCCATTCCATTCATTGCCTTCTCACTCTGTTAATTATATGTACATTTATTTGTCCTTAATCACTTGCTGTGTGTTGAGGCATTTTCTGGGGGACGCATACATAGCAAAACATTATTCTTAGCTTGAAGGACCTCAGAATCTAACTGGGAAGCTTGGCATAGGTACTGCTGTTGAGAGTGAATGATTGTAATCTGTAATCTGAATTTTTATATTTAATGCTTAATTGTATGCTTCCAAATGTCTAGATGCTAGAATCATAGAAATAAGTTGTCCTGTATGTGATCCATATTGAACTTATTCTGTTTTATACAGGTGCTAGCTGAATGCACAAAAGTTGAGAAAAATTTCCCAGAAAATGGCAAGTGAAACACTGAAATCAATGTCTTAGAAAATGTTTTCTTAGAAGAATGACATGTCTCAATCAGTGACCACATGAACGTGATTTAAATATACTATTACTAAAATTTTAAAAATACTGTTTTCTGTTGGATTAAAATTTTGAACACTATCTCAGGAAAATTTACCTTTGTAACTGTGATGATTAAAAAGTACCTTACATACCATTTTGCAAGTTCTGATATTATGAACCATCAATTCCTGCCATTTTAAACAAATTAATTAGAGAAAAACCATCAATTCCTGCCATTTTAAACTAATTAATTAGGGAAACTTAGTACAGCTGAAAATGCATTTAAAGGAGGTTAAAAGCCAAATCATGCTAATTATATTCAGATTCAGAGTGGTAGGGCTCCAATTCCTAATAATTCCTGGCTTAGAGTTAGTATAAGGTTCTGATCCATTGTGTAAACAAATACTTCATTGCATTCTCTTTTTTCTCATCCATCCATTCATTCATTCAATCAGTCAGTCATTTATATAATGAGTCTCTATTAAATGCTAACTATATATTGAGTACTGCTGGATCACAGTGATGAACCAGACAGGTGTGGACTGAAGTGGACTCCTGAGTGCATTGCTCGAGTTTCTGTTATTACTCTTCCAATATTATCCATCAAGTGGACAATTTAAGTAAAGTAGAAATAAAGACAACATACAACTTTTCTCAAAATGATTAGATTTTCAAGCTGATCTAACAGAGATTGTTTTTTAAAAGTCCTATAATTTAGCTGTTTCCCCTGTAGGAAAACTACTCAAAAGGGAGACTGAACCCATAATAAAATTACTTGAAGTATACAAAGAGCCAGAGGCAGATCTTTCTTGATGAATACAATAAAATTTGCTTCATTTATGACTTAAAAGAAAAAAAAAAAGACAGGAAAAAAAAAAAGACAGGCCTTAATGTTCATCTACTTTCAAAGTGTTAGAAGGAAAAGGAGAAGAGACTTGGATCTCATCCTGCCATTTCAGGGCGAACCTATCCAGGTCATTGCCAGTATAACCCAAGAAAATAGAGTTTCCTAGAAATAATAACATTCTCACAGTGCATACACAGCTTTGAGGGAGCTTGGGCATATGTTCGTGCATTGTGAGATAAGAGAAACGTAAAATATGACAAAAACACGAGGATGAGTTAGAAGTACTAGATTGCTTTACTATAGAATTTGATATAATCTATGAGAGTGTTTGAATGAGCATGTAGATAGTGGCTCAAGATCTTAAATTTTTACATTATAAAGCATACATTTTATATTATGAAATTTTACACGTTATTCTCAAAATCATCTTTTTATAGATATGGAAACCAATCTTTATGGTCATGCAACTAAGTGCCTTTATAAGACTGCAGAGGAAGGAGAGACTAGGCTGGAGACAGGGCAGGAGGCTTCAGGCTTGGCATTTGTCTTGGCTTGGAAAGATAGTGTCTAAGGTTGGGGGGATATAACAAAATATCATAGACTGGGTAGTTTAAACACAGACGTTTATTTCTTACAGTTCTTGGAGGCTGAAATGTCTGAGATCAGAGTGCTGGCATATTGTGTGTCTGGTGAGGGCCTTCTTGACTTGCAGACAGCTGTCTTCTTGCATCCACATATGGTGGAGGGGGGTGGGGGGAGAGAGAGAGAGAGGCAGAGAAGCAGAGAGGGAGAGAGGGAGAGATCCTTTCTCTTCTTATAAGGATGCTAATTTCATCATGGGGACTTCACCCTCATGACCTCATCTAAATCTGATTACCTCCTGAAGGTTGTGCCTCCAAATACCATCATACCAGGGAGTTGAGCCTTAACACCTAAATTTTGAGGGAACATAAACATTTGATCATAGCAGATGGGTAAGATAGGAACTTGTGCAAGAAGGGGGTTGATGGAAAGGATGAACCAAATGGAGAGTAAAGAGGTTGGAGGAGGATTAAGTGTTCATTTTGACAGTATTATGTATAGGTAAAAAGGCAGTAAAGTAAGGCTAGAATTGTAGGATGGAGTCAGGCAATGGAAATCATTATACACTCCTATAGGAGTGTATAAAGGACTTTATTCTCTAGATTCTTGAATAGAGAAAGGACTTAATCAGATATGTGCCTGAATGTGATATTCTGGGTAAAGTCTGTAGGACAGAGGGACAGGGGATGGGCTAGGGTTTGGGGATTCAGTTAGGTGTCCACTGTAGCCGTTTAGAGAAGTGGAGATAGCAGTCTAAATGGGATGGAGACAGAAGTGCTGTGATTTGAATTTACCAGACAGGCACATCACCATGTGGGCCAGGGTCAGAGAGAGGAAAATTAGATCAGATTATTTTTGAGAAAGTACTCAACAGGGCCTGCAACATAGTGAGTGTTTAATACTTGTTTGTTGAAAGGTTATAAACTTGCTGCAAGGAAAGCATGTGCTCACTAGGGCAGAAGAGACCTAGTGTTACCCTGAACTAGAGAGTCAGCCTGAGGGCTGCAGCCAGCTACTTAGAGTGTGGTCCACGGACCTGTGCTGATTCACAGACTGTTTAACCAGACTGTGTAATCTGTGTAACCAGATGAGGACACAGATCAGGAGTGTGCCTTTCAAAATATCTATAGCAACTTGACAGATTACTTTTATGTCTTTTCTTCTAATATTAAAATACTGAGTCATGTATTTTCATTTTTTTGTTTTTGCCATTTTATTTTTCTAGCAGTCGATTTTTTGAACTGCACTTTTCAAAAGAATTGTCTTCAGTGGATTGAAAAAAAGAACCGATATTCTGTAGTAGATCATTTGAGAAGCACTGGTTCCAGCTCCGTATCCAAGAGGGAGCAACATCGAGTCTGGATTCTGGAAGTATGTCTCATCGTGGGGCAGGATAGCATCTTAGGGTGATGCTTGTCATGGCCCTGGAAATCTGTGTATCCCAGTGGGTGATGAGGAGGCAGCAGGTTGGGCCTGAGAATAGTTGCGTCAAGTATCAAGGACTCCACCCAGTCACCTAAAAGGGAGCCCCTGGAATGGGGAAACTATTTAGAGATGAGAAGGGGTACAGTGCAGCATCCCAATTCTGTGAAATAGGATACAAGTGGACAGTGCTACTTTTCAGAGACCCTGAAGTTAAAGAGAGCAGGTTCTAGGTCTGAGTGACAGAAGGGAGGGTCAGGGTTACACGGGGCCTCAGCAGGAGTGGCAGGACCACTGGCATGGCTCTGCTTCAGGCTCTGAGGGGCACAGAGTAGGAACAGAGAGAACCTTGGGGGCCAGACAAGCACAGCGTCAGCTGGTGGTGCCAGTGGAAGTCTGGATGGCATGGTTTGGGGAGGGATTGTGAGGTGGGGGTTTCTAAACAGAACTTTTGAGAAGCTCTGCTCTGACAAGGAGCCGAGTAAATGAAGAGTCTATTCATAGCGGACATCATGCAAAAGGTCTGTGTGCTGATGATATGATACGGTGGAGGGGGAAACATGGGGAAGGAGGGGGATGGAGGAAGGAGGAAGGCTTGGGAGGACTCAGATGGTAGGAGCCAAGGTGCGGGGGAGGGGGTGGGCTTTGAGAAACCAGGACACTCCGTGGTCCAGGAGAGGAGAGGGAGAGCATGGGTATCAATGAAGATAACTGGGTGGATTTGGTGGTGAGAATAAAAGCTGATTCCTGTCCTGTGGCTTTTCTTGGTTGTTGTTGTTGTTTTAATTAATTTATTTATTTTTATTTGAAGGATAATTGGTTTACAATGTTGGTTTGATTTCTGCCATCCATCACCATGAATTAGCCATAGGTGTGCCTATATCTCCTCCCTCTTGAGCCTCCCTTCCACCTCCCATCCTTTCCCCGGCCTCTAGGTTGTTACAGCACCCCAGTTTGAGTTTCCTGAGTCATACAGCAAATTTCCATGGGCTCTCTATGGAGGCTTTTCTTTTTCTGTGAACTTTGAGCTCATCCTATCAATTCAGACTGAAGGTGCTGGGTGGTGAGGAAGGGGTATAGGGCATTTGTACAGAGGCAAGTGGGAAGCCTCCGTCATTTCGGAGAGTCAGAAAGGAGACATAGTAGAGACGCAGAATGGGATCTAAGGATTTATGTGCGTATTTCACATCTGTGGTGGGGAAGGGGTGAGGAGTGTGATGGATGGGAAGAAGCTACTGATATTTAGAGTGTGTCTTGGAAAGGGTTAACTTGGAAACAAACACAGGTACCTCGGAGGAACCATCACTCCGAGAGACTAGATCAGACCGGAGGACAGATGCCTGGGCCCTGGTGACAGCTATGAAGAAGTCAGGGTATTAATGCAGGGCATAGTTAGAGGAGCTGGAGAGGATTGGGGGCTTGTTTATATTTGGGAGTGGGGTGTGTGTGA
Source organism: Ovis canadensis (assembly GCF_042477335.2). NCBI lineage: Eukaryota > Metazoa > Chordata > Mammalia > Artiodactyla > Bovidae > Ovis > Ovis canadensis. The sequence goes on along the minus strand of NC_091252.1, from coordinate 30,917,852 downwards.
GAGAGAAGAGGGGTTAAACATCCCTTGGAGATTCTGCGGGCCCCTGGAGTGATGACGTCCCCTTCAGAATGTGAAATGTCAGACGCTCTGTCCCAGGGAACTGACCTTCATGGTTTTTTTTTTGGGGGGGGAGGGGTGGCCTCAAAATTCTCATTTGTAAAACTGGTTAAAGTAATCCCAGCCCTCCATTTCCCATTGCATTTGGGGAAGTTTTAAATGAAATAACATCTGGGAGAGGGCTGGGAAAGCTGCCAAGCGCTATGCATCTGTTATCTTGGTCATAAAATTGGATGGGGAACCCGGCTTCTCGTGGCCTCGCGCCGTCCCAGCCCGGGATGAATGCTGATGGGCGCCCTCCGCACGCGGAGGACTTGGAGATGCAGGCGCTGCTGGCTCGGGGGTTTTCCTCCCGAGCCTGGTCGAGAGTCTGAAGTAGAACCCACCCATCCATGAATGAGGCACAAATCTGTTTACTTCAATGTATTCCTTTTTTGTTTTTGTTTTTGAAAGCTAGATAGATTTAAAACACTTTTGCCTTTATTTTAAGAAAAGTTCTTCTAGGGGAAGACTGACTTGGCCAGAAGGCATCTGTCCTGCCGTCTGATCGCGCCTCTCAGAGTGATGGTTTCTTCGGAGGTACCTGTGTTTGTTAAGGAGAGTCTGACAGGCTTCAGGAAAGGGTTAGTGCCTCTTGAACCAGGGAGATTTCACAATGAGCGTGAGCCTAAAAGGCTCCATAGAGCCCGGCAGTGGGACGGACAGAGCGGCTCAGAGGGAAGGGACAGAGCAGCTTTAATGTGCTAATGAGGGAAAGCCCAGATGCCCGCGGATCAGAGGAGCTCTTTGTGACACGCGGATGGCTGGAGGCTCTGTGCTTATCTGGATCCTGCCGCAGGCAGGAGAAACATTGTGCCCTCACACAGGGGCCCTTTCCTCCAGAGATAGCCCTCCACACGGCTCCCAAGGGACTGGGTGCTGAGGGGCTGCAGAAGGTCCCAGGGTGAGGTGAGGGCTGGAAAGCAGGGAGGCTGGGGGTGGGGGACGCATAAGTGGGGAGGATGGAGGATGGGAAGAGGGAGCACTATCCTAAGGGTGTGTGGAGTCAGAAAATTAGGAAAGACCTTTGTGTTAGTCGCTCAGCCCTGTCTGACTCTTTGCAACCAATGGACTGTAACCTGCCAAGCTCCTCTGTCCGTGGGGATTCTCCAGGCAAGAATACTGGAGTGGGTTGCCATTCCCTTCTCCAGAGGATCTTCCTGACCTAGAGATCGAACTGCATTGCAGGTGGATTCTTTATCATCTGAGCCACTAGGGAAGCCAGGAACGACCTTTACAGCATCACAGAATGAACTGTTGTCCCTCCAGTGCTGCGGAGCGTGATGAGTGGCAACGTTCAAGCCAGTCTAGAAGGTGGTGATCTGTCCTTGAAAATAGCGCAGGTCGGTTTTCAACTAGTCATGTAGTAAGTCTGAAACACCACAAAACCTAAGCAAATCCAAACCGCCATCAGCCAGTGAGTGCTGGGATGAATTTCACATTCTGATTATTCCATTCAGTGATGGCGAGTGGGGAGGGGTCAGGAGTAGGATCAGGGACCTTGTCCTAGAGCTGAGTTTGCATAGGAGGACATAGGATTCCCAAAGATCGTGTGTTTACTTGTACTGACCCATCTGCTGATGGAGAGATTGGGTAGCCAAAGCACACCTAGGTTTGCTACTCTTCCTGGAAGTTTGAGTTCCCAGAGAAGATCAACAAATGAAGGCTTCAGTCCATGGTGCTTGACCTTCTCTTTATCTCTCATTTTCATTTCTGAATCTTTCTGGGAATATGTAAATACTTAAATATAATATCGCATAGATGTGTGTGTATTTATGTTAAGTTGCTTCAGTCATGTCCAGCTCTTTGCTATCCCTTGGACTGTAGCCTGTCAGGCTCCTCTGTCCATGGGAGTCTCCAGGCAAGAATACTGGAGTGGGTTGCTGTGCCCTCCTCCAGGGGATCTTTTTGACCCAGGCATCGAAGTCTGACTTTCTTTATGTCTCCTGCATTGGCAGGCAGGTTTTTTTTTTTTTTAACCACTAGTGCCATGTGGGAATCCCCATCTATTATGTATGTATATGTATATTATTTCCCAAATAATGTGGGATCCCCAGGTGGCTCAGTGGTAAAGAATCCACCTGCCAATGCAGAAGACATGGCTTTGATCCTTGGGTGGGTAAGATCCCCTAGAGGGGGAAATGGCAGCCCACTGCAGTACTCTAGCCTGGGAAAATCCCATGGACAGAGGAGCCTGGCAGGCTACAGTCCATGGGTTGCAAAGAATCGGACATGACTGAGCAACTGAGCACCAAATAATGTATATTTGATATTATTTGTAATGAATCTTTGTCTATTCATCGTCTGTCTCTTTCCACCTTTCTCTGTTTCTCTCTGACACACACATACACACACACACACATTGATGGAGAATAATTTTCCATTTGGAATAGTTTGTTTCCTTCTTGAAGATAGTCCTCAACTTGCCTTACCATGCCTTTTTTTTTTTTTTTTGGCTCAGAGTTGGTTCAAGGAGAATGCTTTATTTTTAATGTGTTGACTTTTTATTTAGGAACCACACTGAATTGGTATCACTTAAGAAAACAAAAATATTCAGTGTGGAATTACCTATGAGCTAGCTATATCTGAATGTGTGAATACAACTGTGGAACAAGTCAGCACAGAAAGCTTCTGTCTCCCCCTCCCCTCCTTTCCCTGAGCCACATATGGTTTCATTACAACACTTCAGTTCCAAGTGGTGACGAGTCTGGTGACTTGATTTGATTCTTTTTTCTTCTTCTTCTTTTTTTTTTTTTTTCAGTTCTTCTTTTCCTTAATGCTTCTTATCTGTTTCCTGCTGCTAATGGGGTCCATGCAGATTGCATTGACCTTCCCCAGTGCAAACCTAAAGAAGTATAGTAGGTAATAGGGTGCTTCTTTCACTGGTTTTAGAAAATTGATCATATGCAACTCTAATACTGATAAGTGGACACATCTGCATCCAGTGTGAAGAGACCATAATTATTATCTGCCTAGCCCTAAAGTGCATTGCAACCTGAGACTATGCCTTTGAAGATGGCAGAAGAAAAGCACCATCCAAAGCACTTACAGCAATGGATATCAGACTTCTCCTTTAGGATATCAGTTTGTCAAAGACATGAAAGTGTGCAGGTGGGAGTGTGTGCGGGTGGACTACTGGGCCATGACTGCAGCTGCCTGGGCGGTGGGTTGGTGAATTGAGGTACGACAACAAAAATGCCATTCCCTGTTTTCCCCTTGTCACAGCGAGAAGCAGTTCACTGGATTTAGGAAGAGTCCTTTTTAGTTATTCTTGGAGTAGCAGGTCAAGGAGTCAGAGCCTATAATGTACTCTTTTACTAAAAAAGAATTTTCTGCAGTCTGCTATTCTTTACCACACACTCTTCCAAATGGTGGGGGTTGGGGAGAGTAACATAGATACGAGAAGCAAAGACATTTTCAAGTGAAATACAGAAATGAGGGAGCCTTTCACAGAGCTAACCTTGCATTTCTGATATTCTCTGCTGTTTTAATCATTGACGTAATTAGCTTCATAAAGTGTAAAATATTGATCCCTGTCCCTTTTTAGGGAAATGCTAGCAAGTGAACAAATGAAGAAAAAAGTCCCAGACAGCATGTGACACGTGAATGAATCAAAGTATAAAAAAGTGAAAAAAAATTGACTGCTTCATCCCATGTCAAAAATTCCAATTTTGGTGAAGTATTAATGCTCTCTGTGGAAATATTTTGAACTTAGGCAATGAATAAAGTAAGGCTGTGAATGGTATGTTAGGGCCCTGATCCTCAATCTTCAGGTGCTGCTCGGCAGTGATATGAATGCTTCAGAGTACAGTCCAAAGATGAACTAATATAGACGCTCAGTCTGTGAGATATTGTAACTCTTCAACCAAAACACAGAGGCACCAATGCATCTGAAAACCTTGCCGTCGGACCCTTAACCCCCAAGTCTGGGTTGCGTGTCCCATTCCATGTGCTGGCTATTTCCTGTCATTTCATATTCTATGTTATTTACTTGTCTGAACGCTCCCCATGTGTTGTAGGACCAGAAGGGCGTTCTTTACTCAACATCTTACATAAAACTTGGCATAAAGTAAGTGCTCAGTAAATGCTGAGCCCATTGAGTGATGGGCCAAATGGTCTGCTAGAGGCCCTTTCAAAACAGAAGTTATTTTCAGCAAATTGATGTCCTCTGATTTTATTTTCTCAAATAATGTGCGCCGTAGTGCCTGGCATAGAGTTGGTACTCAATAAATTTTATTTTATTTTTTTTCATTTTTAAACACTTTTTATTTTTATTTTTTTAAAGCAAGAGTGTTTATTATTATTGCCTGTGATAGTAATCATGGCTAGTATTTTTTTTAAATTTTTTTAATTTTAAAATCTTTAATTCTTACATGCATTCCAAAACATGAACCCCCCTCCCACCTCCCTCCCTATAACATCTCTCTGGGTCATCCCCGTGCACCAGCCCCTGATGCTATATCCTGCGTCAGACATAGACTGGCGATTCGATTCTTACATGATAGTATACATGTTAGAACGCCATTCTCCCAAATCATCCCACCCTCTCCCTCTCCCTCTGAGTCCAAAAGTCCGTTATACACATCTGTGTCTTTTTTGCTGTCTTGCATACAGGGTCATCATTGCCATCTTTCTAAATTCCATATATATATGTTAGTATACTGTATTGGTGTTTTTCTTTCTGGCTTACTTCACTCTGTATAATTGGCTCCAGTTTTATCCATCTCATCAGAACTGATTCAAATGAATTCTTTTTAACGGCTGAGTAATACTCCATTGTGTATATGTACCACAGCTTTCTTATCCATTCATCTGTTGATGGACATCTAGGTTGTTTCCATATAAATTTTAGTTGTAGATTTTTTAAATTGATCTGTGGAAAGGCAGGGAGTATAGAAAAAGTATAGCAGGGTAATTTGAATGGTGACAGAGTTAGGGAAACATTGGCTATGCTACATAGGTTCTACTTACACTTTACAACTCAATTCACATTTCTGTCAACTGTCTTTCCCCAAAGTTTTCAGTTCTTTCTGCCAAGAAATTTCTTGTGGGATCATCAGTTGTAGGAGTGCAGATAGAAGTCATTTCAAGCTCATTATAGGCAGCAGTGGTTAAGACCAGGGCTAGACTACCTACTGTAGCACCTGAGTGCTCTGATCTTGGAAACAATTTCTTCTCTTTTTCTAGGTTGTGATTTCTAAAAGACTGTATCTATCACTTAGAATAGCATCTGACGTATAGAGAGTTCTACTCAAAGTTGTATTATTATTATTAGCGTCAGTATTAATATCAACCATCATCACCGTCATCATCCCTGGCAGGTAAAAATCCCAGGAGTAAATAGGGAAGAAAGAAACTGATTGCTCAGAAGACTATGAAAGTAGGGTCCATGTCTGCTTTTTTTAAAGATGTTTCTTTATGTGGACCATTTTTAAAGTCTTTATTGAATTTGTTACAATATTGCTTTAGTTTTATGTTTTTTTGTTCCTTTGCTTGGCCTTGAGGCATGTGGGGTCTTAGCTCCCAACCAGCGATTGAACCCACACCCCTTGCATTGCAAGGTGAAGTCTTAACCACCCGACCACCAGGGAGGTCATCTGTCTGGTTTGATTAGTGCTTTTTGCCCAGCTCCCAGCATAGCCCTTGGACATAATAATATTGATAATACTTGTGTAATGAATTAATAGTGTGGTCTTATGGTGTCTTGAGAAAGCAAAGGTAGGAGAGTTTTATGATAGAATTCCTGCTCAAAGCAAGTGGGGGGAAGGGAGAACACATCTTATTCCTGTTCATAAGTATTTTCCTAAACAATTTATAGCAGTTCAAAATTCCAGTTAAGTTTCTTCTTTAAATACATCACCTTGGGAAAATTAAGCAAGATTAGATTTATATCCTTTGCATGTCGGCTTTAAGGGCATGCCGTGCTAAGTCACTTCAGTTGTGTCCGACTCTGTGCGACCCTATGAACTATAGCCCTCCAGGATCCTCTCTCTGTCCATGGGACTCTCCAGGCAAGAATACTGGTGTGGATTACCAGTTCCTTCTGCAGGGGATCTTCCCATCCCAGGGATCAAACTGGTGTGTCTTACATCTAACCTGCATTGGCAGGCAGGTTCTTTACCACTAGCGCCACCTGCGAAGCCCCTGCAAGGAAAGCAGTTCTAAGTATGGTTAAGAGATGCAGACCTATGAAGTTAGGTCTCTGCTTGCCAGTGTTTTTTATAATCAGTTATTATTTCAGTTGATCAATTAGATTGCTTCCCTCTTAAGAGCTGAGGTTAGTCACAGGAAAGAATGGAGCACTGCTTAACGGTGACTTTGGAACATGAGGCATTGGCATGATTGTACGGAGTGGGAGATTGTAGCGCTGGAGAGCTATAAGCCTACTGGGGTAGAGGACAGCACACAAGTGAGGGAGACCACCAAGGATCAACTGTGCAGGCTCTGAACTGTATGCAAGACTCCCCACTCGTGGAATCAGAAGCAGCTTCACCCAAAGACTTTCAGAGGCATACTGGTCAATAAATGTTTGAGGACGTGTCTGTGTGACAGCTGTGATAATTCTGACAAGTCATTCAACATACACAGTCCGTAAATCCCTCTACAGCTCTTATGATATTTGATTATACATGACAAGACCCAAAGGCCTTCTGACACATCAAATGTTGTTTATTTCTAAAGCATATGTGTAGTCTTTCTTCTTTAAGTGTTGGTCCCTCAGAATAAAATGACAGCTCAGCCATTTCAGTGGTGGTTCCATGTCTTTGTGTCCTGGGGGCAAAGAGCTTATGCAGAGAGTTTAGAAGTTAAAGATCCTGTGTGCTAGATTAGAGTTTCAACCAGGGAATTTTTGGACACCTCAGTGTACTTAGATAAACTCCGCAAAGATGAATTCAGGATAACTTGACAAGTTATCTGCACTGGAATAGAATGGACATTAGCATACTTTTTTTTTTTTTCTTTCTGAAAACGAATTGGCTTTTCCACTGCTTTTCCAGAACACACAAATGTGACGCTTTGGAAAGCAGGACAGATTCACAGGGTTGCTAACTGTGACAGCCTCTTTTTCCCTCCCTCCAGCCTTTGTTGTATCACTAAGGTGTGATGTTTTTGCCAATGTGGAGTGATGGAAACTTCCACTTTATGATATTATCAAAGATCTGCATACATAAAAAAGTAATGAAGTCATTTGGCTTACATTCTTGATATCATTTGTATTGCCTCTGTGAAGGGTTGAGTGAAGCAGTTTTCTATAGCTGCTGTAAGCAGTAAGTCTCTAAATATTAAATGCTGACTCAACATAAGCATGTCTGCAGAAGAAGATGATTAACTCAAAGAGAAGCTAACGTCAGCAAGAAGAAATACAACCAAACATTCAAAAGGAATAGGGAGTATTTCTATGTGACAACTTCAGGAGCCTTTGCAAATAGAAAGAAAAAAATACAGTAATTGCGTTAACGTGGCAATGAGTTTACTCTTTCTTTTCTATCCTTGTTGGAGATTTTGTCCTCCAGAGCCTGTTTTGGGTCCCTCATTGTTGTTCAGTCCCTCAGTCGTGTCTGACTTTTTGTGACCCCATGGACTGCAGCCTGCTAGGCTTTCCTGTCCTTCACTGTTTCCCAGAGTTTCCTCAAACTCATGTCCATTGAGTCATTGATGTCATCCAACTGTCTTATCCTCTGTTGCTGCCTTCTCCTGCCATCAGTCTTTCCCAGTGTACCCATCTAACCCCGGGTGGTCTGCATAATCCAGTGAGTTCTTGGCATTCTTCCACAGACTGTTGTTGGTTTTAAGGCAGGCAGCATAGGTCCCAGATTGGCACAGTCAGAACGAAGGGAGAGACTTCCATTTGATGGTGAGGGAAGAGATTTCTCTTTCTCTGCTGGATTTAAACACAGAAGCAGCCATCTTGCTACTGGCTGTTACTGTCCGTTACTTTATGACCAAGAAGGAAACCAACTTCGGATGTCAGTAGTGGCAAGGACAGTGGAGAGGAGAATGGTAAAGTTCCTGAGTCCTTGAAGGTATTATGGAACTGACTGCATTGTGCATGCTTGGAGCTTACCCAAGTGACTGGACTTTCATTGTATGAAACTATAAATATCCTAACCGTTTTGGCCAGTTTGAGTTGCTCTTTGTTTGATCTGACATTGAGCTGTTCCTTAATGGATGGACACATCTCTCATTCTTTGCTCTGAAACGGATGACCTTTGATGAATACCAGCCAGGGTCATTTCATGTCTTTTATCTGTTTCTGGATATCTCTGCCAAGGAAGAGCAGAGGCTGGTTTGCTCCAGTCTGTGGTATAAAGGGTTGGTTTTCCCAAGATGTGGTTGCATAAGAAGCTGAAGGAGTGGGCTTGATTACCCATAGGAGTCTGTGGCACCTTTGATAATCCCGGGCTGGTCTGGATCAGGCACATGTTGAGGGGATGGAAGTGCTGGATGGTCGGTTCACCACCACATCGTCCATTTATTCCCTTGTTTGATAAGCATCTGTTCTGAGCCAGCTTTGTGCCAGGCCGGTGCTCAGCACTGTGTATGCGAAAGATCTCATGGAGTATGAGGGAGACCCATGGGGCACTGACATAAGGGTCTGGGGAAGGCATCTGAGCCTATGACAGCTAAGCCAACAACTGGAGAACGGGGAGGACTTAGAGTGAAGAGAGGCGTGTGGTGTGTGGTGAGGGTTTATAGGGAATGATGTTTTAGGCAGAGGAAACAACACATCACAAAATTGTGAGTGGAACCACGGTGCATTCTGGGAAATGAAATTGGTTCTGAAGGCAGCAGGCGTATGTGAAGGGTAGCAAGGTGTTAGAGGCTGGAGTGGCGGGTAGGGCTCAGATCAGGCTGTGCTTTGGAAGTTTTAAGTTGTGTGCGCACGACTTAAGAGGACTGAGCAATATTGGAGACGCTAAGCAGAAGAATAATATGACCAATGTATACTTTCATAAGCTCTAGCTACCTGCAGTATAAACAGTGGATTTGAATACTGTAAGATTGGTCTCAAGCTAGGAGATGGTTGCAGACGTGAGACGTAGTGTTATGATATACACTAAACCTTTAGTTTCTAAAACTGTGGGTTTTGATTGTAATTACTACATAAGAGAAGGTGAATCGTGTTTGATGGTAGGTGTATGCGATTTTATTTGGTATGACAGTTGCATGATCTCAGGCGCGTTGCCTAAATTGAGTTTTTGTTTCATCATCTATGAAATTACAGTAAAAACATCTACCTTACAGGGTCATGGAGGAGGTTTAAATATGATTATATATTTATAGTCCTTGACACCATGCCTGAAATCCGTTAGTCATTATAATTATGAATAAATGTGTAAAGAAGAGGCAGAAGAACAGGCAGTGGAAGAGCTTTCTACTTGAGTTCCTTTGTAGTTGGGGACTTGAGAGTCACATGAAAATCTCAAAGCAAGTATAGTTATGGTGTTATCATATTTTCTTTGGGAGGAGGATTGATATTGTGTAGACAACAGATTTCTAATAATCATTGTTCTTGGATGGAGAAGACATAGAAATCAAGATAAGAAAAAGGATAAATAGAATGTATGCTTATTTTTAGAGGAGGGGAGGAATATCGAGTTCTCAGGGCAGGGGGAGAGGTTAATTTGGTCCTGGGGGATCTGGGAGATGCTGGGAACAAGGGCTTCCAGAAGACCCATGGTTTCTCTTCAGTGACAATATTCTGTAGGACACAACAGGAAGTTTAGATGAAAGCAGGTGTATTTCTTTAGGACGGGGGCTTTTGTCTGCTTTTTTTTTTTTCTTTTTAATCATGTAGAACAGCTGCCATATAGTAGCGATTATAGTCAACAAATATTTGTTGGATGAATGAATGAAGAGATGGATGTGCTTTTACCAAGCTTCGAAATTCTGGGTTCAGAATTTCTGCCTGAGGTCTAGGCACATGCCGGATTGAGTTCCCTCCATTTGCCACCTACAAAGCAGTCTTGTCTTTTCTTACAGTCATTAGAGAAGCTAATTAGCGGAGCTGATCAGTGGCTGATGAACTGATTCATGGAGATAGATTTCTCAGGCCAGAGTTGGAGAGAGAAGAACAGATTCTTTCCTTGGGCTGCGTGAGCAGCTATTTTTAGTCTGCAGGTGTTGCAGCTTTTTAGAGCTTTTGGCAGGGTTTCCTTCTACTTCCATTTTACCCAGAATATGTAACTTTCCTTTCTTCCATTCCAGAAACATGCTGCTTTGTGTTTTCTGAGTAGGAAAGGGGATTATGGGAAAGAATAATTAAGGAAAAATATATGAAGTGCTTAGCACAGAACCTGGCCCCACAGTGAAAGGGTAGTCAGTAAGAGAGAAGACAGAAATGCCATAAAGGAGGGAGATGGCAGACAGACACTGCTGTCTGCTGTATGTGAAGGAAGCTTCTCTACATCCCTGGAAATAACACATGGCTTCCTGCTTCCTCTCAATCAATTCCTGTACCAAGCGTCTTGGCTTATAATTTTAGATGTCAATACGTATTAGCTAGGAAGGGCCGATCAGTATTCTTTGTGCATTGCTTAAAAACAAATCCCCTTCAAATCAACTGGTGAAAACACAATGACTTAATGCTTTGAAAAATGGATCCCTAGGAAACTGTAGAACACATAGTTCTAAGATGAGAACTGTCTCCAGAACAGTTATTTTCTAGGATAAATTCCTAGTCATACATTAGATTTATACCAGAGATGGATAAAGTGGAAGCTACAAATATTAGTTTACTCTCTGTTTATAAGTCCCATGGGAGATGCCATACTTAAGCCTTTGATAAGGACCAGCCTGGAAATGTCTTGCTTCCTGGAGAAAAGTTGTGGAAGTCAATCAGATACACTAGTGGCTTGTTTCTAGCTGACTGTGCATTGTCTTGGTTATGGATCGTGTTCTGACTGGTGCTGCAAAGGGATGGGGAGCAGTTATGCAAGTTGTGATGACTGTATCAGTCAGGGCTCTCCAGAGAAGCCGAACCAATAGGAAATACACGTATGTTAATATATTTTTATATAGTATAAAAATAAAGAAAGATTGATTTATATATTTTGCAAGAGATGTTTTCATTTATTTATTTTTTTAAATTTATTTATTTTAATTTTGGCTGCTCTGGGTCTTTGTTGCTGTGTGTGGGCCTTCTCCAGTGGCAGAGAGTGGGCGCTTCTCTCTAGTTGTGAGGTGTGGGCTTCTCGTTGCAATGGCTCCTCTTGTTTGGGAACATGAGCTCTAGAGCATGGCACAGTAGTTGTGGCACACAGGCTTTGTTGCCCCCTGGCATGTGGAATCCTCAGGGACCAGGGATCGAACCCATGTCCCCTGCATTGGCAGGCAGATTCTTAACCACTTGACCAGCCGGGAAGTCCGCGATGTTAGTTTTAAGGAATCTACTTACCCGGCTGTGGGGGGCAGGCAAATACAAAATCTGTAAGGCAGGCCAGTACCCTGAAAAAACTCAGGCAGGATTTCTGTTGTAGTTTTGAGACAAAATTCTTCAGGAAAATTCAGTTTTTGCTCTTAAGACCTTCATTTGATTGGATAATAATGAGACCCACCCTCCTCGTTAAGGGTAATCTGCTTTACTTAAAATCAACTGATTACAAATGTCAATCACATCTATGAATACCCTCATAGTAGCACCTAGACTAGTGTTAGACCGGATAACTGGGCATCATAACCTAGCCAAGCTCACACATGCAATTAACTGTCACACTGGTGGTTTTGATGATTGTGATGGTGTTGTTTGTAGCCCTCAGATGGCCTAGCATTACCATATATCAGTCACTGGGGGCCAAGTGCTTTCTGTGTTACTCTGTTTAATCTTCTTAAACCTGTCTCTGTTTGAAAGATGGTGATATTGAGTCAGAGAGGTTGTTAAACTGCCCAGAGTTGCACAGAGACTGCATGGTTTGCTAGGGCTTAGTTCTGAAGCCCATGCTATAATGTAGCATTTTATACGGCAAGTGTTTATTGATGCCTTTTTGTTTCCTCCCAGTGACAGAAGCCTAACTGGAGGATACAATATGTTGTCTCTCACTCATCCTTGGGAAGTCTAAGGTGACTGGCTTTGGGCACAACTGGACCCAGGAGCTATAGGGATGTTGTCAGGACTTTGTCTTTGCTCCATCTCTTGGCCCTACTTATTTGCTCTTAGCCTTCTTCTGTTGACAGGCTCTCTGTATATGGAAGGTAGGACTCATCCTCTAGCTCAACAAGCACTGTAGAAAGGGGCTTTACTCTTCCATAGATGTATAGCAATTCCAGGAAACAGTGTTGGCCTTGCTTGGATGATGTGCCTGTTTCTGGTCTAAATCCTAGGTCCCAAACATGCACCTAACTCTCAGATCTAACTCTGGGCTGGCAGACTGGGAATCTGGGAGCAGGGCAGGATGATGGAAAGCCTAGCTGTATAGAACAGGTGAGGTGGGAGGGCCCTGCAGCGTTCAGGCCTCCCTCCAAAGACAGTTCCCTGTGGACATTTCCTTGGAAAGGATACCTCCTAGGACTGGGCTGGGTGTGACAGTTTTATATTCCCCAGGAGTATAAGTGGGCTTCCCAGGTGGCACTAGTGGTAAAGAGCCTGCCTGCCAATGCAGGAGACAAAAGAGACCCGGATTCAATCCCTGGGTCAGGAAGATCCCCTGGAGGCAACCCACTCCAGTATTGTTGCCAGAAGAATCCTATGGACAGAGGAGCCTGGCGGGCTACAGTCCGTAGGATTGCGAAGAATCAACTCAAACGGCTGAGCATGCACACACACACAGGGGCAGAAGTACTTTGAGGCCCTTGGAGGGGAGCACTCTTTTGCCTTCCTTGGTCTATTTGAGAGGAAGGCCAGCCCTAAACTCTAGGATTTAAATGCAGAATTAAAATTTTTTTCCTCTGATTCAAAGCAAAGGACCCAGGCAAAGGTCTTTGCAAGCTTTAATGCTAAATTAGCTTCCCAGTAGGTACCTAAACCTCAAAGGCTGTCTTAGGAAAGGAGATGGTACAGCTGGATGCTCATATTGCCTCATCCTTTCTAACTGCATATCGAGGACTACCCTGAAATTTGGTTGTTTGTATTCCTGTCTTATCTTCTGACAATCTTATCTTCCTCTCGACTGTGAGCTATTAGGGGGCAGAGCCCAATCTTATTTCTCTTAGTAACTCCCTACAGTTCTAGCACAGATTTCTGTCACAGTGGGCACTCAGTAAAGTGCTTATGAGCAAGTGAATGAATCTGAGTCTTTATAGAGTAAAACCATCCATTGTGTGCTGCGCTCCGAGCATTCGCCAGGGTACCCTTTTAAAGGGGCAGAACACAGAACAGGGCTAAGGGCACTGGTCTGGGTCAGCCGGCCTGACACTTTCTAAACCTCATACCGTCATTGATCAAATGGAGATTGTAACAACATACTGTAGAGATCTTAAGATATATTGTAAGCTTCTGGCCCATGGTTAGTATTCAGTAAACATTAGCTACTGTAATTACAGTTAACCCTTGAAGAACACGGGGATTAGGGGTGCCAACCCTCTTTGTAGTGGAAAATTCACATGTAACTCTCAGCTAACCCTCCTTGTACTCGATTCCTCCAAATCTGTGGTTCCACATTCTCAGATTCAACTAGCAGTGGATTGTGTAACAAACACTGTAGTATTTACTATTGAAAAATATCTGTGTGTAAGTGGACCCGTGCAGTTCAAGCCATGTGGTTCAAGGTCCCAACTGTACTGTTGTTATTTGATTACTAGAAGGTTACCAGGCTCTGTTTGAACCCGGGGAACATTTGATTTAGTTATGCTCATCATGTGCCTCTATCACAGGTCAGCAGTTCTGTCTATTCTTACTCGCATTGCAAAAGTAAAGAGATATATTTCAAAATAAGTTTGTTCTTTCCCCTTTTATTCAAACAAGACTAGTATATATCTCATCAAGCTGTTGCAAAGACGTACACACAAGCAAGAAACAATACTAGTGTACAGGAGGCTGTTCTCTAAAGATCCTGGTCTTAGGAATTCAGCATGATAAAGCTGCCGCTGGCTTATCTTTTTCTTTTTCTTTTAATTTTTTTATTTTTAATAGTCTTTATTGAATTTGTTGTAGTATTCCTTTTCTTTTAAGTTTTGGCTTTTTGGCTGCAAGGCATATGGGATCTTAGCTCTCCCACCAGGAGCAAAGTCTTAATCACTGGACCACCAGGGAGGTGCCTGCAGCTGGCCCATCTTGATGATCCCCAATGATGTTCTTCTTTAGGTCACACAGATCTACTTTCATGACGAGTGTGCCATTTCTCTCTAAGCTAATGGTCGACTAATGACTTAAACCTGCCTATGTTCATTCTCGTATGGAACAGTCAATTCCTGGCACATCATTTAATCATCTTTATGTCCCAAATGCACCCAGAGCGCCCAGGGGGCGATTTCACTCTGCATGTGTTCTCAGTCGCCTCTCACTCTTTGTGATCCTATGGACTGTCAGCTGCCAGGCTCCTCTGTCTGTGGGATTTCCCAGGCAAGAATACAGAAGTGGGTTGCCATTTCCTTCTGCAGGGGATCTTCCCAACCTGGGGATCAAACCCACATCTCCTGCATCTCCTCTATTGGCAGGAAGATTCTTTACCATGTAGCCACCTGGGAAGCCCCATTTCACTTTGCAGATAGAGGTGATTAATTGTGAGAGGGAGGGGAAGGGGGAGTGGAGGCTGCCCAGACTTCTCTGGAATTCTCTCTCTGCATCTCCACCTTGGGGAGGATGAGAATTACCTGTAGCTTTGCTGTGGCTGGTATAGACAAAGGAACTCTTGAGGCAGTTTTCTGCTTCACTGTTGCTGTTGGATTCTGAGAAACTATGGATAAAGAGGTGCCTCCAGATGAGGTGAGAAATACATCCTTATTGCTTTTTACTGTTGTTGCCTAATAGATTTTCAATTATCATTATATTTGTTTCACGGAGAAGGAAACCAAGCATTACAGAGTTGCAGATAACAGAGCAAGTAGCCAAGCTGAGATGTGACTTCAGGTTGACTTTAGGGTCGGCTGTCTAAACCATCACAGTATACCTACAAAGACAGCACGAAAGAACACCTTTATAAAGCCTCCTGTGGTCTCTGCTCAGATGAATTAATTTTCCATACCCAAATCCAAGATGGAGAATGCTGGATGAATCAAATCTCAGACAAATTGAGGCTTTTCTTCTGGCAAGACCATTACATTCAAAACTGTTCGTTTCTAAAAATTTTCTATGTGGTGTAATGTTTCAAGATGTATATGACGTTTCGGGGAAATGAAAAAACCACATGGGACTTCTAAAACTTGGACTTACAGAGGTTGATCCAAGTTTTCCTTTAGAGATGGTCAGAAAATGTGAGCTTTGGAGGCTTTTCTGATCCAAGAGACAGGACACCTACTTGACTGAGGTTGCAGAGCTGGACGAGCCAGCAGTTTGTCCCTGGCTCCTGGCCCATCCCCTGTATTCAACTTCCCTAACTTTCCTGCTGGGCTTTCTCAGAGGTACTGCTTAGAGAACAGGTGGTAACAAAATCAACTTCTTGTGTTGATCTCACTAAAGCTCAGAACTTGTTTGACTTCTGCATTTTGTGCTTCATAAGTAGGAATGGCACAGAGACATCTCCTGATGCTTGTGAAGTGAGTCTGATGCGTGTTGAGCTGTGTCACGCGTGGGGGTACGGCGCTTACTTCTTCATGGTGACCAGTTCCTTTCTTCCACTTTTTGCTCCTTGTAATGCCTCTTGGACGTGAATACATTGTAAGGCACCATAAACCATGTGTATGGCATGTGTACACACACACACACGCACACACACACATTTGTTGTTGTTTAGTTGCTAAGTCATGTCTGACTCTTTGCGACCCTGTGCACCGTAGCCCACGAGGCTCCTCTGTCCATGTGATTTCCCAGGCAAGAATACTGGAGTGGGTTGGCATTTCCTTCTCCAAGGGATCTTCCCAACCCAGGGATCGAACCCACATCTCCTGCATTGGCGGGTGGAATCTTTACCACTGAGCCACCAGGGAAGCCCCATATACATATATACATCAGTTCAGTTCAGTCGCTCAGTTGTGTCTGACTCTTTGCGACCCCATGAACTGCAGCACGCCAGGCCTCCCTGTCCATCACCAACTCCCGGAGTTCCCTCAAACTCACGTCTATCGAGTCAGTGATGCCATCCAGCCATCCCATACATACATAGTTACATATGTATCTTAAATCATTTTTTAATGTGTCTCATATTCAGTACTGAGATTCTTCTTTCTCTAGTTTTCTCTCTTCCAACAGAAGCAAGCCCCCAAAGCACTCCAGATTGTATTGTTTTGGAGTAGCCAGTTGTCTTAAAGCAACATCACACTTAAGGAATTCCCATTTTTAAAGCATTATTTTCTTTTAAAGAAGATATACTGCACTCACAATATTTCCGAATAAGCATAGATGTCTTGCGATGTAATGGTTGCTATAGAAATTAATCACCTCCAAAAAAGAATGGTGAATACAAATCCATGTAAATCACCTAAAACAGTGGTTAGAACTGCCCTCTGGGCATGTTGGTTTATGAGGAATTTCAGGAAAAAAAAAAGGATGTTTTTCTCTTTCATGGAAAAAGGAGGGAGAAAGCTGCTTTTGTGCTCCGGTTGCTCTGGAAGGGCCTTCTCCCTTCTCACTGGAGAGCACCAGAAGGTTGCAGGGCAGGAAGGCAGTCACTTTAACTGACAGAGAAGGCTCTTGTGATAACTAATTGCAAAATACACTTGGGCATGGCAGGGCCCATCACTTTATGAATATTCTGCATTCAGATTCTGAATCGCCTGTGCACTTTCCAAGACCCTGAGAGGAGAACTCAGCTCAGGGCCCCACTGCTTTGGCAGGCGCTCTTCTGCATGTCCTGACCTAGGTCTTTCGAGTTGAGCTGGAATTTACCACTGATTTCTATTCAATAGAAATAACGAAAGTGGAAATTATTTTGCGGGTTGACCGTTGAGCAGGGATCTGCTGAGACAGAGGAAAGCATTGTGAAGGGAAATTCATGAACTCCAGAAAAAAGGGCTCAAAAGGGAGTGAGCAGCTCAAGGATAATTTCCAAAATTTGAGCTATGTTGAGCTGTGCCATCTGGCACCTAGAATAGGATTTGCCTTTCTGCCGACTCCTTGTGGGTCAAGACCTGTAGCTTCCAATCCTTGCAAAGACAGTCTATCCTTCAGAAATGTGATGCATTCTGGTATGGCTGCTGTACAGGGCCATTCCTGATTGAAAGGATTTCTTATAGAAAGGTTAATGGAAGCAGGTTAATATATTGCAGGTGTTTTTAGCTAGGACAATTCAAGGAATCATATTAAGAAGATACTCTGTGACAGTATTGGGGATACAAGTTTTGATAAGGGAATATCTGATCATTATTAAGGATATATATTTAAATAGAGTTAATAGTCACAAAGAGAAGCCTCAATAATTCATGTGCAGGTTTATGTCACTTTTACATGATAGTGTGAAAGTCACTTGTCAAAGTGAATAAAATGCGGAGTTGCTTTTGGTTTGGAAAAAGTTCATTTCCCAATTATAAAAATTATAATTATTATTTTGCAACAACATTTGATTGAGATGTAAATATTAAACACAAAATTTAAGAAAACCTTTTATGTTTGACTGTTTCATTTAAATGAAAATGATTCTTTTCTGATACTGTTGTATAAAACAAATTTCAAGATATGAAAATTTTCATGTTTGACTAAAGAATAAGATACAGAATTCTGTGTAGCCCTTAAAGATCCTTCTGGCATGAAAGCTCACTCAGTCACTCATGTAATTTATGCACAAATTCTACATCAAGAACACTTACCAATTTGTTCCACTGAATGGATTTTACTCTCCAGCAAATACCCCTTGAATTAAACACATTTAATACAATAAGAGATTTCTTATTTTTTCAGTATTTTAGTTAATGCTAGAATTTCTAACCATGACATATAAAGTAGCAAAATTGGAAGCATGGAAAGGGAGAGAAATTTAAAATTGATTTTAATAATTGTAGTGTTTCAGATCAGAGCCAACAGAATTAGAGTTTATTTCATTTACATGAATATCAATTTTTTTATGGAAAAGTTACCCCTACAGCTTATGAATGTCCAAATAGACAATTCAAATAGACATCCCTGAAAAGTTAGCTAAGCTATCTCCCTCAGTCCTCAAAATTTGCCACTAACCATGTGGCTAGTGGATATAATGCCTTCATTTACAGGAACCAGCACTTTATCTGCGTCAACTAAGTGCTCTGTAGCATGTAGCTCTCATCCATACGACAGCCTTGTGAAAGTCATCAGTTACCAAATGGGTAGTCAGTATCCACTACATTTCAAGAGATGAGGAAATAGGTTCAGAGAAGTTAAATATGTTGTTCAAGATTGTGTGGACAATACGATAGCTGATATTCAAACCAAGATCTGTGTTTATTACAAAGCCCTTGTTTCTTCTCCAGGCAGTAATTTGCAAGTGTTTTAAGACAGTAAAATTACTCTTTTTGCCTTATATGATTTGTTTCGGGAACAACATCGTATCTAACTGCTAGAAAAAAAGACCAAGTGCCTCAGATATATTGTCTTCATTATTTGGTGAAAGCACATCATCATTGGTGGGAAGCACTGAGCGTCACATCAGAGCCCTAGTGTTCTGAGAGGACCCAGTGTGTAACCAGTGCCTGGGCAGGCTGCCAGCCCCAGCCTAGAACCGTGCTAGTTCTGAGAGACTGGGAGACTCTGCCACTTAGAAAATCACATGATTCTTAAACACATTTTAAAACAGGCTAATAGGGTTTCCCTGATGGCTCAGTGGTAAAGAATCTGCCTGCAGTACAGGAGATGCAGGTTCCATCCCTGATCTGGGATGATCCCGCGTGCCATGGAGCAACTAGGCCCTTGTACCACAGCTACTGGGCCTGTGCTGTAGAGGCCGAGCTCGGCAACAAGAGAGGCCACCACGATGAGAAGCTTGCCCGCTGCAACCAGAGGGTAGGCTCATCTCTCAGCTACTGGAAAAAAACTGCACAGCAATGAAGGCCCAGCACAGCCAAAAAAATATAAATAAAAAATTATTTTTAAAAAACAGGCTGCAAAATTAGGTAAACGTGCAATAAGGTAGCTGAACTTTTTGACTAATCTCAAGTGAAAATAGTGGTTTCTGTGACCTAGTCTAAATGTGGAACTTCTCAGATGGCGCAGTGGTAAAGAATCTGCCTGCAATGCTGGAGACCCAGGTTTGATCCCTGGGTCAGAAAGATCCCCAGAGAAGGAAATGGCCACCCACTCCACTATTCTTGCCTGGAAAACTCCATGGACAGAGGAGCCTGGTGGGTTACAGTGCATGAGGTTGCAAACAGATGGGCACAACTGAGCTGAACACACACACACACACACACGCACACACACACACACACACACAGTGTAAATGTACACAGCATTGAGGAAACAAGTCTCCAGAGAGGGCATGAATTTGACTTCTAATGTGTTTTCCCATCTGGTGAGTGGCTTTATATTTTGTGTCTCCTTTCTCAGCTTGACCTATTTTGTACCATACCAGTCCTTCAGTGAAGTGTCTGTGTGTGTGTGTGTGCTCTCAACTGTGTCCCATTCTTTGCTACCCCATGGACTGTAGCCCTTCAGGTTCCTCTGCCCATGGAATTTCTGAGGCAAGAATACTAGAGTGGGTTGCCATTTCCTTCTGCAGGGGGTCTTCCCCACCCAGGTACTGAGCCCGAGTCTCTTGCCTCTCCTGCACCGGCAGGCAGATTCATTACTAGTGCGTCACCTATGGACGGTCTAATTCAGTTCAGGACAGGATCATAATTGTTTCAGTAATAGTTACCTTAAAGTTAAGTTAGAGAGGTGGGGTGGGTTTGAGCATAAAGTTGGCAGTCAGGAATTTTAGATAGCATTCCTAATTGTTGCTCTGATTTCAGGAAAAATCACTTCTTTAGAACTGTGACTTGTTTCCCTCTTTAAGTTCTCTTTTGCTGTTTTATTCCCCCTTCCTAACCTTCCCCTTGAACTTGTTAAGCTTTGGGATTTCAAAGCATTCTTTTCCAAGGAGAGAGCAATGCTTTTTCCCAGGGGGGACACTGGCCTGTGGAGTCCATGAAATATCTTACTGTAGGAGTCAGTGACTTGCTTTCCTTTCATTTTTTACTGTTTCCCAATGTTTATCTCCCTGCACCCCTCATGGGCTTGTAATACTTTTGCAGTCACCACTTAGAAAATATAAGAGGTCATTAAAGAAGTCTGTAAAACATAGATATATGTCTATATAATTATTTGGAAACATAGTACTTAATAATGATCAAATTGTGTCCCATGTCTTCCTCATGAGTTTATTTTTTGTTTTGCTGAAGTACATTAATAATTCTTTTGGAGTAGATTTATGAGTGATAAACTTTCAAAGTCCTTGCATTAAACACAAAAATTCCTTGGATGCTAGTTTGGCTGGAGAAGGGACAGGCTACCCACCAATCTGACTTGGTGCTCAGCTTTATTTACTGTCAGAACTTTGGAGATATTATTCCATTTTCTTTTAGCATCTAGTGTTGTCCTTGTGAATTCTGAGGTTAAAATGAGTCTTGTTCTTTTGCAGGAAACCTAGTTTTCTCTCTGAAAGTTTTTAAGAGCCTCTCTTTATCCTTGGTGTTGAGTTTTACCACAGTGTACCCCCTTGTGGACTTTAAAATTCATCCTGCTGAGCACTTAGTAAGCTTTGGCGATTTGAAAAGGTGTGTTTCTTTGATTTTGAGAAATGTTTCTGTTCTCTGTCTTCTTTCGTTCTGAAACTCTTACTAGCTAGATGTCAGAACTTTTATACTTCTAATTCTAAACTTCTCTTACTCATTTTGCATTTTCTTTGGTCCCTTTGTGGTATCTTTGGGAGAATTTTGGCTTAGTCCAACTTGCTAATTTAGTCTAAAGCTAGTGTCCATTTTGCTATCCAGTATATGTAATGATTTTGCAGTTTCTACAATCACATATTTATTTCCTAAGAATCTCGAGTTATTTTTTCATACAATCTGATATTCTTAGATGCAATAGCCTTTGCTATTCATGTGTATGCTCAGTTGCTTAGTCATGTCCTACTCTTTGTGACCCCCCATGTACTGTATGTAGCCTGCCAAGCTCCATTGTCCATGGGATTTTCTGAGCAAGAATACTGGAGTGGGTTGCCATTTCCTCCTCCAGGGGAATCTTCCCCACCCAGGGATCAAACCCACGTGTCCTGCATTGGCAGGCAGATTCTTTACTGCTGAGCCACCTGGGAAGCCCTGTGCAGTGCTGTGTTCTGCTTAGTTGCTCAGCTGTGTCCGACTCTTTGCAACCCTGTGGACTGTAGCCCGGCAGGCTCCTCTGTCCATGGGATTCTCCAGGCAAGAATACTGGAGTGGGTTGCCGTGCCTCCAGGGGATCTTCCCAACCCAGGGATCAAACCCAGGTCTCCTGCCTTGCAGGTGGATTCTTTGACTGTCTGAATCACTCGGGAAGCCCAAGAATACTGGAGTGGGTAGCTATTCCCTTCTCCAGAGGATCTTCCTGACCCAGGAATCAAACTGGGGTCTCCTGCATTATAGGCAGATTCTTTACCACCTGAGCTACTAGGGAAGCCCAGGAAACCCCATATAAGGGTATTAACTGTACAATCAGTTTTCATTATTCACAGTAGTTATGATCTATTAAATTTTCTGTGAATTAATAAATTAGCAAATACTGAATTAGTGACTATTGAAGCATTGATCCTATGGGAAATACAACATTAGGTGCTGCCTGTGAGTTTCTGGTCATAACATTTTATTCAACTGAAATAAAACAGTGAAAGTGAAAGTCGCTCAGTCATGTCTGACTCTTTGCAACCCCATGGAATTCTCCAGGCCAGAATACTGGAGTAGTGGGTAGCCTTTCCCGTCTCCAGGGGATCTTCCCAACCCAGGGATTGAACCCAGGCCTCCTGCATTGCAGATGGATTCTTTAGCAACTGAGCCACAAGGGAAGCCCAAGAATACTGGAGTGGGTAGCCTATCCCTTCTCCAGCCGGATCTTCCCAACCCAGGAATCAAACCGGGGTCTCCTGCATTGCAGGCAGTTTCTTTATCAACTGAGCGGATTCTGTACCAACACATGACCTTTTGTAATGTGTGTTTTTGTTGTAGGCACCTTATTTAATATACAGTCGGCTCTCTGTGTCGGCAGATGCGGAATTGTAGGATATAGAGGGCTGACTGTTGTAAATCATTTTATATAACGGACTTGAGCATAAAAAATGTGAAAACCATGCCACTAAATATGCCCCCAGAAAAGACACCTGTTTACAGTATGAGAGCTGAGACAAGAAGGCAGAGCGTTCCCTTGTTTTCACCTTGTTTGAATGTGCAGATCAGACGCGTCAAAAATTTCCCTGCTCCATGCATGTCCTGACTGACCTTGAAAGTGCGATCGATTTGGGGTTACAAATTAATTTTAGCGAGTAGGTGAGTTCACGAGTATGGGAACTACAAATAGTGCAGATCAGCTATACTTCTTTCAAAGTCACCTTCCTTTTGTTCTCTTAAAGTCTATTTCTTTAGATGTTTGAGGTTTCCTTCATTGAGTTCGGTGCCTGGTCTCAGGGGTTGATTTTCTTGAAAGATTCTTGTGTGTGCTCATTTTTATATCGGAGATTCTTTGCTTCTCTGTGAATACCCTTATCAGAATCCATCTTCTCTGTTGGGTGTGGGGAGCTGGGGTGTGCTGCCGAGGGGTTGTGTTCATATGCTCCTCTTCTGGAAATGGGGATTTGCTGTTCTTTCTGGCGATGGCAGTCCACGTCCGTCTCCAGCCTGCTGTCCTCGTATGATGCCTAGGCCAAGGGGTGGGTAACGCAGCTGCTGCAGCTCGTGGTGGTGGAGTTGTGCAAGGTGGGAGAGCAGGGTGTCCTGGGTCGTTCACCAGCTGGTTCCTGAGACACTTTCCTCAGGACTCCCACCTGCTGCCTTGTCTGGGCTCTGAGTGTTCCAGAGTTACTCCCACCTTTGCAGTTGATGGTTCCTCCATGTGATCTGGGTTGTGGTTTTCCCCATCAAGTGTAATTCCGTCATTCTTCCTTACTTCTGGAAATCCTCAAAAGTGCCGTCCATCAATTCCACCCATTCTTGTTTTCCAGCACTGTTGTGAATTTATTCCTTTTAGAGACAGATTTTCTGATATTTTTAGGAAGTGGAGGTGGGAGTAGATAGGCATAAAGTCTTAGTCTGTCATTTTGATCTAATTCCATACTATTCTAATTAGAAAAATAATACCGTTCTTAAAAAAATTAAAAAAAACTTTGTATTTTTCAAATGTTCCAGACAAAAATGTCTCGATTCCAGATTTCAAGGCAGGATTTACATGGAATTCTTTATTGATGACTTATATAGGCATCTGTGGGCTTCCCTGGTGGCTCAGATGGTAAAGAATTTGCCTGCAGTGTGGGAGACCTAGGTCCGATCCCTGGGTTGGAAAGATTCCCCTGGAGAAGGGTATGGCAACCCACTCCAGTATTCTTGCCCGGAGAATCCCCAAGAACAGAGGAGCCTGGCTGCAGTCCGTGAGGTTGCAAAGAGTTGGACATGACTGAGCAAACTAAGCATAGCACAGCGTAGGCATCTGTAAGAACATATTAGTAGATTTCAATTTATTATTGTTA
The DNA here is from genome assembly GCF_042477335.2 of Ovis canadensis. NCBI lineage: Eukaryota > Metazoa > Chordata > Mammalia > Artiodactyla > Bovidae > Ovis > Ovis canadensis. Next base: position 30,894,072 of record NC_091252.1, on the reverse strand, counting down.
ATGGTTGTATTTATTATTGTGTGGATCATTTTTATCTTCATAAGTATTCAAATACACTTTATTCATCATATTTTTATATGAGTATCTTCTGTGCTCTAACATTGGTATCAAAGCAGTGATGCCAGGCACTTTATGGTTCATTATCTGATGTACTTCTCACAGAGATCCTATAATGCAGTGGTGGGTCATTTTCATTTGGAGGAGAAGGAAGCAGGTTCAGTGGCTTTAACTTTCCAGCAGGTCCCAAGGAAGTAGAGATACTAGACCTGACCTACCTGCTCTCTGGCTCCAGGTTCATCTGGATATCACACTCTTAGGAAGACTGGCGCTGCTTCCATGATTCTGATCATCAGCTTTCTGTTCATGTTCTCGTGTGCATGAAAATGTGGATGATGGGAAAGTTATGAGAAAGGGGATCTACGTTGGAGGAACCGTGTGGTAAACATTTTGGCATATGCTATAGCCTCCTGTTACCGAATTCTTCACCATGTTAGAAGGAGTAACTATTTAAAAACTTCATCTTTCTAAAATAAATTAATGATCAATTTAGTGTCATTATCAACCATTAAAAAAATTCCATCCTAATTTAAGGCATACGAATCAAACATTTATTTAAGAAAAATAGTTCTACTCTCCCCAGGGTTTTTCATTTGCATAAACAGATAAATCAAGAAATACTGCACACAGCAGGCATCTAGCTCTGAACAGCTCAAAAATTCTTCCAACATCTATATTGCAGAAACATAAAGGAGTTACTTAAGGACTGAAGTCAGAAAAATACCCTGCTTTTATCTGTAGAGATGGTGAGTACTTTAAATAAAAGCAACAAGATCCCAGTTTCTAACTTCTCCATCTTGAGCTGTTTAAAATCAGAATGAACTCAAATTTAATAGAAATTTCCTGAGAACATGGCCTGAATATGGCCTCATGTTACAGCTCCTACTGTCTCCACACTCTAGTTTCTTATGGATCTGATTGAAAGAGTAGAGTTAGGTCTCCACACGTGCTTTGAAGACACAATTTCCTGTCTGTGGGTCACCGAACCATTTTAGATACTAGTTCAATTATTCAAGACATATAATTTAAATATAAGTCTATGGAAATTAGGCCTTGGGTATCAAGCAAGCCTCAGAAATATCCCACAACTTTCCTGTCTCTTCAACTTTTTTTTTTTTGGTGGAGTTAGGGGAGAAGATGATTTGTTGAAATTCAAAGGTTCTTATCTCTGCTATGGGTTACCCACTGCAATATTCTGGCCTGGAGAATTCCATGGACTTGTATAGTCCATGGGGTCACAAAGAGTTGGACACGACTGAACGAATATCACTTCACTTCACTTCACTTTATCTCTGCCAAATACTAATTTCTAATCTGTTAGTCTAAGTCATCTGAGAAGCATTATGGAGAAATAAATCTCACTGACATTAAGTTGGATGTCTGTTTTATAGGAGCAGAAGAAAATGTCAGCTCTCGTGATTTTGGTTAATACCACACGAGAAGAGGTTTACATTAATAACTGAGTCTCAAATCTGAGCTTGTTCTGACAGAAGCTGTAGTTTCTTCTGGTAAACTTTCGAGTGTTGCTTCCCAGTCAGGACTGCCCTGCTGCCGGCCTCATCCATCCTGCACGGAGCCCCCCACCCCTTGACTGCCCTGGCATTCACCCAACTGGAGGAGCAGCGTCCTGCCAGGTCATGAAGGCTTCTGATAAGCTCCAGCCTGTTCCTGCAGCTTGGCCAACCAGTGAGGAGTGGAGCAGACAATGAGTCCACCCCTCGGTGATGCTCAACTGGGAAGGTCCCAGAACACCGCTTCTTGGGCCCACACTGTGCGAGAGTTGAGTATGATGGCTTTGCCATGTCGCAGAGAGTTCTTTTCCTACCTGAGATTTATCCACATCACCAGGTAGCTTTGTTACCTGGATTTCAACACCAACTTATGAATACCGCACTCACACTTCCCTTTCTTCTCCACCCTCAGGCCCTTGACCTACTATGTTAGACAGCTTTTGTCCTTAAAATGGATTTTCTTCTGCAAGCAAGTCTCCATTGTCCTTTCTGGTGTCCTCCCTTCTCCTTCCAGAGTTCTGCCAGATGTGGCTGTACATGCCCGAACACGAAACGGAGACATGAATCAAATGTGTTCTCGCCTCCCCCAGGAAGACTTTTTAGCCCTAATGTAAATCAGTGGATACAAATAGGTACTTTAAAGAACAAGGGGCTTCCCTGGTGGCTCAGATGGTAAAGAATCTGCCTGCAATGTGGGAGACCTGGGTTCGATCCCTGGGTGGGGAAGATCCCCTGGAGAACAGAATGGCAACCCACTCCAGTATTCTTGCTTGGAGAATTCCATGGGCAGAGGAGCCTGCTGGACTACAGTCCATGGGGTTGCAGAGTCAGACATGACTGAGTGACTAACACCTTTCACCCTTAGCTCTGCCTCTCAGATCTGAGTCTCATGTCAGCCTGGCCAAGAACTGTGTATACTTTTTCCATTTGTTTATTTTTCTCAGGGGCTTTTTCTCTGGTATTTTTATGTTTAAACAGCAAATTACGGTACACTGAGTTTACGTGGGTGTTCTGGACCTGAATCTCCATAATGCCCAATTCATCTGTGAAATTTTCTGACACTCATTGGACATTACTCGAAGATTAGAATACAAAGGACCTTCATCCTGAGAAATTTCCTGCGAAGTGTCAGTTAGAATGGATTGAAAGTGTATGAACCCAGGGGGCACAGTGATAAAGAATCCTCCTGCAATGCAGGAGATGCTAGAGACCTGGGTTCAATTCCTGGATGAGGAAGATCCCCTGGAGAAGGAAATGGCAACCTATTCCAGTATTCTTGCCTGGAAAATCCCATGGTCAGAGGACCCTGGGTTACAGTCCATGGGGTTACAATCATGGGGACATGATTGAGCACACACACACACATGAAGTGTATAAACCTGGAAAAATAACCGTACTGTGAAGTTTATGGAAGAGGAAAAGAAGTAACAAGGAGGTGATTTTTAAAGTAAGTGGAGGTTTATGCATACGTTCACATTATTTTCCTTTTCTACTTTTAAATTAGGAGAATTTTCCTTTTCAATTAGCTCAGACAGGCAAGCCCAAGCACGCTCAGTGGGTACAAGTCATCATATCAGTGTTGCCTTGGTGGGGCAAAGGGGCAGAGGGGCCTGACACATGTTCCCACAGTTCAGGATGCAGCCCAGCATGAAAGTGAATGAGTGAAGAGGAAGGAGCGTGTACCTTCAGGCCAGGCCTGACCAGGAGCACATGGTGGGGGCTCCTTTAGGTCAGTCTTTTCCCTCTATCTGCTGACTGAAGATCCCTGTGGGAAATGGCCATGGCAATTTAACCAAGTGAGCAATGGCATGGAGCATGTATACAAGGAAATCATTTTTCATTTCAAAGTGAGTGTAGTCGGAGGAGAGAAATACATAAGGGTCAAGAGCTCTTTCCTAGGCTCATTGCTTTTGATCTCACATACATCCATTTATTGAATACCCAGAGGGACAGGAAAAGGATGTAGCCTCTGTCACCCATCAGAAGGCACTAGGCAGTTTCTGATGAAGTGTTGGTGGAGGATGGAGTTTTATCTCTGAGGCTCACTGGGGATCTTTCATCTATACTAAGACACTATTTATTGCCTTTGTGGTTTTTTAAGATTTTGTTTCTGCCCCTGAAACTTTTCCTAGAAATACAGTAATGGCAATTTGCATTTGTACCCCATATGGTGCTCACTGGGCTGAAATTCAAATTTGATCGCTGGTCACAGTTTCTCTCCTTCAGTGTTTTAAGGCTTGGTGGTCACATGTTGGCTATGCTGTTCCTATTTGGTTTGAAGAATCTAGACATATCTTTCTGATTTATAAATTCCATATTAAAGGAAGTGTTTTCTAAAGCAAAAGCTCTAGTACTTCTCGAGGGAAAGTCTGTATTTAGAATCAGTTATTTTTAGGCTTTTATGCTGCAGATGAGAAAACATATTAGAAAGATGTTTTGCTGTTTTAAAACATGTAGGAGCAAATTAGTCTCACCACATTGTTTAAATTCAGGGTAAAGCTATAGCTGTTTTCATCCCTCTTCTATTTCTGTAATCAAGGTAAGAAGGTTTATAGAATAGAAGTAATGTCCTTGATGAAACCCTAAAGTCTAAACCAGTCAACAACAGTAGCAAAAGCAGCAACATCTACTACAATAATGACCTTTCAAATAAACCAGGAATCATAGGAGGTCAAGGGCGGTTCATCTGGTGGTGAAATGAATCTTTGTCTTTAAACCAGTGACTTTTCTTTCTTTCTTTCGTTCAGTATTCTGTTTGCCTTTATTGATTTGATTTCAAATTGGTAATGCAATTACCTTTTTTTTTTAACTTTTAGGTTGTGTGTATTTTTTTCAGTAGACAGCATTATACATCTTAAAAAAAATTTTTTTTAACACCCAAACCGTTTTGTATTGGGGTGTAGCCGATTAACAATGTTGTGATAGTTTCAGGTGAACAGCAAAGGGACTCAGCCATACATACACATGTATCCATTCTCCCCGAACCCCTTCTCATCTAGGCTGGCACATAACATTGAGCAGAGTTCCATGTGCTATACAATAGATTTTTGTTGGTTATCCATTTGGAATATTGCAATGTGTACATGACCTTCCCAACGTCCCTAACTATCCTTCCCCTGCAGCAACCATAAGTTCATTTTCTAAGTCTGTGTGTTTCTCTTTTGTAAATAAGTTCATTTGCGTCATTTCTTTTTAGATTCTACGTATGAGGGATGTCCTATGATATTTCTCCTTCTCTGACTGACTGCCTTCCATCAGTATGACACTTGCTAGGTCCATCCATGTTGCTGCAGATGGCATTATTTCATTCTTTTTAATGGCTGAGTAATATTCCATAGCATTAATATATGTTTGTGTGTGTGTGTATATATATATATATATATATATATATATATACACACCACATCTTCTTTGTCCATGTCTTGGCTATTGTAAACAGTGCTGCAATGAACACTGGGGTGCATGTGTCTTTTTGGCCATGTTTTTCCATCGATATATGCCCAGGAGTGGGATTGCAGAGACATATGGTAGCTCTGTTTCTAGCTTTTTAAGGAACCTCCATACTGTTTTCCATAGTACCAATTCACAGTCCCACCAACAGTGCAGGAGGGGGTCCCTTCTCTCCATACCCTTTCTAGTATTAGCTTTTTGTGGATTTTTTTGATGATAGCTGTTGTGACTGGTGTGAGGTGTTACCTCATTGTAGTTTTGATTTGTATTTCTCTAATAACTACCGATGTTGAACATCTTTTCGTGTGCCTATTGGCCATCTGTTTATCCTGTTTGGAGAAATGTCTGTTCAAGTCTTCTGCCCAGTTTTTGGGTGGGTTGTTTGTTTTGATGCTGTTAAGCATTGTAAGCTGTTTGTAAAATTTTGAGACTAATCCCTTATCCATCACATCATTTGCAAATATTTTCTCCCAATCTGTGGGCTGTCTTTTCATTTTGTTTATTGTTTCTTTTGCTGTGCAAAAGCTTTTGAGTTTAAGTAGGTCCCATTTGTTTATGTTTGCTTTTTTCACATTATTCTGGGAGATGGATCAGAAAAGATTTGCTGTGATTTTTGTCAGAGAGTGTTCTGCCTATGTTTTCCTCTAGGAATTTTATAGTGTCTGGTCTCACAGCTAGACCTTTAACCCATTTTGAGCTTATTTTTGTATATGGAGTTAAGGAATGATCTAATTTCTTTTTTTTTTTTTTTTTACATGTGCCTGTTCAGTTTTCCCAGCACCATTTGTTGAAGAGACTGTTTCTCCAACATTGTGTAGTCTTGCCTTCTCTGACATAGATTAATTGTCCATAGCTGCATGGGTTTATTTCTGGGTTTTCTATCCTGTCCTGTTGAGTTATATTTCTATTTTTGTGCCAGCACCTACTGTTTTGATGATTGTAGCTTTGTAGTATAGGCTGAAAGCAGAGAGCCCATTTCCTTTAGCTCCGCTTTTCTTTTTCAAGATTGCTTTGGCTTTCAGGGTCTTTTGTGTCTCCATACAGATTTTGCGATTTTTTGGTTCTAGTTCTGTGAAAAATACCATTGGTAATTTGGTTGGGATTGCATTGAGTCTTTAGATTGCCTTGGGTAGTATAATCATTTTGACAATGCAGATTCTTCCCCTACACGAACATGGTGTATCTTTCCATCTGCTTATGTCTTCTTTGATTTCTTTCATCAGCATGTTACAGCTCTTGGAGTATGGGTCTTTTGTCCTCTTAGGTAGGTTTATTCCTAGGAATCTTTTTTTTTTTTTTTTTTTTGATGCAGTGGTAAATGGAATTGTTTCTTGAGTTTCTCTTTCTGATCTTTCGTTGTTAGTGTATAGAAATGCAACAGATTTCTGTGTATTAATTTGTAACCTGCAACTCTACCAAATTCACTGATGAGTTCTAGTGGTTTTCTGGTAGCATCTTTAGGATCTTATATGTATAGTATCATGTCATTGCAACAGACTAGCTTTTGATTGAGAAACAAATTCATTCCATGGAATGAATTGTTCAGGTACCACTGAAGATTTAAACAGCCTATATTTAAATAATCATATATATACTTAACCCTATTTCTTGTTTAATTGAGGCTTTTCTGAATGAAAACAGACTTCTTTTTTCAACTGGAATCCCCATCCATATCTAGAAAATACTCATAAAATTAACATTCCTCAGTAGATATTGGTGATCCTCTAGGAGTTGGCAAAGCAGATTTTCTTCTTCTTTATCTTATTATTTGCAAAATAGTTACCTTATATTTGAATTCCTACTGTGTGCCAAGCATACCTCTTTCTCAGGATCACAAGCATCAAGGAGAAGAGTAAAGTAATAGAAAGGCCAGTGCAGGCCTATTTTATTCGAATTATCGTTTAGTCCTCTCTACAACACTTTGAAGTATCATCTTTTTACAGACACTGATACTTGCCATCAGAATGTGGTCACTTATTTACAGTTACACAGCTAGAGAGTGTGTGGTAAGGATTTGAACTCAAGTTTCACTGACAACCAAGCCCTTCTACTCATTATAGAATTTGGATCTAATTGTGTTGTTGCTGTGAATTATGTGAATATTATAAACTTAAAAATATTAAATATTCAGGGGGGAAAAATAGTTTTTTTTGTGTGTGTGTAGTCAAGAGATAACAGCCAGTTTGATAATAGAATCTTTTGACTCTGAGGATGTTCATAACTTCATGCTTGTGAATTTCAACCTTTAATAACTAACACCAGTTAATCTATTCTAGAAGCAACCTCTATTCTACTCAGAACAACTCATTTCATTTTTCAGTTTATTTTTATTTTACTGAAATTAATTTCATTGGCTCACTTATATTTGGTGTAATTTTTAAAACAATGATTTAATAATACATTATTCAGCTTTTTAAAATTTTTTCTATATTAAAATGATAATGATTATAGCTTCTATCATTGAAGTATAAGCCCAAGTTTCTTGGTAAAATGCTGTCATGAGTGAGGTTTTAATAGGAAGATTTAATTCTTCTGTCAATGGTTAGCCATTGCCAGTTTCACGCTGGTTACTTCTACTAAATCTGATTTTTCAAGATCATTGTCACTAGCAAGATGACATGTGTGGCTGAAGCTATGGTAAATTTTGTTTTAAGCCACTTATTGTTACCAGTAATGTATTCATTTAGAAATGAATAGAAACGTGTTAGTTTTTGTTTCTTTCTTAGTTAGTCCATGATTAAAATTTGATTTTATGATTAAAATTTGTCTCATCACAAATTGTCCTTTGTCAAAATACCATGCCAGTCTCAAATTCTTTTAATTTTAGCACAATCAATAGTCAAGTGCCTCTGAGACAACTTTTCCTATCAAATGCACCAATCTTGTTATTGATCCGTTTTTGGATTGAGTCCTGTAGATCCTGTTAATGGATTTCTAAAATACAGGGTACTTTATTTCACATTCCATTTGAATGTGCTTTGTGTATCTCTAACCAAATTATTTAGTAGATCTTAATAGCTGATTTATATTTCATGTTGGGACCAGATTTGTGGAGGTAGCCCAAACCATATTTTTCTGAACCAATTTAAAAGTGGTTGTAGTTTTCTAATATATTAATTTGCTATGGTCTCCAATGAATTGGAGCTTACAAATTGGAATTTAGGCAAGTGACACAGCTATCTCCTCTACCTGAACTAGATATATAATATTATCAGATGCACTGTTAACATTCTATACTCTAACTTTCACTGGATTGTAAAAATATCTGAAAAAAATTTAATGTCATGGAAAATTGAACAGATGAATTAATACCACTTCTTAAACTGATAAAGAATCTGCCTGAAATGCAGGAGATCTGGGTTCAATCCCTGGGTTAGGAAGATCCCCTGGAGAAGGGAATGGCAACCCATGCTAGTTTTCTTGCCTGGAGAATTCCGTGGACAGAGGAGCCTGGCAGGCTACAGTTCATGGGGTTGCGAAGAGTTGAACAGAGCTGAGTGACTAACACTTTCACTTTCTTTTATTCAAGTCTGTGGACATTGATGTCAATGTGAAATTTTGTGTAATGGCCTTCATGGGTTTAAGCATACATCGGTGGTAGATCAGAGATCGTTGAAATCATCTTGTAATGGAAACTGCCTAAATCCTAACCAAAAGAGTTGGCTCTATTTTGAATGTTCTGCCAAGGAAGAACTTTTTCATTTGATGGTGGCAATGAACACAAAGACTACTAACCAGAATCAAACCAAATAAAAGCTCTCCATATTTGCAGGTCTAAAAATGTTGTTAAGCCTCAGTTGTGTCAGTCAGAGCACTGGTTTTGCTGGTACTGGAAGAAGTTCCTTTAGATTTACATCACTTCTTGTCATCACATCTGGCTCTAGTTGTTCCCCTTTTTGCTTCCCTCTCGTGGTCTGATACACGTAAATCTGAATTAAAGATGGTATTTCCAACTTTATAAGCATTGGTCATGGAAGCACAGACTCTGGCAACAATACCTCCATGAGAACGTTCCGTCACCATCCGTAGATGACGTCTCTTCATGGAGATGTGAAGTCTAGCTTTGCAGGTATGAGAAATACACTAAAAATGGATGGTTTCATTGCTATTTAGTTTTGAAGATAAGTAACCATCACAACACAATTGCAGTTATATTTGATAGTCTTGTTGTTCTGTATTTGTGCTTGCTATTCAGAAACAAAATGAGCAATTATGATGAATTTTTTCTATAATTGAACTTTGACCAGTTTTCCTATTGGTTATCACTTTGCTTCTTGTCTACTGTCTGTATATATTATTGGCCATTCAGAGTCCATTAAAAAAGGAAATTATAAAGGATCTGGGTGAGAGAAGGGACAAATCATCTCTGAGGACAAAGCTATGAGAGCAAATATCCTACTTCACTGTCAAATGTAGCATAAATTCTGTTGTTGGGCTCAGAAATTCAGAGCTAGGCTATAATTGGAAAATGCTACGAATAGCTGGAAAGTTCAAAATGTAATGAAGAAAAAAACACAGTAAAATTTAACATCCTGACAAAGTGGTTGTTATTTTTGTTTTATTTTCTGTAAAAAGTTTTCAACTTTTGAGACCCACCTCTTCTAGCACCGAGACACACACATGGTGAGAATATATTCTAAACGTAAGCACATGATAAGTATTTGTTGATTTGTTTCGACTTATTTTACTGTCATTTTATGGGTGCATCTGTTCTGGAGAGAGAATGCCTGCATACAAACAAGGCAAATTTAACTAAACTTTACAGGATTCCAGTTTTAAAGAGTAATTTGTAAGCGATTTTCGAGCTGTGATTCTTATTTCTGTCTGAAGCTGTTCCTACTCTTAATCTCAATTACACTGTCTAATCTGAGTGTTTTTACTATATTTCTAAATGGTCTGGATTCTTGCATAAATGTAGCTGGAACTGTCTTTGATGAGGTACAGCAGATTTGCAGCAGGTTGGAAGGCAGTGCAGAGAAATCTCTCTTGGCAGAGGGTGTGGGCAAGCTGCCAGGGCTCCGGGGGCCAGCGCGGTTCCCATCCACGGGTCATCTGGCACTTGCCCAGTCTCAGTCAGGGTATGTTACTGCCTCTCCTTAAGGCATGTTTAGATGGGGTAGGCCCTGTTTAGAAAGATCTACTACAATAGAGGGTGTATTTCTCCTTGTTTTATTTTTTTTTTTCACATACAGTCACAAATCTACTACTATTTATTTAGTACTTGCTACATACATTATTTCAGTTATCCTCATAAAATCCCACAAGGTAGGCAGTATTTATTGCCCCGCTTTACATTTGAGGAGACCGTTCTGTAGGGAGAGTAACTCGTATGATATATGTTTATATATAGATAATATATTCTTCACAGCTTTTCTGAAAAATAAAAGCTAACTGCTCATGATCACTTTAGAGAGTGTTGCAAGCATTTTTGATGATCACTTCTTAACAGTTAGAAGCAGCATCCTTTTCCCCTGTTCTCCAGTTTTTTAAACCTACGAGTAAAGACTTGCTTCCAGGCTGCAGGTTTAGGTAGACTCTCCCCACCTTGTCACCATCCATGCTGTGCTTATTCGAGTTGCTGTGTCTTCACGGGAAATATTTCTCTTCTGGATAGTAACAAGCATTTCCTTTCACAATGTAGAGGTGTTTTTAATTTTGGAAAAAGTAGGAGACTCAATGGACATGGGTTTGGGTGGGTCCGGGAGTTGGTGATGAACAGGGAGGCCTGGCGTGCTGCGGTTTGTGGGGTCGCAAAGAGTCGGACACGACTGAGCAACTGAACTGACTGACTGATGAGTTGCTCAGTATAATGGTCCCTCAGAAATGAACTTTTAGAAATGGCTCTCGGAAGAGCTGAAACATCACAAGGAGAGAGACCACAGTCCTGAGAGAAAATGATTGTTGTTAAAATGTGGTTCAGATATAAAGGAATATTACTCAGCCATAAAAATGAATGGGATTGGGTCATTTGTTGTGATGTGGATGAACCTAGAGTCTGTTGTACAGAGTGATGTGAGGCAGAAAGAGAGAATCAAGTGTCCTGTATTAATGCGTATATATGGAGTCTAGAAAAATGGTGTTGATTAATGTGTTTTCAGGGCGGGAACAGAGACCCAGATGTAGAGAATGGACTTGGTGGACATGGGGAAGGCAAGAGGAGAGTGGGATGAACTGAGAGAGCAGCGCTGACATGCATGCACTATCGTGCATGAAACAGGTGGCTCGCGGGAAGCTGCTGCGTAACACGGGGGCTCAGCTCGGTGCTCTGTGATGCCCTAGAGCGGCGGCGGGATGCGGGAGGAGGGAGGGAGGCTCGAGAGAGGGGATATATGCATACAAACGGCAGATTCACGTTGCCGTACCACAGAAACTAACACAACGTTATAAAGCAATTATACTCCAGTGTAAAAAAAAAAAAAAATGATGAGCATTTACCATGAGTTACAAACACTTTTGAAAGAAATTGCAGTGTGTTAGTTTAGAATTGAAGAACCTGAACTCTGACTCTTTCCTTGTGCTCCATTATTCTGACTTTGGTTCAAGAATGAAAGAAAATGAACTGGATGGTTTCCCTGGTAACACCCATTTCCCTCCATTCTCCTCACACCTAACTTCCAAGTCCTGACTCATTTTGAGACTTTTTGGAAAAGATTTGAGATTTGAATAAGAGAAAAGGAGAGTATAAATGGGATTGCACTTCGTCCAAAAATGTAGAGTTTACCACAAATAAAATGATGCTGTGAAAGCAGTCTACAAAGTGCCATTCAGATAACTCACAACCACTGTAAGACGACAGCAGGGCTGGTACTGTGTTTCTCAGTTGAAATCTGAGTGAGCAGAGGTTTTGAGATTGATGCCTCTGCATACAAACTGCTGAAGGGGTGGAGCTTGGATGAGAGCTCAGGTCACGTGACATTTGGTGCAGTCTTTTTCGGATCACTATGACTGTCCCATTTTAAACTGAATTTTCTGTGATAAGTATGAAAGGTCATACAATATATCCCTCTTTAAGGTGCATATGAGCTTCCCAGGTGGCACTAGTGGTAAAGAACCCGCCTGCCAGTGTAGGAGACATAAGAGATGCTGGCTCGACCCCTGGGTTGGGAAGATCTCCTGGAGAAGGGCATGGCAACCCACTCCAGTGTTCTTGCCTGGAGAATCCCATGGACAGAGGAACCTGGTGGGCTATAGTCCATAGGGTTGCAAAGAGTCAGACATGACTGAAGTTTAGCACGCAGGCGCAAGGTGTATATAAAATGGTCTTTGATAACTTTTGTGTAAATTCTTCTGAATTATTTGACCTAGAGGAAAACCATTAGTGGCCAGATGGAAATGTTGTGCTTTGTGACATTACCAGAGAAGTAGGGACAAGTATCCTTAAAAATTATTGACCCGTTTTGGACACCAAGATTATTTAGATTACCTGATACTGAATTTCAACTGTGGAAGACTTTTTAAGCAATGATAGAATAGTATCCTTTGTTTTTATTGTCAAAATCCAGTCTGGAATGCAGGAAAGCTGTTTAATGACCTGGCTCATTCATCCACTTAACAGGTGTTTATTTGCGTGCCTACTCTGTGCCAAGCACATTTTTAGGTTTTAGGGGAACAGGCGGTGAACAAAGTAAACGGAAAGCTCTCATATCATGGAGTTTACACCCCCTGGAGAAAGTCATACAAAAATAAGATAAATATGTAAAGCATATGATATGTGTGATAAAGTTAATGGCTCTAAAGTAAAACCTGAAGTGCAGGGCTGTTGTGAAGTATGGCAGTGATGATGAAATTGAAATAAGGTGGTCAGGGAAAGCCTGACTGAGAAGCTGACTTTTGAGTAAAGACCTGAAGGATATGAGGGAACAAGCTCTTGTTTGTTTAGGGAAGAGTTTCCCAGACAGAGGGAACAGTCAGTGCAAATTCTAATACTATACGTGCCTGTGATGTTCAGGAAATAGCAGGAGACCAAGGAGGCTGGAGAGGATTGGGAGGAAAGTGGGAAAAGAAGTTCTAGAGATGAAAACAGAACTGATCCTTGGAGAAGCGTGCTGCAGACCACTGTAAAGACTTCGGCTTTTCTCTGAGTGAAATGAGAGAGTTTTAGTGAAGGTAAGGTTGGGTTCTGATCTATAAGAGCTGTCTTGTGAAAGATCATTCTGGCTGCTGCATTGAGAAGAGACAGTCCTAGGTGGGCAAGAATAGAATCAGAGAGATCATTTAGGAGGTGATGGCAGTCATCCAGGTGCTAGTTGATGGCAGCTGTGTCGATGACAAGAGGTGGTAAAATTCTGGTTGTATTTTGAAGGGAGAGCCATCAGCATTTCTGGGCTGATTGGGTGTGAGGTGTGGAAGAAGGAAAGGAGGTAAAGACGACATTAGGTCTTTTGGCCTGAGAAACTGGAGAGAATTGCAGTCACTGGTGATAGGGAGGAGGTAGTGAGTGAGCAGGGGTGAGGGCAAGACCGGCAGCTTAGTGTTGTATTTGGAAGGTGTATTAAGTATTCATGTTGGTTGTTGATGAGGCCTTGGAGTCTAGGAGTCTGGAGCAGAGGAAAAGACTGGCTGGGCATACATGTTTGGGAGTGATCATATAGTTGATCTTTAAAATCACGGTGAGTGAGTGAGTGAGTGAAGTCGCTCAGTCGTGTCCGACTGTTTGCGACCCTGTGGACTGTAGCCTATCAGGCTCCTCCGTCCATGGGATTCTCCAGGCAAGAATACTGGAGTGGGTTGCCATTTCCTTCTCCAGGGGATCTTCCCGACCCAGGGATTGAACCTGGATCTCCCGAATTGCGAATGGCAGGCAGACGCTTTAACCTCTGTGCCACGTACTGGGTGAAATCTCTAAGGAAATGGTATAGATGAAGGAGAGAAGAGGACCGTGGACAGAACCCAGGGTCCCTCCTACATTATGAGCTAAGAGGAAAGAGGAACCAGCAAAGGAGACTAAGAAGCAGTTATCCATGAGGTATAAGTAAACATATTTTATATTAGGAGATTAATTTGTTTCAGTATTTCTTCTAGTTATGAAGCAAGTGGCAGTAAAGGAAACTGGAAAAGTGGCCAGTGGTGTAGGGGAAAACCAGGAAGATTTGCTCATAAAGGACACGACTTTGTGTGTGCGTGCTCAGTCGAGTCCAAAGTCCATGCTCTTTGAGGCCCCATGGACTGTATCCTGCCAGGTTTCTCTGTTCATAATTTCCCAGGCAAGAATACTGGAGTGGATTGCCATCTCTAGGGGATCTTCCCAACCCAGGGATCGAACATGCATCTCTTGAGTTTCCTCCTGCTTTAAAGGCAAATTCTTCACCACTGAACTACTGGGGAAGCCAGGGCTTAACTAAGATAAATCCTAAGTGGATAAAGTGGCAGAACTAAGTCTGTGTGGTGGTCGAGGATGAAGAAGCAATTACACTTATTCCGCACTCCATAGCCTTTGCTCTTGAAGGTATACCAATTCTAATTGCTTTGGATTTGACTTGGTATTGAAAGAAAATTTAGGCTCTGATGTCCTGGATACTGGGCTTCCTAGGTGGTGCTAAGTGATAAAGAACTTGCCTGACAATGCAGGAGACATAAGAGCCCTGGTTTGATTCCTGGGTCGGGAAGATCCCCTGAAGTAGAAAGTGACAACCCACTCCAGTATTCTTGCCTAGAGAATCCCACAGACAGAGGAGCGTGGTGGGCTACAGTCCATAGGGTCACAGAAAGTTGGACATGACTGAAGCGACTTACCACGCATGCACATCCTGGATACTAGGTAGACAGCACCCACTCTGTTACTTGGAATTGGGTCCATTGCCCTCTAATTTTTTTTCATATATTGGGAGTTTAAGTTTTCTCTCTAATTTGATTCTCAGTTATATACTTTTATTCTGATGTTTGAGGATAAGAACATCTTTGTTTCTGGTGGGGGGTCTAGACTTGTCTTCATAGCCTTCATTTATTTATTTAACAAACATTTTTCAGGACCTATTGGGCTTCCCTGATAGCTCAGTTGGTAAAGAATCCACTTGCAATGCAGGAGACCCTGGTTTAATTCCTGGGTCAGGAAGATTCGCTGGAGAAGGGATAGGCTACCCACTCCAGTATTCTTGGGCTTCCCTTGTGGCTCAGCTGGTAAAGAATCCGCCCACAATGCAGGAGGCTTGGGTTTGATTCCTGGGTTGGGAAGATCCCTGGAGAAGGGAAAGGGTACCCACTCCAGTATTCTGGCCTGGATAATTCCATGGACTATACAGTCCATGGGGTCGCAAAGAGTCGGACACAGCTGAGTGACTTTACTATTATGTATCAAGCTTTGCACTTCGTTGTGAGTTTACAAGTACCAAACAAGCTAACTCCCTTTCCTGAGAATTCCCATTCTAGTGTGCATGAGCAGTTATAATGTAGTCTGATGTGTGCTGTAGTGGACATGAGCGTTGAGGGGAGATTTGTTAAAGAAATTCTGGGGAGAAAGCAACCAACTTCCTGGTAAAAATTGAAGAGTGCTTCTCAGAAGAGGTAATACTCAAGCTTTGTCTTGAAGGATCAAATAGAGTTTTCCAGGGAACAAGAGGGCAAAGGATATTCTAAGCAAGAAAGTAGTATATGTCTGGGCAAGATAACTTGAAGCCTGGAGTTTGTACAGCTTAGAAGGCATGTGGAGGAAAAGTCAAAATGGTTAACAGGAGTGGGGTTATGAAAGCCATCTTTGAGGCCTGTGCTCAGCACTGTTGTTAATACCTTTTATGTATTTACTCACTGAATTCTCACAACAACCCTCTGGGGTGATACAGTAAATCCATTAAATCCATTTTTTGCTGATGTGTGTCCTAAGGCATAGAGCGATTGAGTGATTTCTCAGAGCCAAAGTAGATTTATAGTATGTGCAAAAGCCAGAGTAGATTTATAGTATGTGTGTCTGATGCTGAAAGTGTAAGTTGGTTCGTCCTAACACTTTTCCTCATTATTTTCTTCTTGGAATTATTAGGGACCTCCTTCTTTATGACTTACCACTGCTTCTTCACAATATGCCTACTACCCTCCATCATTATCAGATTTGACAAAGGCTTTCATTTTTTTCTGATTTTTTTACCTCTTTCCACAAATTGGAATTTAAAGCCCCTTTATCAGGTTGGCAAAAATGTTAGTTGTGTCCGACTCTTTGCGACCCCATGGACTGTATTCCAGCAGGCTCGTCCATGGAATTCTCCAGGCAAGAATACTGGAGTGGGTTGCCATTTCCTTCTCCAAGCCTCCTGCCTAAGGCTTGGTTGATGTGATATGCCATCTGACCCCTGTGAGGAGCCCTTGATCCTGGCATTGTAAACCATGGCTCAGAAAAACTTCCATCCTTCAACACTGTCCGTGGAACCTACTGTTCACACATGTGCTGATTTCCCTCCTGTAATAATCGCCTCCAGGTTGGACAAGATTTGAAAATAGTATCTGTCTACTTGTGTCTCTGGGGCTCTTGGTTTCCTGTGCTGTAGGTTTCTGCTGAATGAGTTGTGAACGGTAGCGTAGGTGGCGTGGGACGTGGTACACCTCCTCATTAGACATAGATTTACATGGTTCACATTTAGTAACATACATCTCTCTCTGGGAGATAATTGGGGTCCTTGCACTTGATAATGTGTCTTCTTTACTGTTCTGTGGAATGAAATGCTTCTTCATTTTCAGGTCTGGCCTTTTCCTCCTTGGGCAGAGCCTCACATTTTTGGAATAACTCTCCACGTAACTTTTTCTTCAATATTACGGTCTCCCATTTGCAGCCCTTCAACTGGGTCTTCATTCTATGTTGCTCATGTTCTTCTTTTTCTTCTGAGTGTTATTTCTGCCCAGGGATTATTCATCTTCTTTAATAAGGTAGTAGAGAGGTTCCTCCAGCCCTGTCACATTCTTCCCTAGCAAGGAGTTTGATCCTAGCCTATAGTATGGTAACTGGGGGCCACATGTCTCCACGGGGCATGGCTGAACCGAGATTTCATCTGGACCCTCCTGACTTCTAGACTTTGTTTGGTGCTTGGTGAGGGTCATTAATATCCCGGAGCATGCACTGCCAACTCAAGAGGCTTGACTCTGGAGGCAGAATTCTTGGTTACAGTGTTTTGCTACTGCTCCAGTTCTTTACATTAAGGACAGTTGGTTTTTCTAGTTTTGTTCAAGAAGCATTTATTGAGCAGTGTGTATTGACTACTCTGTACCAGATGCCATGTAAGCTCCTTGGCATACAAAGGCCTCCGCTTTCAAAGGGACTCATTCTCCAGTAGAGTGACTCAAGGACCAGTGTGTAGGACTATGGTCATTGACTTATTTCAAACATTCCTGGCACATATAGCTATAAATTCAAGTAGAATAGAGGATTTCCATAAAACTAAGATGGTGGATATAGGTAAGTCATCTGATAAAATTTTTAAAGTTTAAATGAGCTTTAAACATTAGCAATAAACATCCTCAGAGCCTTTGACTTGAAAATATGCAGTGTTAGAATTATAATTCCCTAAATTACAATTAAGGCACAGAAGGAAGCAGATGTTGAAACAACATTAATGTTGATAAATAAGGGACTTTTAAATAGTCTCAGATATTTCTAAGAAGTGGAAAGGATTTTTTTCAAATTCTTTAACATATAGTCAAAGAATTCATTCTTAAATATGTCTAAACTAAAATAAAACTCAGAGACATGCACATCTGAATGAACTGCTTTCTTACTCACTTATGTCTGGATGTTCTATTCTTAGACCTGAACGGGAACATTTCTCTTCATAAGGAATTTATTTCAATCGCATGAATGTGATCTATGAAAAAGAAGATTTTTTTTTAGGATTTGTGTAGAGCTCAGAATCTGTCCAGAATGAACTGAGGGAGCTTTGGCGCAAAGCTGGAAAAGCCTAAGATTTAGGAATGAAATTCAGTGTCCAGAACAAAGGGCTTAATTAATCTGCTCTGTCTCAGGAAAACAACAACAAAGAAAGAAAGTCATGATAGAAAGAGTAAAGAGTTTTCTGCTGGGGAGATTAAAAGTCTTAGTTTTGTCTTGATAACAATATGGACATGCCTTAAAGATGGGAAAAAAAACTCATTTGCTAGAAATTTAACAATGTGCTTTTATTTTATAAAGAAAAAATGAGCAAACAAATTAAGTGGAATTGAATGATCTGACAAAAATTATAAATACATATAAGATATAATATTAAATAACAAAGAAAACATAAAAATCACAAAAGGAAAGAGTAAAAAAACACTTCTGCAAATTGGAGGCATGATTTAATTTTTCTTTCTTCCAAATTTCTGGTTTCTTTGAAAGAATAAACAGACTTGCATCTTTGTTTGCGTAGGTCAAGAAATATGCTAGAGATAAGAGACTGGGAAAAGACCTGTGGTCAAACCGAGGCCAATGTTCAAGGACCCCACACTAATGCTCTTTTTGCTAGCAGCTTGTCCTTGCCCAAAGAATGACAGCGGTGGGAGAAGGCGGGTGGAAGGCAAGACCAAGGGGGGCAGATGGATTCCATCCTGATTGCCAACGGACTGTGTCTACAGTTGTCCATTAAATCCAAAGGATTCCCTGCAAAATGTCTGCCGGTGGAATGCAGAGCTTCTGAAAGGAACCTTAAAGTGCAGCTGGGAGTGAACATTGCCTGGGCCGTGGCATGGCTGCCAGCCGGTGGCCCGCCTCGTGCTGTGCCCTTCTGCCGAGCAGCCATCTGCTGCAGCTTTAATGAATGAATCTCTCTCTCTCTCTTTTTTGACAGAACAATAGCTCCTGTGATGTGATCTGCATTCCGATGGACGGATTGAGTCCTTTGCTGGCACTCCTGTGTGTGTGTGTGTGTGTGTGTGTGTGTGTGGTGTGTTGCAGGGGGTGGGGTGGTGTGAACGCAGAGCGATGGTGTGTGTCTGCATTCTCTCCAGTGGGAGATGGTGGATGTTGTAAGAAAGTTAATGCTTTAGGTTGGTTTTTAATTGGAATGCTCCATCATCTCTTCCTTTGGAGAACTGGACAATTGGACTGCTGCTGCTGGTATCTCTACATGTCCTTTCTGCAGCTTGTTTTTCTTCCCTCCTGAACACTGAAGGGGTGGCTCAGGCAACAAAGAATCTGCCTGCAATGCAGGAGACCCTGGTTCGATCCCTGGGTTGGGAAGATCTCCTGGAAAAGGAAATGGCAAGCCATTCCAGTATTCTTGCCTGGAGAACTCCATGGACAGAGGAGCCTGGCGAGTTACAGTCCATGGGGTCCCAAAGAGTTGGACACAACTTGAGTGACTAACACTTTGGATACACTTTGGAAACACTGAAGGATGGAGTCACTTCTTTCCAGAAGTGCTAGTGAAGTACAGGCCTATGGAATAAAATATTTAAGCAGATTTTTTTTTCCTTTTTTCTAATCACTTGACATTAACTTTGGTTGATTAATCTCCTCTGTCCCTCTTGGCCAGTCTATAAATCCATTGCTCTGCCTTTGATGCAGTTCCCTGGAGAAAGTCTCTGTAGCCCCCCTCAATATTTCTTTTCCCTGTGGTGTTCATCAAGCTACAGGCTGGTTCTTCTTAATTACGAAGGAGAGAAAGAAACACCCCAAACGACAAATCAAATACTCTACCAGGAGACAATTGATTTGGTCTTTGGTTTAATCATCCTTGGAAAAAGAGAAAATCCTATTTTGCTTGTCAATAATGGTCCTGTGGTTATTATCATTAGCCTAAGAGAACTGAAGGAGAAGTTAATTTGGGGGAAAACTTTTGAAGATTATTTTGAAGGTTTGGTTTACAGGACTCATTAAGATCATCTAGTTTCTAGTTTTCAAGAAAAAAATAATTTCAAGTAAAATCTGACTCAGAACCTTCGTAGATAAACCAGACACCATTGTAGCTGGTCTGGTTGAGGTGGAGATAAGTCGGCGGGATAGAGGCTCAATCTTACCTCACAAAGGTCTGCATGTACAAGGCTCTGTTGGATGCAGTTGATAAAGCTACTCGTAGAGCATATTTATTTGTTTGGGGGTAAAATTATGCTAAACTATTGTAGAGAGTAATTATTATTTTTGCATTTTTATTGTTATTCTGCTTTTTCACTATTAGCAGAAATGCTATTTTATAATTTTGACTGATATCTCTTCTGCTCATCAATTTGGGCTACAAAAGGCAGAGGATGGGATAAATGGTAACTAAAAATCCTTTCCATTCTAAAATTCAAAGTCAAATGGAAATGTTTTCACTTCTACATTTTTTTGTGAAAATGTTCTTATGTAGTTGTTACATGATAGCCTTGCCATTACGTATTTTATTACTGTTAAGAACTGTGCTTTAATTTTATTGAATTTATCTTTCTACATATGGATGTATATCTAGGAAGCCCCATTATAGATATACATACCTATATCTATTTATTTATACACATGTACATATATAAAATCCATTTTGTATAATTCTTGCATAGTTCATTTTGAGAAATACATAGATCTCTAAGTAGACAGCAACATAGAGCACTTCTGAAATTCCTTTATACAAATCCATTTACCAAACTCTAAGAAAATCCTTTTTATAGAGACATCAAGAAAGCCTCATCAAATATATGTTGTTGCTTTTTTCAATTTAAAGGTCAGCCAGGGCCTAACGGGCTTTCCTGGTTGCTCAGATGCTAAAGAATCAGCTGCAGTGCAGAAGACCCAGGTTCGATCCCTGGGTGGGGAAGATCCCCTGGAGAAGGGAATAGCGACCCACTCCAGTATTCTTGCCTGGGAAATCCCATGGACAGAGCAGCCTGGTTGGCTACAGTCTGTGGGGTCTCAGAAGAACTGGACACGACTTAGTGTTGCTCAAGCTAAATCTGCAGAATTAAAAGACCACAAGTGAAGAAATTCAGATGGAGATGGGGGGAGGGTGGTGAAGATGGCAGGTAGAAATCATTCTCTCGACTGGATGTATGCTCTGCTCAGCCCAACATCTGAATATACAGGAGTATATAGGTCCATACTTTCATCTGATGGCTCCTGATCCAGGCTTAGCATTCGTAAGGTCTAGGGCTCCTTACCACAGACGGACTCTCTGTGCCTCAGTTAATGGTTAAATGTGCACGAAATGCAGTGATGACCCCAAGGTTTTCTAACTCAGTGACTATTAATATCCAACTCAGTATAAAATATGGAATGTTAAACGTATTGTACTTCTTTAAAAAATATTAACTCATCTATAATTTATTTTGGACTGTCCATTAACCTTAATATTAAATTAAGCTTCGCAATCCAGTCCAAGACTATTACAAACACCTAGGGGCTAATACTTCATTTAAAAAATTTATTATGAGAAGATTCTTTCTTATAGCTAGTACATTTTTTTAGCATTAGGTTGACTAACATCTGAACATGACATTTATGCCACTTAATCTATTGTAGAATTCTTGTGCTATTTTATATCGCAGGATTCATACCTCCTGATTTTTAAGTGATTTTTAAATTGCTGTTCCCAGAAGAAGCATCTATTAGGAACTGCAAGCAAAATTAGTACTTGAATTGCATTTTGTTATATTTATTCCCTACCCAAACTAGACACATTATTTCCAAAGTGATACTTGGAACCTATTGTTCAAAGGATAGTATGACAAGTAGCCTGAGAATGGAATGGACTGCATTTCATTGCATGGCTGCATTCCAGCCTATGGTGACCACACACCGAGCAGCCCACATGGTGGGGGGAGCTTTGCACAAGGTAGAGCTCTGTGAAATTTCACAAGTGTGGGATTGTGTTATCCTTGGTTTCAAGTTCTTTATTGCTTCTTTGGATCATGAGGGGAGTCTCTTTTTTTTTTTGACAGGTTTTTTTCATTTTTTAATTAATTATTTTAATTCAAGAACAATTACAACATTGTGATGGCTTTTGCTCTACATCAACATGAATCAGCCACAGGTATACATGTGTCCCCCCATCCTGAACCCCCATCCCACCTCCTTCCCTACTGTATCCCTCTGGGTTGTCCCAGAGCACCGGCTTTGGGTGCCCTGCTTCATGCATCGTCTTGATGCTCCATAGTTGACAATTATGGACAAGACTTCCAAGCCCCCAAAATGGTCCAAGAATTTTTCCCACCTCACCACTTCACCAGAGACCCAAGGTAAAGAAAGGCGCTTAGAGTAATCAGCAACTAGAGAGGATCTGAGAATGGTAGGGGCTGTGTGGGGGCCTCACCTCAGTGGAATTCTGGTTCAGGTCTACCCACTTTGTCTCATTCATGCCTGTGTTGACTCAGTTACTGCCTCTGTTACCTTGCCCAACTCAAAGTTCCATACCTGAACTCAAGTGCCCTGGTTGAGGATGGTCTAAGGTAATAAAAAGCAGAAACAGTAGCATAGAATTAAGGACCAAAAAGCATTTTATAACCCTGGGATTTCAGCTGCCAATGCAACTGTGTTGGCTTAAACCAGCTGGCTGAGCTCTGGCTGGTGGGGAGAGTGGTGTCGTGCCATTTGGGAGGTCTGCACAATCTGCTTTTCAGGAATGTCAGGAGCCTCCAGGCAGACTCTGCTGAACGCAGACTCTGCTTCTGGGCCCACTCTTATGTGTTCTTTCTGCATCTGTGTTGGGCACCTCTGGGTCGTTCACGGATGCCTGTTCTCCAGTTCACAAGCAAGGTGTCTTCCTGGCAGACAGAATACAGCCGCCTCAGGCTCTCTCTCTAGTCGGTGACTGGTGTGAGTGCACTGTGCCTCTGGACAGGAGAGTTGGGGTACTGTGGGCTTTTCCAGAGCAAGGCTGGGTCCTTTTGCCTTGCCCAGCCAGAGAGCACAGATACGGGGCAGTGCAGAGCGATGGTGCTGTCTTTTGATGTGCTGTTGGGCTGCCTTGCTCAGTGAAGGATTCTGGTCCCTCCTTTGTGGATGGGAAACTGTGATTAAACCTTCAATGAGTGCTTCTTTACTAGGCAACGGGGGGACAGGGCCTGGAATCTAGTCAGTTCATTGATAAAACTCGAGGTTGAAAGCATGACTGTTCCTTTGTGCAAGTGCATCCAGGCCTCATGAACGGGCTACTGCCCAACTCGGCCATCTGGGCTACTGCCCAGCCCAGCCGCTGGGTGTTCGGAGGCATTGCAGAGGCCATTTTAAAGCGCCTACAAGGGAAGCTTTTAATTCCTCACTGGAAAGTGTTGGGACTTGCCACTTGTCACCGAGGCCCCTGTTGATGGGTTGGCATTTCAGCAGATATTAAGGAGGCAAGGAAACCCCATCCTTAATGGACATATTTTCAGTATTTTAAGCAAATATCTAACTTCCAAGTTAGGCATTTGTCATAACTCTTAGCATCCAAATGAAAGCTGAAAAAGGGAAGAAGATGAATGGGGACATACATTTTCCCCAGTTTTGTCCGTGGGGCAATATTCTAAGCCTGTGGTAATGATTTCCTTCTTGGTCCTGGTTGGGAGGTTTTCCTTCAGATACATGCTTGGTGAGCACCTCTCCTCAGGACTCAGGTACCCTGAATGATTTGTGATTATGCCTCTGCACCCAGTGTGTCATCCTTTTTCTTCCACCTTTTCCAGGCATATTTTTAGGTCAAACAAACATTTCAAGAGAAAGAATGACCCCAATTGCCCATGTGAATATTTTAGTACTTCTTGACTCTAACTACTTCTTCTTCTTCTTCTTTTTTTTTTTTTTTTGGCTATTCTACACCCCTTACAGAAATATCTTGGTCACATTCAATTTTCAGAGGTTAGTGATTCTTGAACTATATTATCCTGGGACTCTGCTTTGGAGACAGCCACAAGAAGAAAAGAAAAAAAGAAAAGTAGAGCATCAAGGTGTAAAGCATTGTAGTGGTGCTTTCTATGTATTAGAATCTTCAAAATAGATTCCACCAATCATCCAAAAAAGCTTGAATTTTAGATGTGAGCTTTGATAGAGGCATATGGAAAATAGTTTTGGTGTATAATCCATTATTCCTTTAGAATATATACTGAGAAATTTAAAAGATTTATATAGGGTTGTGAATTTTTGGTATTGACGGTTTATATATATATACTGTTTAAAAATAAAGTTTTTCTCTCATTTTGTGGACAGTTCTTAGCAGCAAAGAGTGCTTCACTGAAAGACTGTGGTTAAAAAAAAATGCCTTCTTTTGGTGGAACTCTATGTTTCTAGAATTTCAGATCTTGGATGAACTTATCATTCACAACCTTGGAGAGGTAGTTTAGTGGAATTAGAGCATGGACTTCAGAGGCAGACTACTTGGTCCAGATGTTGACTTCTGCACTTGCTGCGTGACCCTGGGTAAATCACTTACCCACTCTGTGCATTCATTTCTTCATCCATAAAGTGGGTATATTCATAGGGCTGTTCTGAGGCTTATTGGGCTGATCTCAATACTGTTATGTAGAACAGGGCTTCCCTGGTGGTCCAGTGGTTAAGAATCTGCCTTGCAATGCAGGAGACACTAGTTCAATCCCCAGTCTGGGAAGATCTCACATACCATGGGGCAATTAAGCACGCGCTACAACTACTGAACCTGCACTCTGGCGCCTGTGAGCCACAGCTACTGAGCCCACGTGTAGCAACTACTGAAGCCCACATGCCCTTGAACTTGTACACTGCAGCAAGAGAAACCACCGTAATGAGAAGTCCATGTACCACAATTAAGAGAGGAGTTCCTGCTCTCTGCAACGAGAGAAAGTCTATGCACAGCATTGAACACCTAGCATCGCCAAATTAAAATAATAATAATAATAATAATGTTTTGTAGACAGCGTGACTTCCCTGGTGGCTCAGTGGTAAAAAATTCTCCTGCCAATGCAGGAAACTTGGATTCGATCCTTGGGTCGGGAAGACCCCCTGGAGAAGAAAATGGCAACCCATTCCACTATTCTTGCCTGGAAAATCCCATGGACAGAGGAGCCTGGCAGGCTGCAGTCCATGGGATCGCAAAAGAGTCTGACACGACTGACGGATGAGCTTGCACACATAGAACAGTGTGACACAAGGTAACCACTCTGAATGTTTGCTGTTTCCTAGCATTCTAAGCCTGGAGATGGGTATGGAAATGCACTCTGAGCAGGATAAGGAATTGCCCACAGGGAAGACTGGGGCAGCTGAACAGCTCTATTATCCAGGCTGAGTTTGGGGACTGAGTACCCTGTTCCTTTAAGTACACAGAACTGAATTCTGTCCTCTGCATCCGGAACTTGTAAGTGAGACTTCCATGTAACAAGGGCCCTTTGACATTTCAATAACGAAATCCTTGCCTGCGGGGCTGAGGCAAAGTTCCTAAGTGCTCAGGATTATTCTACAACTAAGAGTTTTCCATTTTGGTTGCAATGTATCATAATTGAGGCGAGGAAAGCAGTTCTAGCATCTAGAAACTGGTCTACCTTGCCATACCTGAGATGTAGGAAAAAAAGTAAAATAGATTCCTACGTAAATATGTAGCTATTAACATAAAGCATAGGACTTAATAAACAAACTTTTGGCTGACACATGCATGGAATAAGAACAGAAAGCATGACAGCATTTGAAATGCCTGTCTTCTGTGTGCAGTTGAAGAATAGTTTGCTGAACCAAGAGGTTTTTCAGAAACATTACAGGAGAGATTCAAATATGTATAATGCTGGATTTATATAATTTAATGAACACTAATTATAAATTTAAGCAATCCTTTTTGATCACTTCCTATATGTTAAATACTTTCACAAGCTTCCCCCATGTTCTTCACAGATTATTAATTCCATGTTACCATTTTCATTTTTAGTAAGTAAAACTAAAGTTGTGAGAGATTTGCTTGAGGGTATATATAACTAAGAATTGACAGCAGCATTCAAATCTGGAAAGTTTTGGCTCTGAATCCACATGCTTGCACTATAATCGTATTGTCTCTCAAGGATGATGTAGTTCAGTCCAGTGGGAAACTAGCAATAGCAGCTCCTATTGTGTGCAAGGCGTCAGGAAGTACTGGGATCCAAGCAAATAAGACAGGTGTGCTTCATGCTTCAGGAAACTGACAGTCCAGGTGGGATGACAACGCTTAGCGACCAACTACGTATACTCTTCTCTTTCTCTTATGCCTTCCTTGATATCTGCCTTGAATAGACACTGCCACTATCTTGAGGATGATTTAGACACGTTGTTCTCTTGAAGATAATATTTTTAAATGTTCTTATTTGTGCAAAAAGTATGTGCACCTTAAATTCTCACCCCCATTGCCTACCGTTGCCACCTGACATGGTAGCTTATGGACTAGCTGATGTATAGTATAGGCTCATCCTCAGCTTGGTTACTTTGAAGGATCAGCGGGAGAATTATAAGTTAGTTAAGTTATAACGTATTTCATGTTAAAATAAGACATCTGATTCTATCAGTTTTCAGACACCTTACGTGATGCTAGTAAAGGTGAAGTTGATTTGTTCTGTTATCGTGGAGCTCACATAGAATGGGAAGGGAAGAACAAGAAAGCAATCCTGATGTATTCCCAGAGAAAGTGGATGGGGTATGGATGAAGTATCCTTGCAGGAAAGAAACATTGTGTGACAGCCGTGGAGAAGGGACAGATTATTAGTGCAGGCGGGAGAGGGACAAAATTCAGGCGCCCAGAGAGGCAGGGAGAAAATGAGGCTTGACGGCAAGTTTTAGAGCTTATTTAGGAAACCCTGTGTCATTTGTCTCTTACTACTTCATAGCTATATGAAACTTGCATTCCTGCACTGAGCAGACTCTGCCCTAGAATTTGCTTTTTAGTTTCACTTAAGAACTCAGGAAGAGAAAAATGACCTATGACACCATGCACCCAGTCACTTATTGTTGACTGACTTGGTGTCACCTAACATAGCCTTGTATCTGCTTCACGTCTTCACTAACATAATGCAAGGGAATCAATGAAGGATCAGACTGTGTTGTGAATTGCAAATTTCTTGTAGGCTTAGTGTTTTCCTTTTTTTTTTTTCCCCTATCCTGAGTACTTAGGCGGCTGCTCATTTATAATGGGAAATCCTATAAGGAACTCCATGAAACACTTGGAAATGAGTCAACAGAATCTCAATGAATGGGTGAGGAAAGCATCTCGAGCAGATTCAGTTCTTGTGACTACATTTCTCCCTGGCTTTATCACTGAGACTATTCAGAAAACCAGAACAATCGCAGGCAGGACACCAAGACTCTGGTCATCACCACAGGATGAGAACATTTAATAAAGCCAAGTGGAAACCTTGCGAGCTCTTCCTTCCCAGCTGACACGCGGGCTGCCAGACAAAGGGCTGATTAATAGAAGGGAGCCCATTGTCAGGCTCCGGCATTGTTGGGTCAGGCCGAGAGGGCCAGTGATTCCAGGTCTTCTCAGTCCCGTGTCTGTGTCCGGCTTCTTCCTTCTCCACTTCTCTCACGGCCCTTCGTGCCCAGTTCATAGAAGGCACAGGTACATGGAGTTTGCTGAGGGACATGACTGTCCTTTTTCTTGATCCCACTATTGGTCTATTTAAACAAATAGTCTCTATTTTATTTATTGATCATTTAAAAATTTTTATTTATTTTGGCCATGACATGTAGCATGTGGGGTCTTAGTTCCCCAACCAGGGTTCGAGCTCACACTCCCTGCAGTGAAGGTGCAGGGTCTTAACAACTGGACCGCCAGGAAGTCCCAGCTGTGCGTTTCTTTAAAAATTAGTCTGAAGTCTTGTCTTAGGTATCCAAACCAACATCTACAAATTTAATCTTTCCCAGTAATCTACTGTAAAATGAGAGATTTCTTTCCAGTATTGACCATACTAACGTGTGACATCTCTCATTTTCTATAATTCTAATTTGACACAACTAAAATCAGTATCCCCCCTTTACATTTCCATCTCTTCTGTAATGCCTCGTCTTACTGATTACAGATAATGGTATGTGAAGAGGAGTCTCAGCTAGCGTGAGATAAAGCAGTGATGCCAGAACATCTGCAGATGGAATAAATGCCTGTAGTGCCTGTATACTCCTGTATATGAGGACGAGTGTCTGATGATGCTGTCGAGGGTGTTGTAGTTATGTTTCTGTCCTCTTGGATATTTACTAACTCTTGTATTATGGACAGAATCCCTCAGTTTCCATTCGGAGATTTGATGTGTAACATTTTTTTAGAATTCATGATCAATCCATTGCTAAGCCAAGATGTAACCACATAAAAGAGGCAAAAGGTGGTTTGCTTTCCCACCCAGTCTACAAGTCTCCCTTTTCACTACTTTGTATAGGTGAGGAAGCCACATAACTCATGGATTATTCTCCCAGGATTTTAATACAGAAAAACCAAAATCCAGGTGTAGTGTTTTGTAAGACATTGAGAATTGTTGTTTTCTCTTTCAGTTATTAAAAATCCCCATTGTTTCTGTAGCCCTTTCAGCATGTTTACATCTTGAAATGACCCCCCCCCCCCTTCCCTGGTTTTTAAAATGCAGGACCTTGAACATCTTCACACACACACACAAGTGCACAAAAGGTTTTAAGATTCACTCTTCTTTGATGTAAAACCACGGGGTCTTGTATAATCATCTGCTCACCCAGAACGCAGATGCTGCTCTCTTTCTCTGCAAACAAAGCTTGGATGTGAAGGGCAACAATGCGCAGAAGATGTTCACGCCCACCTCTCTTCTCCCACCCAAGAGCTAAAGCTGGAGGCTGCCAGCTCCTGTCAGCGGCTCCTCACAGGGGCCTTCCTGAGTGATCAAAGGAGAAAGTGTGTTCAGGGTATAATGTGCTGGAGAAGAAATGTTGAAAAATGCGGAGACATGGGGCTCTAGATCAGCCGGGAGCTCTTTAATTGCGATAGGCCGCTCTTGCCCACTTTGCATAATACGGGAAAGCCCCGATGCACAGCGTGTGGCCACTTATGCTGGGGGACACGGGGCACCTGGGCTACAAGTCTGGCTCCACGACTTCCTGGCTCCGTGACCTGGGCGACTATCTTAGATCTCTGCGCCTCAGTGTTTCACAGGGTGCTGTGCTGGTAAACAGGCTCAGGGTCTTGCCTGGGAAGGGTGGGGAGGGGGGAGGTGAGAGGGTTAGGGGAGGAGCTCTGATGTGCAGCTTTTGCCAGTTTCTACTGCTGCCGCTATGGCGATTTCCAGTTATCAAGGGTTGTGGCTTGCAAAACTCCTGAATATTTAACAACAGGCTCAGTAGCCAGCACAAGTGTATCATTGCGGATCTGTAAAACAGACCTAATAGAGTTCACTTCTTAGGCGTGTGGTCAGGATTAATAAGACAGTATATGCAAAGTTCTTAGCACTGTAAATTCTGGAATATGGTCAGTACTTGTCGAATAGGAACTGTTTTCAGTGATACCGCTTTATTTATTATTGATTGATTTGCCAGCGCTGCGTCTTAGCTGTGGCAGGCGGGATCTTCGATCCTTGTTGTGGCATTTGGGTTCTTTAGTATGTGGGATCTAGTTCCCTGACCAGAGATGGAGCCCTGGGTGCCTGTATTTGGGAGAGCAGAGTCTTAGCCACTGGACCACCAGAGAAGCCCCTGCATACCGCTTTTAGGGGCTCTTTATGCTAGAAACTCTAATCTTGGCTTCAGATGATCACAGAAAACATGTTATGATTTGATACAGGATAAAATTAGTCTTTTAATTTTTAAACTAATCATGTCTATAACATACCATTTTAGAGGGAAAAGAGAGATATTAGAAAAATATAGAAGTGTATGCTACCAAAGAAACTGTATTCATTGATGCTTTTTAAACTCCTAGAGTCTTTCTAAAAATTAAAAAAAAAGACCTTCTTGAGGATCTTTTTGCCAAGTCTTGTGTATTTTCTGTGTTTTTAATGACGGATACTGGGCTCTGTTTTAAACAGGGACTCTCACTAAGGAGGTTGTGTTCCCCCTGGAGGAGGAAATGGCAGTCCACTCCAGTGTTCTTGCCTGGAGAATCCCAACAGGGGAGACTGGCAGGCTACAGTCCATGGGGTCGCAAAGAATCAGACATGACTGAATGATTGAGCATCCACGCGCGGGCGCGCGCACACACACACACACACACACACACACGCGCGCGCGCGCGCGCGCATACACGTGGAGGAGCCTCACTTTGGTTGGGTCTAAATAGGACTTGTTTTGGCTCTGCTTACCATGTTCAACTGTGCTCTCTCACCTCCTCCTTGCCCAGGCATCCTTTCATGACATCATGGGACATCCTTAAACCTTTCTGGTTGAGTTTTAAATTATTTTTACTTTTTAAGTTGAAGTATAGTTGATTTACAATGTTATGTTGGTTACAGGTGTACAGCAAAGTGATTCAGTGACATTTTGAACCTTTTGATGTATGTTTTTCATTTCCAAAACATACATTTATGTTGTTTAAGCCACCGTCTACCAAAATCACATTTCCAATCCCTCTAATCAGGGCAATATTTATTATACTTTGCTGTGGTAACACCTGACTTCCCTGGTGGCTCTGTGGTAAAGAAGATGCCTGCCAAAGCAGAAGATGCAGATTCAATCCCTGGGTCAGGAAGACCTGATTCCCCTGAAAGTCTCTGTTCCTCTGGAGAAGGAAATAGCAACCTGCTCCAGTATTCTTGCCTGGGATAATCCATGGAAGGAGGACCTTGGGGGGCTGTAGTCCATGGGGGTGCAGAAAAGCCCAACACAGTTTAGCAACTAAACAATAAAAATAGCTCATGGCAACACCACAGCTTACCAACAGGTTGAGATGTACTGCTAATCCTAATACACCAAAGTGGGAAGCTCATATTTAAATGAGAAGAATTTCTCAAGACTCCAGATCCCATGTCTGTAATTTAATAACACTGGCACCTTTCCCTAAGATGCTGCCTGCCACTCCCAGGTCAAAGTTTAATTGCCATTTGCAGTTGGGCTTCCCTGGTGGCTCAAAGGTTAAAGTGTCTGCCCACAATGCAAGAGCCCTGGATTTGATCCCTGAGTGGGGAAGATTCCCCTGGAGAAGGAAATGGCAACCCACTCCAATATTCTTGTCTGGAGAATCCCATGGACAGGAGGAACCTGGTGGGCTACAGTCCACGGGGTCGCCTGCCACAAGATGCTGCCTGCCACTCCCAGGTCAAAGTTTAATTGCCATTTGCAGTTAGAGGACTTTAAATTTGAGGAAAGGCATTTATAATGCAGTTAGCTCTAATCAAATCTTTTGTCTCAACCTTATCAAAAATATTTTTCGAGCTATTTAATGTTCTTATTTATTTTGAGGGTGAACATTATCACTGTAGGGTGTGTGAATGACATGGAAAAGCATTTTTGTCAACTTTCTTCTATACATCAATGGAAGGAAGTAAATATTCCCAACTGTTGAGATCATTACTGCTGATAAACAGAGGACTGCAAACCCTGAGGTTGTGGATGCCTAAAGGACTTGGTTTGGATTGGTGGCCATCAAAGTATGGTCTGGGGGCCTTGGGACCCCCTGAGATCCTTTCAGAAGCTCTACACAGTCAAAACTATTTTCTTAATCACACTAAAATGTTATTTGTCTTTTGCCTTCTCATTTTCTTACAAATTTTGTAACAGATGATGCAGAAGCAGATGTTACTCCACCTGTCTTCTATGAAGCCAGACATTAAAGAGATTTGCAAAAACATAAACAATGCCACTCTACTCACTGAATTTTTTTTTTTTTGCTTTGGAAAATTCAGTTGTTTTCCATAGAAATATGTTGCTTATGCTAACCCACAATAGGTTTATTTTGTTACTTTGGACAATACATAAACATTTTTAAATTTCTCAGTTTTAACTGCTATTGTGGTAAGTATGAATTGATATAATCCACATTAGCAAAAGCCCTTTGGGTCCTAAATAATTCTGAAGTATGCACATGGGTCCTAGACCAAAATTCCTAAGAGCAGCAGTCAGAGAACTCTATGTTGCCTCAGCATTAAAAAGTTATAATATTAAATTCTGAGGCTCCAGAAGGATCTTTCTGAATTTTCACAATCAAAGCAACCTTCTGCTTTGCCTCAAAGTTTGACTGTATACTACTTAGGATCCAAATTAAATTCCACTTGAGTACAGAACTAACTAGAAATATCATTCTTACACCCATTGAGCAAAAATCTACTGAGTACCTATGATATATAAATACAACTATGTTTCATAAATTGCTAGTTTAGGAAAATAAAACAGTATCTCAAACTAAAAAAAAAATCTGTGACTACCTGTAAATAATAAAACCTAACATTTATTAAATACATGCTATGGGCTAGATGCTGTCCTAAGTGCTTACTGGAATAACTGATTTACTCCCAGGACGAATTCTGTGTATTATTATTACTATTCCTTTTTTATAGCTTCCCTAGTGGCTCAGTCAGTAAAGAATCCACCTGCAGTGCAGGAAAGCAGAAGACTCAGGTTCGATCCCTGGGTGAGGAAGATCCCCTAGAGAAGGTAATGACAACCCACTCCAGTATTCTTGTCTGGAGAATCCCATAGACAGAGGAGCCTGGAGGGATATAATACATGTGGTTGTAAGAGTCGACATGACTTAGTGACTAAACCACAACCATTCCTTTTTTCTAGATCAGGAAGCTTGGATGCAGAATGATTAAGCAATTTGCCCAAAGTTTAAAGCCTGGTAAGTGGCAGACCCAGGATTTAAACTAGCAGAATCTCTGCAGATAACCTCCTCAGCGTATGTGACACCATCCAGCACACAGTCTCCAAGCTGGACACTGGAACTAAGCTGCGTATGACTTAGAGCAAAACCCAAAGCAGCACTCAGATTTGCTGGAGTTACTTTATCCTGGCAGAGCTGGAAGAAACCATCACTTCAAGTCTATCGTTTATTTCTGGATTCTTCAGATTAGACTACAAAGTTTGACTGACTGGAACTTTTGGTTACCTTAACTTGTTCGGTCATAAAAGTTGTGAAGAAATAACCCTACTACACCAATAATCCTAGGCAGTCTTGAGCTTGCAATGGGGAGTGAAGCCGGGAGAGTATACTGTCAGCAAACCAGCTCCCAGTAAAATAATTGGTAAACATTTGAAGTGAAGTGAAGTCGCTCAGTCGTGTCCAACTCTTTGCGACCCCATGGACTGTAGCCTTCCAGGCTCCTCTGTCCATGGGATTTTCCAGGCAATATACTGGAGTGGATTGCCATTTCCTTCTCCAGGGGATCTTTCCAACCCAGGGACTGAACCTAGGTCTTTCACACTGTAGACAGACACTTTACCATCTGAGCCACCAAGTGTCATCCATTTTCACATAAATAAGTAAGTCAATGAAATACATTGTCATGTACTGAATTCCTAAGCTGGAGTCCAGACCCTCAGGACACTTCAGAATCGCCTCTTATGAATCTTAAGACAAGCTAACCCTGTATGTGGAGAAGGCAATGGCAACCCACTGCAGTACTCTTGCCTGGAAAATCCCATGGGCGGAGGAGCCTGGTGGGCTGCCGTCTATGGGGTCGCACAAAGTCGGACACGACTGAAGCGACTTAGCAGCAACAGCAACCCTGTATATAGGGCTTTCCCAACAACTCAGAGGGTAAAGAATCCATCTTCAATGCAGGAGACAAAGGAGATGCAGGTTCGATCCCTGGGTCAGGAAACTCCCCTAGAGAAGGAAATGGCAACCCACTTCAGTATTCTTGCCTGAAATATGGGCAGAGGAGCCTGGTGGGCTATAGTCATGGACTCCTAAAGTCAGCAGACAGTCTGAGTGACTAAACAGCAACAGAGGCTCTGTTTAACACCAGGCACTTGCCTTTCCAAAATGCGCCGTATGTTGCAGACCTAAATAATCAAGAATTCTGGGATGATTTTTATTTCAAGCAGAATGGTCTCTGTCTAGTGAGCACAGTTATATGTTTTCTCCCATGGTCAATAATATACAACAATCTCTTTCAGTTCTCGGTATTTTTTAAAAATTTCGTCCCTTGCTCACAAGAGGGCGCTGATTCATATTCATGCCTAAAGTGGCAAAAGAATAAATTTACTCAAACTGGAGACACATTGGCCACAAGAAAACTGACTTGGCTTCTTTTTCTTTTAGCAAATAATCTCAAAATTTACAGTTCTTAGGTTGTAAAGAAAACAAATAGAACCTATTACATACTTGTCAGATAAATGTGAAAAACTAAGTTTTAAGGGGAAATTGATTTTGATAAGGGTTTTGTTAGTTCAATTTAATTCTTGTCCATTTTTATCATTGTTGAGATGTTCATAAAGAGTTGCAAGACATAAAGAAATCTATAAGTCTATAAATACAAGTATTTTAGTAAATACCAAGATATTAATATATGAGTCTAAGCCTTGTACATATTCTTAAATTAATCCATATTAATGTTTTCCTTGTTATTAAAAATCAAAGCTTTTTAGGTAAACCTAGTTGCTGTTTTTTCCATTTGCCTAAGAAGTACACATTTATTGTAGAAACCGCAGAAGATATAAAAAATGTTAAAAGAAAACAATAATTACTCATTCACAACTTGATTAATCATAGTTTGACATATATATTTTCTTCCATGTTTTTCATATATAATTGCGATTATGCTATATTTAGATATAAAAATAGAGTTTTGTATGACGCTTGGAAAACTTAAGTTATATCAGTTACTTTCAAGGGTCATTTAGACTGTTTAAATGCAATTTTAATGCCTCTCCAATATTCCATTTTAATTATTCTTTTATTCATGAACATTTACATGGGCTTCCCATGTGGTTCAGTGGTAAAGAATCCGCCTGTCAATGCAGGAGACACAGGTTTGATCCCTGGGTCAGGAAGATCCCCTGGAGAAGGAAATGCAGCCTACTCCAGTATTCTTGCCTGGAGAATCCCATGGACAGAACCTGGCAGGCTACAGTCCAAAAGGTCACAAAAGAGTTGGACCCAACTTAGCGACTAAATAGCAATGAACATTTATATGCTTTCTTTTTATCTACTATAAATGATAGTGGATATTTTTGGTAATAAGTCTATGATGAAACATCTGATGACTTCCTTAAGACACATTCCTAGAAGTGAAATTCATACGTGGAAGAATGTGGTCATTTATAAGGCTTTTGACATATACTGCTAAATTGCTAAATTACTTTTTTTTAACAAATGTGTACAATAGTAGAGGATCTGATGCTCTCTAAATACCTTCATTAATATTGAATATTTTAATTTAAAAAATAATAGCTAACTTGATAGGTGAAAGTGTTAATGATTGATATGATTAGGACTTGATTGATTGCTAGAGAAGTTAATTATTTTCTATATTCATTGACCATTTTTTTTCCTGTGAATTATCTTTTCATGCCTTTTGTCTACATGGTTTGGACAATTTTGTTTTTGAATAAGCTCTTAGTAATGTAAGGGTGATATATATTCATCTGCTATATTTGGAGTATTTCCCAGTTTGTACTTTGCCCTTCAACTGCTTGTAATTTTAAGAAAAATATTTGAGCAGTTTTTATGTGTTTAAATCTATTGAGTACTGTGTGATTTCTGTCACTGATTTTTTTAATGTGTAGAATATTTAAAAGATTCTTTATTGAAATACTTTGATGATAGGGAAAGGTTTTTAGAACCTGTGGCTTAAATTTTAGCTTCATTTAGCAAAAGATTTCCAGGAGTTTAATCTGTTTCTAGGAATATAATTTAACTTTCAGTTGAAATAATAAATATTGAGGGATAAAAAGCCCTAATTTATTGTTATGCTAATTTTGGAGTAGATTAGAATTTTACTGGGATTTTGGGAAGATTTTGTTCCATATTGCATCAGAGCTGCTTCTAGTAGGCTAATTCAAGCATTTATTACACTCTTCTATTTCCTTAGAATTATATGAGGATGATTTCACCTCAAGGCACTTTTAAATTTCACAACTTATTTGTGAAGTGTTAGTCATGTTTTTTAAAGATGCCCCAGTTACCGGTAACTCCAGGATGTTAGTTGACTGTAAACTGTTTTTATTTGTTTGTTTTCTGATGTACAGTATCTGGAGCATAGAAAGTACTCAAACATGTTTGTTGAGTGAATGTGTAACTGAATGATTTAGTGTTTTTATTTTTTTAGAGTAAATTACTTGTCTTACCTTTTTAGATATGCTTATCTAGGTTGAACTTGGTTTCCTATTGTATTAGGCCCATCTTCTCCAAATCGCTAAAGAGGTACCTCATTTTTTTGTGTGCTTTGGAAATACCAGAGAGTAGAAATAAGGGTCTGTTTCCTCTTTGGTTCTACTTTCAGAGAACGTTTCTGTGTGAGAAGAGTCTCTTTCTGTCTGGCTGTCCAGCTCTCTCTTGCTCCACTTTGCCAGAACAAACACTTGTCAGATGACCAGATACTGGGGTCCAGGTCTGCCTGGGGATCTGTCACTTAGCCTTTCTCTTCTGGCTGGCCTCATTGTCCCCTTCCATCTCATCACAACGAATAGTGGTCCATGTAGCCTTAGTGTCTTTTATCTATGGGACCTACTTGCTTGTGGCAAAAATCTTACTTCTTTTCTCTGAACAGTATTTCATTCCCAGGCCTCTTTCTCTGGCTCCCAGCTTGGTTCAAACCTAGGTCATCTTTCCTTGGCTAAAACCAGTGGTTCTCTCTTGCCAGATTCCACACCTTTAACAGAGTCCCTCTCCTATGACAGCTTAATACTGTTCTCTGTGCTAAGAAACCCACTTCATTAGGGTGTTATGAATCAGGTTGTCAATTCTCATTCTCTCATTTAAGGCCCCATTTCCCATTAAGGCCTCATTTCTCTCATTTAGGATTGCCAGATTTAGCAAATAAAAATACACAATAGACACAAAGCCCTGTTAAATTTGAATCTCAAATAAACAAAGAATAATTTTTCTGTATATTGCATGCAGTATTTGAGACATACTAATACTCTAAAATTCTTTGTAATAATTCTTTTAAAAAATAATACTTAATAATAATTGTTTATAGCAATAATTTTGAAGCTTAAAGACTGGTTTTGCCTTGCACTGTTTTCCTCTTTTCTAACAGAAGTAGATTTCAGTTACATTCATTGCACCTTACCCGCATCTGGAAAGTATTAATAGTTATTTTTCTTTCACTAGTGCAGCTTGTTCTCTAGCAATCAGCCCACTGGTATGTTCCCAATCCTGCTGTGCCCTGCCTTTACATCAAAAAGAGAAAATCTTGCTTAAATCACTCTTTTTGAAGTGCAGAGACATTAGCATTCTGTTATTATTTCTGTTCTTCTCTTAGGCTCTTAGCCCAAGGTTATGTAAGAGGGTCTGTGGCAAGAGAACTGAAAAAAATCCAGTTCTGTTTCCTCCAGGATCTGCCGCATGATCCTTTAACTTGTGTCCGATGGATCCAGTTGATGTGGTTTCCAATACTGGAGCCTTTTGTTTCGCAGCGTGATGGCACATGGAGCTTTTCGTACATCTCGGCAGGAATGTTTGATGTGTGTTTCTCTTAGCTTTGCCAGTAAAAATTACTTACCAGGAATTTTTTCCCTTCACAGTGGTAACAAGTTGCTGGTAGCACAATTATGAAATTCCTTGCACCACTATGCTGACATTGGAGCTGCAGATTCTTTTGAACTCCCTGGATGGGTTTCCCTCGGTGCGTGTGTGTATGGCAGCGATGGAGCCAATTGCCCTGCACGTTGTCCCAAGCCTCAGCTGTGTGATTGCAGCAGCAAGACGGTGTCTGTTTATGAAGCACTTATTGCGTCTCTGTTGATTTTGAAAAAATGTGTGAGGGAAGCTTCAGAAACCTACCTGACCAAACCTTTGCACCAAGGAGCAGATGATGAAATGGGCTAGGTGACCTTCAAGCCCCCTGTGAAGTCTGGGATTCTTGAAGGTACATCATGAAAGAAATATGGGGGAGGGCAGCTTAACTCCTTTCACCGTTAAACACCCTGTGTGTGTGTGTGTGTGTGTGTGTGTGTGTGTGTGTGTATGTGTGTGTGTCGCGTGCACGCGCTCAGTCATGTTCAACTCTTTTTAACCCTGTAGACTGTAGCCTGCCAGGCTCCTCTGTCCATGGAATTTTCCAGGCAAGAATACTGGAGTAGGTTGCCATTTCCTTCTCCAGGGGATCTTCCCCACCCAGGGATCAAACCTGTGTCTCCAGCATTGGCAGGCAAATGTTTTACTGCTCTGCTACCTGGGAAGGCCTAAACACCCTTGGGAAGAGCCTAATTATTCTCGTTTCATGAGACCTTGATGACCTTGTAGAATTACGAGAATTAGGTTGAATGTCTGGTTCAAATGTTGTATTTGTTGAGGTATCTAATTCAATGGTTATATATCTCAGTGGAAGATGTTACATTTTCTAGAAATATCACTAGATTCAGGAAAAAGCAAAAGTGGAACAGAAACGTTTTCATTTGTCTACTTACTGGACAATTGTTGAGGATCCCTGGAACTGTGTTAGTGCTTGTCCCTTCAGCTTTAGGGAGCTTGCAGTTTAAAAAAGGATACCCGTGGAAAGTGTAGTCAGAGTATCTTGTACCGAAAGCTGATTAGACATATTTACAGAGTATCCAGTACTCTTGCCTGGAAAATCCCATGGGCGGAGGAGCCTGGTGGGCTGCAGTCCATGGAGTCGCTAAGAGTCAGACGACTGAGCGACTTCACTTTCACTTTTCACTTTCATGCATTGGAGAAGGACATGGCAACTCACTCCAGTGTTCTTGCCTGGAGAATCCCAGAGACAGAGGAGCCTGGTAGGAGGCCGTCTATGGGGTTGCACAGAGTCGGACACAACTGAAGCGACTTAGCAGCAGCAGCAGCAGCCGCAGCAGCAGCAGCAGCAGCATATGAGCACTGAAGAGTCTGTGTAAGAGAATCAGTCAGTGATGCTTAGAGACCAAAGTAGGTGACATCTGAGTGAAACTTGAGAGAAATGGAGGATTTAGCAGTTGTTCCAGAGAC
Source organism: Ovis canadensis (assembly GCF_042477335.2). Taxonomy (NCBI): domain Eukaryota; kingdom Metazoa; phylum Chordata; class Mammalia; order Artiodactyla; family Bovidae; genus Ovis; species Ovis canadensis. The sequence continues at coordinate 30,855,239 of NC_091252.1, read as the reverse complement.
CATTCAAGTCAGGGGAGGAATATGAATGGAGACCCAGGGATGGGTGAGGTGTTGAGTTATCCAGTAGCAATAGGGAAGCCTGGATAATTTTAAGCAATAAAGTGACATCAGGAGTTCTGAAGTTTAGAAACACAATTCAGAAAGTAAGAAGACCAGTTATAGCTATGATAAACACATGCAATAGAGGCAGAGACCCTGGGAAAGGAGAGGAAGAGGGGAATTTGAGACACTGTTAGCTGTAGAGGAGCAGAAGATCCCCTCTCACTGGGGGGTCCAGTGTAACCAGGTATTTTGAGTTGCCGTGAAATAATATAGGAAACCAAGGATGAGAGAAGCGGGGGAAGAAGTGTACTAGTTATATTTTGGCTGTTTTGGACTAGAGATGGAACATCTAGATGAAGACATTAGAAATGCCTACCTGCCATGCAAGAGAGAGACGGTGGTGCAGACACAGATGTAGTAGTTACACAGACATAGGGCCTGGTTAAAACTGTGGTCCTGGAAGAGCTCCCCCAGGAAGAATGAAATGTATGAACCTGAGAGCGGAATCCTTGGAACATTTATGTGGGCGGGGGGGGGGGGGCAGTAAGACGAGCAAGAGAAAGACTGCAGGGAGGCTGACGGGGGGGCTTCCATCGGGGGTGGTGATGGAGCATGAAGGGGCACGTGAGGCTAAGGCTGGGAGCTGAGAGCTAGATCAAAAGTCATGAGGAAATTCATCAGCCTCGCTCGAATGACTGCAACGATGACATTAAACGTTTAGATGCCTCTATCTTGTTCATTCCTAGGTGTCACCAAAGGGCGTCTAGTGTATATAAGAGCACTGAACTGTGCAGGCTTTCCTTTGCAGTGATGAAAAGGAAATAGGGCACATGAAGTGGATTATGGCTAATGGTTATGTTTACTCTTATAGTCTGCTTTAGGCTTTAAGTTTTCTAACCTCTGCTAAAGAATATAACAGTGGTTGAATAAATGTTTGTTTATTCACACCACTACCTACATTATTCTCTTATAGCTCCAACCTGTAGAGCTGTTGTCAGTATTGTTTTTCCTTTGATTTTTTGGGGGTCTTTTTTGAAAGAGATCTTTTTAGGGCAGGTGGAACTCTGATACCTCTGTGACCTGATGGGCAGAAAGGGTACTGATGTGGGTCTGACAGGCCATGTACTGCTTTATATACATTTTTCAGGGTTGCAGCTCTGTGTCACGCTTTTAAGGGTACAACCAAGTAGCAGATTCATACTTAATCTCTGCTCTATAACAATCCCTAAATCTATCTTTTCAAACTTGTATTGAAGTATATATTTAAGATTTCTGTTTTTCTTTCTAAATGAATTAGCCTTTTCTGATTTCTTTTCACAATGATGTACTCTGTCTCTTAAAAATCAGTTATAGGAAAAGGAAGTTATTTTCACTCTAACTTGACTCTTTGTATTTCTGACACATATTTCTTGTTAGCTTTCCCTTCTGAGATGACAGCGCATATCTTTGAAAATTACTGAAATGCAAAATGCAGGAGAGGAGACCAAGAAGTCAATATTTAATGAGGATTTGGATTAGCAGGGAAACCTTCATCTGTAATACAAGAAATAAAAACGCCTATGATTTCAGAGAAAAGCAGGTTCATTCTTTCTGGCCCTTAGTTTCCATTTCCTTACATATAAAACATTATTAAAATCAGAAGGGCAGAAACTTTTCCAATTTTCTTTGACCACAACACCCAAAACCTTAGCTGTGCTGAATAATGTGGGTGATGACTTGGCATTTAACTGGAACAAAATTCATGTACCAGTGGGCAAAGGGAACCTCTGAGGAGCTGACTTAGAATAGATAGCTCTGTGACTGGAAGGTGCTTCCAGCTGGCGGAACTGTACGAACATGATCAACAAGAATTTCCCAGAATGGAAAGTGGTCAAGACTTGGTCTGGTGTTTGGGCTACTTCCATTCAAAGAGAATGAACATGGAACTGAAGCAAAAAATGGTGTATTTTTTTTTTCTCCTCCGAGTTTTCTGTATATCACCACTCCTTAAAAAAAAAATCAGCAAAGTAACCTTTTTGATTTTGAGACATTACTGGGGAGACACTCTACAAATACATTCACTAATTTTTCTGTGTCTTCAGGTTCTCTGATAGGTCAGTGGGTGAAGAATCTGCCTGCAATGCAGGAGACAACAGAGATGGTTTTGATTCTTGGATCAGGAAGATCCCTTGGAGAAGGAAATGGCAACCCACTCTAGTATTCTTGCCTGAAAAGTCCCCTGGACAGGGGATCCCTTCAGACTGTAGTCCGAAGTCGCAAAGAGTCAGACATGGCCAGATGCCTAAGGATGCACACAGGTTCTCAACTGTAGCAGCTTAACTATCCAGTGTGTGTGTGCTCAATCACTAATATCATGACGACTCTTTGCAACCCTTTGGACTGTAGCCCGCCAGGCTTCTGTCCAGGTGATTCTCCAGGCAAGAATACTGGAGTGGGTTGCCATGCCCTCCACCAAGGGATCTTCCCCATCCAGGGATCGAACCTGCATCTCCGGTGTCTCCTGAATTGCAGGCGGATTCTTTACCCACTGAGCCACCTGGGAAACCCACTTATATAACCCAGCCTTACCCCCTAATACCTTATCGAAGTGGTGGCATATAAATTTTGCATGCTTCTCCATCTGTCTACCTTTGTTGATTTCATTAATTAAGCTGAAGAGACTTGGTCTGGGACACTTGGTTTAGAAGAAAAGAGAAATGTAAATTTGCTCCCTACTGTTCTTCTGTCAGCAAGTGGTGGCATTTAAATTTTGCATGCTTCTCCATCTATCTACCTTTTTTGACTCCATTCATTAAATTGGAGAGACTTGTTCTGGGACACTTAGTTTAGAAGAAAATAAAAATGTAAATTTGGTCCCTACTGCATTTCTGTCAGCAGACTTGTAATTGTGTTGCCTTGGTCTCAGAGGACAGCCAGCACTGGAGTGGTGGTAGCAGAGCTTAAGGACTTGGAATCCAGCCCCAAGCACATGCCTTTGCACAGATGGTGGGTTCACTCTTTGATGAAGAGTTGTCAGTTCTTAACTGCTGATGCTCATCCAACTAGGAAAAGCTCTTACTAAAGTGGATTTCCTCAAGTCCCAGTGGGTTATTGGGTTCACCTGCATCCGGTCCCATCACTTCATGGGAAATAGATGGGGAAACAGTGGAAACAGTGGCAGACTTTATTTTTTTGGGCTCCAGAATCACTGCAGATGGTGACTGCAGCCATGAAATTAAAAGACGCTTACTCCTTGGAAGAAAAGTTATGACCAACCTAGATAGCATATTCAAAAGCAGAGATATTACTTTGCCGACTGAGGTCTGTCTAGTCACGGCTATGGTTTTTCCAGTGGTCAGGTATGGATGTGAGAGTTGGACTGTGAAGAAAGCTGAGTGCTGAAGAATTGATGCTTTTGAACTGTGGTGTTGGAGAAGACTCTTGAGAGTCCCTTGGACTGCAAGGAGATCCAACCAGTCCATTCTGAAGGAGATCAGCCCTGGGATTTTTTTGGAAGGAATGATGCTAAAGCTTAAACTGCAGTACTTTGGCCACCTCATGCCAAGAGTTGACTCATTGGAAAAGACTCTAATGCTGGGAGGGATTGGGGGCAGGAGGAGAAGGGGACGACAGAGGACGAGATGGCTGGATGGCATCACGGACTCGATGGCTGTGAGTCTGAGTGAACTCCGGGAGTTGGTGATGGACAGGGAGGCCTGGCGTGCTGCGATTCATGGGGTCGCAAAGAGTCAGACACGACTGAGCGACTGAACTGAGCTGAACTGAACTGCTCTAAAAGATTCAGAAGCAATTAGGAGGAGTCCAGGTTATGACTTTTAGACAGGCAAGCAACATTTTTTCTGGTCTACAAAATTTTCCTCTTTCTGATCCTGCTGGTGAACTAGAAAGGTCTTTAAAGATAAAATAGTAAAGCCCACTTATTGTATGGATGAGAGAGTGAAACCAAATTGGTCATTTCTCTCTGTTTAACTAAAATCCATATTGATACCTTGTTTCTATTGTGAGACTGGTTTGATATTTTTGAATATTAGCTATGTAGGGCCATTTAACTGCTATGTCTAGGTTGCCAGATAAAATTAGACTAAATTGGAAGTTCTAGTAGGAAGATTGGGCTTCTCTGATCCTTCTTGAACTCTTTGAGAGATATAGTCTATCATCTCATGGGCATCCATCCAGAAATTCCTGTTATAATCTGCCTTCCAATTGCAGTTTAAACTGTACAAAAAAGAAGCACATTTGCCCCAAAGTATCTCTATCTGACGGTAACACAGTTCCTCTTCCATTTTCAGATATTGTTATTGGCAGTAATCATAATATTTTTCAGGGTTGGCTGTGGGGCAGGGTCTCTGTTCTTAAATACAAGTTAAGACTAGTTTTTACATTTCTGAGTGGTTGAAAAATCAAAATAAAAATATTTCATGATGTGAAAATTACACGAAGTTCAAATTTTATTGTCCAGAAGTAAAGTTTTGGAGCACAGCCATGCCCATGTATTTTTATAAAGGCTGCTTTTGTGGTACAACAACAGAACTGAGTGGTTGCTATAGACACTGTGAGACCCACAAACCCTAAAGTACTTACTATATGATCCTTCCCTGGTGGCTCAGATGGTAGTTTGCCTGCAATGCAGGAGACTTGGGTTCTATCCCTGGGTCAGGAAGATCCCCTTGAGAAAGAAATGGCAGCTCACTCCAGTATTCTTATCTGGAAAGTTCTGTGGACAGAGGAGGAGTCTGGTGGGCTACAATCCATGGGGTCGCAAAGAGTTGGACACCACTGAGCAACTAAAACTTTCACTTTTACTTCATCTGGTCGTTACTATCTGGTGGTTAAAAACTCTGCCAACCCCTACTCTATATCACGTATTCTAATCTATGTTGCTGCTGCTGCTGCTGCTGCTGCTAAGTCACTTCAGTTGTGTCTGACTCTGTGCGACCCCATAGATTGGCAGCCCACCAGGCTCCCCCGTCCCTGGGATTCTCCAGGCAAGAACACTGGAGTGGGTTGCCGTTTCCTTCTCCAATGCATGAAAGTGAAAAGTGAAAGTGAAGTCGCTCCGTCGTGTCCGACCCTCAGCGACCGCATGGACTGCAGCCCACCAGGCTCCTCCGTGCATGGGATTCTGCAGGCAGGAGTACTGGAGTGGGATGCTAGTTCCACCTAATCCTTACAGCAATGCTACTTGGTGTGTATCTTTACAGTTTCCTTTCTACAGATGAGTAAATTGAGGCTTTAAAGAGTGTGTGTGAATTGAGCAGAGTGAGACAGCTAAGGGATGACAGAGCTGAGAGTAATTAATACATGTTCATCTGATGGGAAAGTGCTGGCCTTTTGTCATATACTAAATTGACTCTGTTATTCCCTAACAGGTTCCTTTTCTACAACCGTGTGGCTGTCTTCCACACTGCTTCTTAATTCTGTCACCATTAATAGGGAGAGTTGGTGCATGCACATGGTTATTCAGTAAAACTGAGCGTAATGCAGATCATAATTTGATAAATATTTTCCTTAATTGAATAAGTCATCTGCCAAACTCTAGTGTTGACTGGGCCTTTGGTAGAATATATGTGAGAGTAAAAACGCAATGTGGTTTGTCCCCCATTTCCTCCGTACTTATCTGACGGACTTTCTATAGCACATGCTGAGCAAACAAACAGATGTGAGAATAGGCTGAAGCTAAAAGAATGGTTGAACCACAGAAGGAGGATATCATGAGTAAAACTAGTGCTTCAAATTTGATGCTTACACCTTGAGCTTTTTAAATTGAGCAGTAAGTGTAATCATTTCAGTTTCTCTATTTTTGATGGTAATACTCGGCTAAAAGCAAACATTAGACGAATCACAGTTCGCCTGTGATGGGCTCTTGTAATGGAAGGAGAAAGTGCTTGAGAAACACTCTCCAAGTGGATAATTCAACTTGTGTGCACAGTTGTTTGTCATGTAGAAAAATGCAACAACTAGAAAGTCGTTATGTTATACATTTCAAATTGGAATATCTCAAGACAGTCTTTAAATAGCACAAAGGAGCATCTGAGGCCACTGACTACCTGGAGTTGAGTGATATGAATGTCTCTATATGTGTAATTTTAAGCCATATGCTCCAAATGTTGTTAAAATATCTTCAAAGAAACTGTGAATAGCACCTCTATCCATCGATTCATTTCTTTTCGACTTTCAAGTCTTTCAATTAGTGAAGAAAGAAAATGGTTCATAAAACTACTTCCTTTTTTTCTCTTAATGTATCTTTACATTTGTAGAAAAACTGAAGTAAATATGTCTGCATTTGAGTTGGTATCTGACGTCAAGTAAGGCCTGCTTTGTTTGCTGGGAGCGGTTGCAGACCGTATCATCAGCTTGAGTGAAAAGGGGAAACTGTAAACATAGAAATGATCTGGGGGTATCTCATAGAATCCAAAGGCATTTGGTATGATGGAGTATCACAGAGAAGCAGGGCTAGAAATGCTTGAAGGTAAGCAGCTGTGTTTCATTTTCTTTCTCTCTCGGTCAGGGTCTCTTGATTTCGAGTCTTTCTAGTGTCTTCTTTAGGGTTTTCTTCCACAGACCAGTCTTTTGTGCTTCTGCATTTACATTTTGGAACATGACCTTCTCACAGGTCACCAGAGACTAACCCGTGTCTCAGTTCCCAACGTCTAGGAGACAATCTGGTTTAGCTTGGATCTGGGGCCAATTAGCTGTGGCCAGGTATATAGGTCCTATAGTCGAAACATGGCCATTAACATCTTGGGTTAGGGAGAATTTTCAGGAAAAGGAAGTGGCAGTCTGGGTGGAGTCTCAAATGAATCTGCTACCTGTCCTAATTGCTAATGTCAGAACCAAAATGAATGGACTACTTATATATTAGCTTTACTTTTTCTTGCTTAACTCAGGAAAACTTGCTGAGATTATCTGTGTGGGTGTGTATGTATGTGTGTGTTGTGTGTGTGTGTATTTGAGATTATCTGTGTGTGTGTATGTGTGTGTGTTTGTATTATGTTTGAGATTATCTGTGTGTATGTGTGTTTGAGATTATCTGTGTGTATATATGTGTGTGTTTGAGATTATCTGTGTGTATGTGTGTATGTTTGTGTGTGTGTGTTTGAGATTGTGTGTGTATGTGTGTGTGTTTGTGTGTGTGTGAGATTATCTGTGTGTGTGTGTGTATGTGTGTGTGTTTGAGATTATCTCTCTGTGTGTGTATGTGTGTGTGTGAGATTATCTGTGTGTGTGTATGTGTGTGTATGTGTGTGTGTTTGAGATTATCTCTCTGTGTGTGTATGTGTGTGTGTTTGAGATTATCTCTGTGTATGTGTATGTTTGTATGTGTGTTTGAGATTATCTGTGTGTATGTGTGTGTGTGTGTATGTGTGTATGAGATTATCTGTGTGTGTATGTGTGTGTATGTGTGTTTGAGATTATCTGTGTGTGTTTATATGTGTGTGTATGTTTGAGATTATCTGTCTGTGTGTGTGTTTGAGATTATCTGTGTGTAGGTGTGTGTGTTTATATGTGTGTGTATGTTTGAGATTATCTGTGTGTGTGTATGTGTGTGTGTTTGTGTGTGTGTGAGATTATCTGTGTGTGTATGTGTGTGTATGTGCATGTGTGTATGTGTGTGTATGTGTGTGTGTTTGAGATTATCTGTGTGTATATATGTGTGTGTGTTTGAGATTATCTCTGTGTGTGTATGTGTGTATGTTTGTGTGTGTGTTTGAGATTATCTGTGTGTGTGTATGTATGTGTGTTTGTGTGTGTGTGAGATTGTGTGTGTATGTGTGTGTGTTTGAGATTATCTGTGTGTGTTTGAAATTATCTGTGTGTGTGTGTTTATATGTGTGTGTATGTTTGAGATTATCTGTGTGTGTGTTTGAGATTATCTGTGTGTAGGTGGGTGTGTTTATATGTGTGTGTATGTTTGAGATTATCTCTGTGTGTGTGTGTGTTTGAGATTATCTGTGTGTGTGTATGTTTGAGATTATCTCTGTGTGTGTGTGTGTGTGTTTGAGATTATCTGTGTGTGTGTATGTTTGAGATTATCTGTGTGTGTGTGTTTGAGATTATCTGTGTGTATGTGTGTGTATTTGTATGTTTTATTTTCTCCATGTGCTGTGCCGTCTAGGCAGTTGCGATGTTTGTGACTGAATAATGGAACAGCTCACCCACTGTCCTATGTCCAAGCATTGTTCCCGATCACGTCTACCACTGGCTTCTGAGGGCAATTGACCTCTGCATGGCTGACCCCACTCTGCACAGCATGTTTGGTTTTCCACCTTCACTAGTCAGAAATTGCTAGTTTATCCTTTTACCCTGGAGTTTTGCAAGATGATGAATCTCTCTATTTACCCCACTTGTTAAAGATGACAAAGGGTCAAATATTTCTGAGGTGCCATTTCTTTCCAGCAGCTCTAAAGAGCTTTTGTTTTTGACAACAATGGTAACTCCTACCCCTGGAGCTGATTTCCAGCAGTTTCTATTGGACATCTTACCTTTAGTTCAGTTTCTTACCTGTTATGTGTCCAGCAACATGTAGGGTGCTGGAGATACATGTAAAGAATTGATTTCCACAGTTAGATAGGTGTATTGATTTTAAAATGCACAGAATACTAAGGAGCACAGAGGAAGGTCGTCCAGATAAACTACTGGGAAGGAAGTGATGCTCCTTACAAAAGTCGTGTTAAAAGAGCAAGCCTGTGCCTCACACCTAACTGCTTTCTCAGTTTTACTTTCCCCTGTCCTGCTGGAGCACCATTGTCAAAACTCAGAAAAAACTGTATGTGTGAATTTGGTTCTGGGTCCTGTCCATTCATCTGTCCATGCTTGTGTCAATTCTCTTCTGTCTTAAGACTGTGATTTTATAACAAGTTCACAATCAAGTAATGTAGGTCTTCTTGCTGCTTTCTTCTTCCTTCCTTTTCTCTTCCCTTCCCTCCTGCTTAATCAAGATTGCCTTGCCTGTTCATTTGCATATCAATTTTAGAACCAGCCTTTCAGTTTCCACCAAGAATTCTAGTGGGATTTTGATTGGGATTGCTTTGAATCTGTAATTTATTTTGTAAGAACTGATGTCTTTATAACATTGAGTCTTCCAATCCATGAACAAGGTATTTGAATCTTTTAAAAATGCTTTCAATAAAGATATATAGTTTTCAGTAGTAAGGTCTTAAATACCTTTCATTAGATTTGTTCTAGGGCATTACATATTAATTATGGGTTTTAATATTAAATGTGAGTTTTTTTTTCTTTTTTAAATTATGAAGGTATGATAACAGATTTACAGAAGACTTGGAAAATACAGAACAAGGTCTCATATAGTTCCACTGTATATTACAATTATTTTTTAAGTAGATAAAGATTTTTAGTTGGAGTTCTAATATCAAACTCTCAAAAATTAATAAAATGATAAATAGTGGGTTTTAAAATTATTATAAATGGTAGCTTTGTTAAACTATATTTTTATTTGCTACTAGTATAGACATAAAAGTCATTATTTTGTATTTCTATGTATCTGTAGTGATTTTGATACATTCACGCATTAATTCTGTTTCTAAGTAGATTCTTTTGATTTTTCTGCATTCAAAAGATGTTCAAGCTCTCTCTCTTCCAGCCCAATCCAGGACACCCAACCCAATCTCTGCGTGGATTTAAGGTTTTACCACAACCTTTGAATCTGAGCTTATTCCACTTTCCAGTGTCCCAGCAAGGCATCACAAAGCCTGCTTAGAAATGGGGTGGGAGTAGGGTAAAAGAGAGAGGGAATGGATCTAGGAAGAACAAACACAGATGACTATTTCAGTAATTATTGTGCCTGCAGATAAAAGGTCCTTGGATAGTGAAGTGCTATCCTCTCCCAGACCTGTAGATTAAGCTTGTGACTCATTTTGTGCCAGGGTGTTTCCCCAAAACACATTATTTTATGGCTTTTAAATGACTGACAATTTTTGTTGGCAATGCAAAATTATAACTTTTGCAGTCCAGGCAGTACTCTTTCTAAAGCTGACAAAATAGCTTTTATTTCAGTAAGCTTGAAGCTTGAGGTGCAGAGTCTGAATGTCCCACCAGTGGTCATTCCAAAAGGAATGACCAGGATTTCCAGTTCCACAGCAGGGACAGCCCTGTGAGGCGCCATCTCTCCATTCAGGACATTCTGGAGGACACACATCACTCTCCAGCAGCGCCATGTAGCCAGGGACCATGTGGGCTGGGTCGCTGCTTAGTTCCCCAACCCTACCTCTAGCAAGGTGTAGGGCACAGCAGGTACCCCGGCAGTGTTTATTAAGTGAATGAGTATCTCGTGTGTGAATCACTCAGCACTACCTTATTATTTTATCCCCAAGTGGGAGGCAAGGTGGTGGGTTTTTTTGTTTGTAGTCAGTTCACATCTGTCCCAGAGCAGCAAACCCATGTAGAGTGATTTAATGTAATAATTCACTCTGTATTTCTTAATTTAGTTCAAATCAGAAATGTAAGGATTTCTCCGAGCCATAGAAGACCTGTCTTAAGACCAAAGGGAAACCTATAGAATAAAGTGAAATTCTCAAATCTCCCAGCTCTATTTGTGTCTGTGCAGAGAAAATGAACCGAGTTCCAAGCCCCATCACCTCAACGGAGATGATGCTTCTTTGGAGAGAAGCCTGCAGTGTGAAAGTTATTTCAGTGGTATTATTTGAATATCAGAGATAGATGTAGCTGTTATTAATATTGGCCAAGCTGCCCATAAACTCTGTTTGACTTCTTGCATGATACTGAGTAATGTGCCAACACAAAAGATTTCCCTTGAAGAAAATAAATGTTATAGCTTCATAATGTAAAGTTGTTTTCTTACTATTTATTATCAATGTCTGACTTAGGGCTGAGAGGAGGAGGGAGCAGGGAGTTGTTAGTTCCCTTTGGGATGATGAAAAAGTTCAGAGAGTGGTGATGGTTATACAACATTGTGAGTGTACTTAATGTCACTGAATTATAGAACATACTTAGAAATCACTATAGCAAAATAGGTAGAAAAAGAAGTTCTTCATACCCAAGAAGACAACATGAGCTCAAGTTCCAGATGATTTATGGCCAGTGACCACTTATTGGTTATCTCTGTAAAGGTCACTGCATAGGGACCCCTACCCTCCAGCCACTCCATAACCCCAGCACCTCTAGCATATGACGGGTGTCTGTCTCTAAGACACAACAGTTACAGGACCAGCATCCTTGTACAATTTCTGGCTGAACATATTTTATTCCTTTTTCTGTTCCCAGATGGGAAGCCTTTTCGTGCTGTCAAACCGTGCATCCTGCTTTCTAAAAGACTGACACTGGTAGGGGACACGCTTCCCACTTGTAGCCTGTCAGATTATTTGAAATTCTTCTGCAGATGAAGTAGCATGTCTAAGAGAAAAAGGTCTCCCACTCAAAGTAAATTGTGGTCTGATTTTCACTGGTAGTTTTTATTTTGAGGAAAATTTATCTCAGGTATTTAATTGTGGGACATTTTGAAGCCCTTTTGATATACTGAGGAGGTTTAAACAAAATGGAACTTGGATTGTAATTTCTGACCTTACAAATGATTTGCTTTATTATTAATTAAAAATTATAACCAATAAGTATGGTATTCAAAGTTAACTATCCTAATATTGGGAATAATGACTAAACTTAGTGTTAGGTTGATTTCATTTCTTCAATGACTATGGATACAAATGTGTAGTTCTGGTTTATAGGTAGAATAAAGTAAGGTGATAAATATAAACAGCACTAGTAAAGCTTTGCTTTATGAAGAAGATTTAAAAAAATAGTAAAGATTACTAGAACAAAGCCCCTAACTTGATTTTCTTGCAAAGCCTTCCTAGAAACACGAACTTCCTTTGGACTGACTGACAGTGCTTTTCCTATTTTGCAAACTGCTTTGTTCAACTTGTTCTTTTGTTTGTTTGGTTTGGTTTTGGTGGCAGGGTTGAGTCCAGTTTAGCCTATGATCATGACAGCAAAACACTTAAATTCAGAAATTTTTTTTCTGCTGGAATATCTGTTTCAGATTGGCAGGTGACAGCTCTCATTTCCTTTGGTTAAAAGTGGTTAAGTGAATGGCTTCCATTTTAAGGGCACTTGAATTATTGGGGGAAAAAAAAAAGCAAATACAGCAAAACACTTAAATTCAGAATTTTTTTTCTGCTGGAATATCTATTTCAAATTGGCAGTTGACAGTTCTCATTTCCCTTGGTTAAAAGTGATTAAGTGAATAGCTTCCATTTTAAGGGCACTTGAATTATTGGGAAAAAAAAAAAAAGCAAACAGGTGAGATTCTTCATCTCATTGTACTTGTACTGATTTTCAGTGCAGAATTGTGAATCCTGAACTTTGAAGTCTAAAAAAATTAACTAGATCTGGATGCTCAGGAACTTCTGTCTTATTCTGAAGGCTTGTGGGAAGTGTGAGTAGTTGTAGAAGACAGCCTCCCATTTGCAGTTTGTACCATATGCTCCTTCTTCTCTCCTCCAGGTAGAGTTTCTTCTCTGGCTTAACCAGTGGTAAATTTCTGATGAAGTCACTAGATAGCTTCTTTTGCCATGCAAAAGCTTTTAAGTTTAATTAGGTCCCATTAGTTATTTTTGTTTTTATTTTCATTACTCTGGGAGATGGGTCCGAAAAGATATTGCTGTGATTTATGTCACAGAGTGTTCTGCCTATGTTTTCCTCTAAGAGTTTCATAGTATCTGGTCTTACATGTAGGATCTTTAATCTGTTATTTATTTTTCTGTATGGTGTTAAAATATGTTCTAATTTCATTCTTTTCCAGATAGATAGCTGTCCAATTTCCCCAGCATCATTTATTGAAGGGAATTTTCTCCCATTGGGTAGTTATGCCTGCTTTTTCATAGATTAATTGACCATAGGTGTTTATTTCTGAACTATTGTGTTCCACTCTATATTTCTATGTTTGTGCCAGTGAGTGCATGCATGCTAACTTTCTTATGTAGTGTTTGACTCTTCATGATTCTATGGACCATAACTCACCAGACTCCTCTCTCCATGGGATTTGCCAGGCAAGAACACTGGAGAGGGTTGCTATGCCCTCCTCCAGGGGACCTTCCTGACCCAGGGATTGAAACAGCATCTCTTGCATCTCCTACATTGGCATGTGGAAGCCCCTTTTGTGCCAGTATCATACTGTTTTAATGACTGAAGTTTTCATCAGATTTATCTGTGTTGAGAAAGCTGTTACTTTTTCTGTGATGTAGCTATGCCTAGAATCTCACACGTTACTTCTATGTGAAAAGATAATTAAAAATAATTCAATTAATGTTTTCATTTTCCAGAGGATAGAGGGAATGAAAAGTGCCCACTAAACTGAGAAGAATCTGGGGATCAAAAAATGAGGCAGACAGGTGCATATAATCCATGGATCAGTTTATTACAGGGTAATTAACTCATAGGGTGGGTAGAGATCTGGAGGAAATCATCCAGATGCATTCGCAGCTACACTCCATACCACTGAGGGGCCATTGAGCCACTTCATAGTTTACCTAGGATATGAGGGCTCATGCTAAGAAACAGGATGTGCATTACTAAGTCAAGATTGATGAATGGATACCTAGTCTGAAGCTCCAATACTTTGGTCATCTGAAAAGCCGACTCATTGGAAAAGACCCTGATGCTGGGAAAGATCGAAGGCAAAAGGAGAAAGGGGTGACAGAGAATGAAATGGTTAGATAGAATCACTAGCTCAATGGACACGAACTTGAGCAGACCCCAGGAGATGGGAGGACAGGGCAACCTGGCTTGCAGGTCACAAAGAATTGGACACAGCTTAGCAACTAAATGACAACAACACATGGTCTGTGGACCCTGGGAATACTGTCTTCTTCATTGTATTTGGACTAACAGAGCATAAAGGCCACTTTGTCCTAATGATTATTAAACAATATCTATTAACTACAAAGCCTCTGATGACAGAGATGTGATTTACCACACAATATAGTCCTGGGTAGGATCTACGAAAGGACAGGAGGATCTGTATGTGCCCAAGATGGCATCAGTTATGCTAACAGCCATACAATTTGAACCATATTTCAAAGGAAATTTTTTAATACAGAAAAAATGGATTCCTTATGCTCACATTCTGCCATGAATACTCTAAATGGGAAGCTATTCAACTCGGTAGCATAATAAAGAAATGGTGCCTTAAAAAAGTCACCATATAACTGAAGGAGTATATTACTTCAATAATTTTCAAGTTCACAAAAGAAATACGACATCGTTATATGAAATAGCACAACTGCGGAACTCATCAATTATGAGTTGCATTCACATCCACAATTTGTATTTTACAGAATGATCAGATGCACACCAGCTCATTCGTTCTTAAAATGACCCAATTTATAAGTGCCTACTATATGCTGAGCCCTGATAGACATATAAACAAGATAAAAAGTTGGCTTTCATCCTTTTAACAGCTGTTCTTGATTTTCACGGAGTGTTAAAAAGTCTGTGGTATTAATGGGAGAACAGTTGCATGAAGGGGTAGGAGGCAGCCCAGGTCAAGCTAGGGTAGCTGGTGTCTCTCTACTAGCTGCGGTTGGGATGTGGTCCCGCCCGCCAGGTCTGCTGTTGATTCTGTAGTACATCCTCATAAAAGACCAGGACTTGGCGAAATTTGGCCAATTTGTGGGGCTTAATGCATTGTCTCCCCAATATCAAAAATAAGGTATACATTTATAAAATGAATGGCTTGGTGATTCTTCTTTTTCTTTTTTCTGATTTGAAAATTGAATGGACAGTCCGATTGCTGAAATTGTTGAAAATTTCAGAAAATGTAAAGAAGAAAATAAAAATTGTTTGTAGCTAGGACCAGATCAAGACATTACAAAAAGGATAGACAAATATAGCACCCTCAACCCACACTGTATTTCAAAATAAAAACAATACTATACTGTGCAATAAACGTAAAAAAGTCCAGCTATGTTACAATTTTTGCATGATGACTAATTCTTTGTCTTACTGAATCATGAAGTTTTTTTCAGAAAAACTTTTTTTACTACCTCTGCTCTCATGGTATCTTAGCCACCTTCTGAGTGACCCAGTACTGCCTCTCTGTTCTGCTACCTAGAAATAACCATTCTTTCTATTATGGTGTATATTCTTCTAGAGTTTTCTTATATAGATAGGAGCAAATTTTATAATTCAGTTTGGGTACTGAATATGTAACTTTTTATCTTGATTTTTCACTCACCATATCATGAAGATATTCCCATGCCATCAAGAAGTTTTTGAAGAAACTTTCAATATGTAATATGACTATGTAAGTCATGGCTCTATTGAAGGAGTTGCTGATAGATTCTGATTTTATAAATTTGCTTAAATAAGGTTCTCTGAACAGCCTGCTGTACATATCTTTTAATCCATTTCTGATTTTTATTTGTGTTAAACTTAGATCTGGTTTGGGCTTCCCAGGTGGCTTAGCAGTAAAGAACCCACCTGCTAGTACTGGAGATGCAGATTCTATCCCTGGTTTGGGAAGATCCCCTGGAGAAGGAAATGACAATCCACTCCAATATTCTTGCCTGGGAAATCCCATGGCAAGAGGAGACTTGCAGGCTACAGTCCATGAGGTCACAAAGAGTCGGACACAACTGAGTGTGCGCGCGTGCGCGCGCGCACACCCACACCCACACACAGATCTGGTTTATATGCTTGCCGTATAAACGCGCACACACACACACACACACACACAGAGATCTGGTTTATATGCTTGCCAGCAAATCTGTCTCTTGGTAGCTTTGATGATCCAGAGTGGTATTATTTTTAAAAGGAACGATAAACAACTTTTCTCACTTGATAGAAAAGATGGTATCTTGTTTTATTTTACACTTATTTGATTAGTAGTGGAATAAATGTTTGCATATATTTATTGGCCAACTTTTCATTTCTGCCCATGTCCTTTAAACATTTTTCTCTCATGACTATCAAAATTTTTGTAACTGCTATGTCTCTATTAAGGATATCAAACTTTTTTTGTGTTTGTTGGAAATATTTTATCTGTTTTTCTTGCCTTTAAATTTATGGCATATTTGATATTAAAAGACATGTTTAAATTTTATCAATATATCTGTATTTCTGAATTTATTCACTATTTAGAGAGCCCTTCCCATCCTGAGATCTAAAATCCAAGTAGGTTTTCTTCTAGGCATTAAAAAACTATTTCTCTGTTTTGTTTTTAAACTTCTACTTCCTCTGACTGATTTCTGTTTTATAGAAGGTATTGTTTATTTCTACTTACTAGGTATTTGAAGTGTTCAGTTCTTGGGTTTGGGAGATAAAATAAGATCTAAAAAGTCAGCTGAATGGATCATCTTTTTGCATCCTCCTTTTGGTCTTTTGGCATTGTGTGCTGGACATCAGAGCACGTATGAACTTTCCATCTACTCCCCAAAACATTCCCTTTTTTCCTTCTTTGCATATATGTTCCTCTTGACCTCTCATCTTCCCCTAATTAGCATTTGAAAAATACAAAATCTGTCGTCTTCTCAGCCAGACAGGTATGAAGACCTTGGTCACAGAGAAATCAAATTAGGAAATTTGATTACTTAGCAGATAATATGCCTTTTTGACCGAGAGAAATTGCTGACTTTTGTAGATGTTAGAAATATCTCCTAGTCAGCTCCATGTATTTTTCTGTGAGAGCAATTCTTAATGGAATGGTTTAAGGTTGTTTTTGAATGCAGTGAAGAGACAGTCAGTAGTGAAAAAATTTTAAAGCTAGCATGGTACAGAGAGAAATTCAATTTCTTATTTTGAGATTAATTGATAGCCTTTCCAGGAGTCATCCATATTTCTGAAGAGTATTTTAGTTACATTAGCTTCATCCTTCTACAGTCTATATGAGAATGATAAGATTTTTGCAGATGGCATTGGGCCATACTTCATTTTTGGTCAAATCACATCATAATGATGCCACTTATTCATCTGTAAAAGCTTATGGAAGTGCACTGAACATCTGCACATAATGCAGCCGTTCATGCAAAAAAAAGCCAAAAACCCTGTTTATCTCAAGGGATCTGTGAACTTTCTCGTCCTGCTCAGTCTGCCTCAGGAGTCTTAACTGTCCAGGGAGAGAAGTGCCAGCAGCCCATTAGCCTGATGATCCAATCCACAGAAACATGCTCTCTGCCCTCCCACATGCCTGGCTTGAGCTGGGGAACAGCCAATATTCATTTAGTTCTTATGGAGCCCATCAGCATCATCTTCATTCTTTATTCCTCCATCCTCAAAACACTGCCTGGACATATGGCTCCCCGTGGTAATCTTTACCCTTAATCATGTGTCGTGCATAGCTTTTAGCCAAAGCAAATTTAAACTTTTTGAAATTAGAGCAGTTCCTTAGTCAGACATTGTTACAAAAGTACTAGTTCAATGAAAAAGCAGCCATGAAGTTTAAAGACTGCAGCCATGAAATTTAAAAGATGCTTGCTTCTCAGAAGAAAAGCTATGACAAGCCTAGACAGTGTATTAAAAAGCAGAGACATCATTTTGCCAACAAAGTTCTGGATAGTCAAAGCTATGGTTTTTCCAGTAGTCATGTATGGATGTGAGAGTTGGACCATAAAGGAGGCTGAGCACTGAAGAATTGATGCTTTTGAACTGTGATATTGGAGAAGACTCTTGAGAGGTCTTTGGATGGCAAAAAGATCAAACCAGTCAGTCCTAAAGGAAATCAGCCCTGATTATTCATTGAAAGGACTGATGTTGAAGCTCCAATACTTTGGCCATCTGATGTGAAGAGCTGACTCAATGGAAAAGACCCCAATGCTGGGAAAGATTGAAGGCAGGAGGGGAAGGGGGCGACAGAGAATGAGATGGTTGGATGGCATTATCAACTCAATGGACATGAGTTTGAGCAGACTCTGGGAGATAGTGAAGGAGGGGGAAGCCTGGCATGCAGCAGTCCATGGGGTCACAAAAACATGGACACAACTAAGTGACTGAACAACAACAAACCAAATGCTTTGCTAAGTACCAGTGAAGACCTTTGAGAATTTCATTCAAATTTAAGTTCAGTGAAGGGAAGTTGTCTTGTACACCTAGTGCCTAGAACCTGACACATGATACACGGCTGGTGCTAGATAAATGTTTGTTGAATGAATGAAACAGTAGATGGATGATGAATTTGTATTTTTCACATATACAAAAGGAAACATATTTAAGTTCTGGTTTAGAAATGACCAAATACTTTTACTTGGACATTTTGATAGATTGAATAGATTGTCTTGTATAGAAAAGAGAGTACATATTTTTTTTTTTTTACATTCCACAAAAGGAGGCAGATTACTATTGAATAAATTTTAAATGAAATATCAATGTAGGAAAGTTCATTAATGCCATTTCCCATTTTGGAGAAACAGGTATTCTCCATGGCTGAGAGAACGTTAAAAAGACTATCCAAACACCATACCAAACAATAAACCACACATATCAATTTTCTTTATATTTTTAGTGTGTATATAATTATCTATTCCACAAGATTTTTTTCTGGGATCTTCACATTTAAGATAAGAATATAAAAACTTTGTGTTTATATTTTTTAATGAAGAGTTCAAAGAAAACATTTGTGTTGAATCTGCAGTGATTGTAATGCAATTTTTTTACAATTCAAGAGAGTTAGATTAGTGCAAATGCAAAAACTTGCACAGTTGTGCTATATAGAAAGAACCTCTTTCTTTCCAATTTAAATAATGGTTTTCCAAGATCTAATTAGACCTATCTCAGGTGACTAATTGCTGTACAAGACATGAAAAAATATAACCTTTTTCATGAGGCAAGAATTACTAATCTATGTGGAAGAAAAGTCGTAAGAGATAAGAATAAAGTAGTATCAGAGAACTTAAAAATATTTGGCAGCTGTTCCTACAACTCCAAAGATGGTATCATTAAATCCTTTTTATATTATTCCAGTTATTTGTGCTTTTTCAACATCACTTCATCTCTTTACACTTCCCCATGGCTATGAAGTGAGGCTTATGCAATGTTGACACCTCTGCACACAATATCCAGATTCTACCCAGTAAATCTACCGGCATACATACAACATGCTAATTCATTCAGAAGGACACAGAACCATGTGTGAAATGCAGTGAGGCTGTTTTAAATGACATCCAGAGAGGTTTAGTTTTTGTATCAGTTGAAACTCAGCGTAAAATAGTTTAGGATGACCTTTCAGGGCTCCACCACATCAAAATTTCCTTCACGGTGGAATAGCTGAATCCCCGTGCGTGTGTAGGCTCAGGCATGTCTGAAGAGGTTAAGATATCTCTTCCAGCAAACCCAGAACCATGAAAAACCCAAAGAATAATGAAAAGAGGATTATTCCTGAGATTCTATCACTATAGACATAGTGAACTGTATAGTCATCACAGTAACATCATAGGATGTAGTGGCCTGGATGCAGGAGGTTCTGGTTGATTCTGGGCTGGTTCCCATGGCAACCTCCCAGAAGCTGTGGTCCCTGGATGGGTCTCATCCAGGAGGCTAGGAAGCCAGCTGGGTTGAGAGTGGGAGCATGCAATGCTCCTCTGGTGAGAAGTCCTGGCACCTTCATTCTGGATATAATCAAAAGGCATGCTTTCCAGATGTTGAGAGAGTATCATAGAGAAAACCCAAATCATAACTCAGTTTTCTTATCTGTAAAATGGAGATAATCATAGGGCCTATTACTATGAAAATTAAGTAAATTCAGATTAAGTAAAGTCCTAATGTTACTATTTGCACCTAACTTTATATTAATGACTTTGCAATTATTTTTCTTAAAGGAGGCATTCCAAGTTGTTTAAAGCTTCACATACCACAGAACTTGGATCTGCCCTGTCTGGCAGATGGAAGTGAGAAAAGCAAAGTCAGTGCTCCCATACGGGAGGTGAGGTAGGAGAGGCTCAGGACTTGTCCAACATGAGCGTCTACATTCGTAAAATGGGGAGGGTGATGTCTTGGCCACCTCACAGGGACAGCGTGAGGCTCAGATGAAGAAGGCATGTGAAAGTAACTTTAAAATGTAAATTACTAGGAAATAATAGCAGATGCAACAACTGACAAAAGATTAATTTCCAAAATATACAAGCAGCTCATACAACTCAATACCAGAAAAACAAACAACCCAGTCAAAAAGTGGGAAAAAGATCTAAACATATTTCTTCAAAGAAGACATACAAATGGCTAACAAACACGTGAAAAGATGCTCAACATCACTCATTATTAGAGAAATTCTAATCAAAACTACAATGAGATAGCACCTCACACCAGTCAGAATGGCCCTCATCAAAAAGTCTACAAATAATAAATTCTGGAAAGGATGTGGAGAAAAGGGAACACTCTTGCACTGTTGGTGGGAATGTAAATTGATACAGCCACTATGGAAGATGCTATGGAGATTCCTTGAAAAACTAGGAATAAAATTGCCATATGACCCAGCAGTCCCACTCCTAGGCATATACCCTGAGGAAACCAAAATTGAAAGAGATACATATATCCCATTGTTCATTGCAGCACTGTTTACAATAGCTAGAGCGTGGAAGTTACCTAGATGCCCATCGAGAGATGAATGGATAAAGAAGTTGTGGTATATATACACAATGGAATATTACTCAGCCATAAAAAGGAACACATTTGATTCAGTTCTAATGAGGTGGATGAACCTAGAACGTATTATGCAGAGTGAAGTGAATCAGAAAGATAAATACCATATTCTAACACATATATACAGAATCTAGAAAAATGCTACTGAAGAATTTCATTTACAGGGCAACCATGGAGAAACAGACAAAGAGAATAGACTTATGGATGTGGGGAGAGGGGAGGAGAGGGTGAGATGTATGGAAAGAGTAACATGGAAACTTACATTACCATATGTAAAATAGACAGTCAATGGGAACTTGCTGTATGGCTCAGGAAACTCAAACAGGGGCTCTGTATCAACCTGGAGGGGTGGGATGGGGGGGAGATGGGAGAGAGTTTCAAAAGGGAGGGAATATATGTATACCTATGGCTGGTTCATGTTGAGGTTTGACAGAAAACAGCAAAATTCTGTAAAGCAATTATCCTTCAATAAAAAATGAATTAGTTAAAAAATTTTTAAAATGTAAATCACTAAGTTATCATTATCAGTGTTATTATTCGGCAGTGTTTGTATGCAAGTCTCTGTAGTCTGCAGAGGCAGTAGGCAGTCTGGATAAATGTGCACCAGGTCACCTTTAATTCATTACATTTTTACTAAGCATTTATTTCTTCTTGAAAGATGCTGCTCGCACAGATATCTAGAGTGTACTGTTTTGAAGTTTTTATTTTTATTCACTTCAGATCTTGAAATTGAGTAGTCCTTCTAGATGTTCTTGTGGAGGTAATATCACCTGAAACTTTGGGGATTCTATTTAGCATCCCGAGTTTCTATTTTATCACAGTGAGTTTTAGTTGAAGGTGTTTTTTGAACTGTAGGTATTTTGCTGATTGTCTGAAACCTAAATCTTATGAAATATGCTAACCATTCATTTGGAAAGCAAAGTTCAAATTGTCCTAGCTTCTTTCCTATCATCACCTCAAATCCAGGTAAACTCAATTCAAGATTCGTCCAAGAAATATTTAGAGTGTCTGCTGGTTCTAGTTGCTAGGGGCATACGAAATCAAATAAGATATGGTCCTTGCTCTCTGGGAGCTCAAAGCCTAACATGGAGAAACAGACACACATGGAACATTTAAGCAACTTGATGGACGTCAGGACAGAGGTGTTTATTCACAAGGGTTAGCACACGACTAGAGAGTTGTCATCTACATTAGGCAGGTGGGTGTGGGGGGAGTTCCCAGAGCAGATGACACGGAGAGAAGATGTAAATGTGACTAGAAGATGGCCAGGAAACGCATGGAGGGACCACGATAGTGTGGTCCCCATGCGTGTGTCTGCCCGGTGCTGAATTGTGGAGTAGAGCCAGAACAGGGGCTTGGCCACAGGGAAGTCTTCAGTGTGATGCTTAGGAGCTTGAGTGATCTTCTAGAAATCTTGGGAGCCACTGAAAGGTGTTTTCCCCATCCTTGTCAGTGAAACCACTTTTCTCCTAGTTATATAGATTGAAGGTATGTTGTCTTTTTTAAAAAAATCAATTTTTATTGAAGTGTAGTTGCTTTATAATGTTGTGCTAGTTTCTGCTGTACAGTAAAGTGTGTATTCTCTCTCTGTTGGATTTCCTTCCCATTTAGGCACCACAGAGCATGGAGTAGAATGCCCTGAGTTATACAGTAGGTTCTCATTAGTTGTCTGTTTTATACATAGTATCAATCATCTATATATCATAGTGTGTATATTATCGCTGCTGTTTTCCAAACCATTTACTAATTCTCCTTTTAATTTGTTCTTCATGGTGTCTCTAGACTAGGTATCTTTGCCCTGTTTTAGTCTCATTTTTCTGAGTCTTCCCTGAAGGGGAATGAATCTGCCTGGAATGCGGGATACCCAAGTTTGATCCCTGGGTCAGGAAGATCCCCTGGAGATGGAAATGGCAACCCACTCCAGTTTGCTTGCCTGGAGAATCTCATGGATAGAGGAGCCTGGCTGGCTATAGTCCATGCGGGTCTCAAAGAGTCGGACGCGACTGAAGGGCTAACCTTTTCATTTTTCCTGTGCAGGGTCCACTGTGGGGCTCCCCTAAATGCACTCCCTGCCTCCCCTCTCCTTCAGTCTGTTCACTGTCTTAACCCTGGCAAATTCATCTACTTAAATCACTTGGGCTGCAGAAAGCTTTAGCATCTTTCTGTGACTCATGGTATTCTGCCAAATACAATAAATAAACAAATTCCAACTTGTGTTGGAATGAACTATAAACCTCCTCCCTTGACTCCCCAAGCCCGTGGTACAGCAACAACCAGTGAATCATCTACCCTCAACTTCCCTTCTCCCCAAACCCACCCTCTCGTCTGGCCAGGGTTGTCGTGTTCCTCCCAGCTCTGTCACCGAGCCACCTTTGTGTCCCCTCTGTAGGAGTCACTACTTCCTCTCGATTTCAGTTGCTGCTTCTGCTATGTACATACCTGGCCCATCTTGACCCATATATGCTGCCTGAAAGTGTTAACTATTATTTAAGTTATTTTACAATTATATTGATTTCTTCAAATTTTAAGCTCCTTGAGGGGAAAATTTGTGAGATAATCCATCAAGCACTCAGCATAATGCCTAGCTCATAGTAGGCTCAAAAAATTATAATTATTGTTATAACCACTTTGGGTGGTTTTTTTTTTGTTTGTTTGTTTTTTAAGGATATGGCTTCTTTGCATCCATAGAGCATTTAGTAAAAGAGGCCCACACACAGATGTGCTGTCCAGACCGAACGGCTGGCTCAGTTCTATATATGTCTGGCCAAATGTTGAGAGGACAATGAAAAGATTTTCCCCTTGCAATTGTAAATCTTATAAAGTGTTTGACTCCAGGCATGCTCTTAGATAGAACCTTCTTATTGTTAAAGTATATCTATTATTATTAAAAATTTGACACTTAACTGTGAAAATTTCCAAGGATGTGAAGTATACACAATAGAAAGTAAATTTTCTTCCATACCCACCTTCCCCTCAGTTCATCCCCAGAAGTAACTCCTGAGATGAATAGATCTTTAACCACTCTGTTTCATGTATGATAAAATGACAATAACTTTAAGACACTGCAGATTTATGCAGAATCATCAAAAAATATGTTCATTATTCTCTTAATTCTTGAAACATTTTATTTATTGTTGCTGTTCTGTCGCTAAGTCATATCTGACTCTTTTCAACTCCATAAACTGCAGCACGCCAGGCTTCCCTGTCCTTCACTATCTCCTGGAGTTTGCTCAGATTCATGTCCATTGAGTTGGTGATGCTATCTAACTGTCTTATCCTCTGCTGCCCCCTTCTCTTTTTTCCCTTCAGTCTTTCCCAGCATCAAGGTCTTTTCCAATGAGTCAGCTCTTTGCATCAGGTGTCCAAAGTATTGGAGCTTTAGCTTTACCCTCAGTCCTTCCAAATACTGGAGTGGGTTGCCATTTTCTACTCCAAGGGATCATCCCGACCCAGGGATTGAACCCATGCCTCTTGTGTCTCCTGCAGCGACAGGCGGATTCTTTACCAACTGTGCCACCTGGGAAGGTTTTATTTATTAATAAGCTTATTTATTCAACATTTATTAATTCAGCAGCACATGTGCATTGACCACTTACTATGTGTTGCACCCTATGCTGGGCCAGCCACCAGCTATGACCCCCATGCTTGTAGTGACTCTAGAGTAATACCATTCATTATTGGTGCTAAAGGCCACTTTAGCCATTGTAAACTGGAGCTCATCCTTTCTCATATTGTACACTGAATGTAACTCCCTCCTATAACTTTACTCATTCTCATGATTTTATAATATGCTTCTGATTCTTTACCTGTTGTATTATATTGCTATGTAACACATGACCACAAATTTAGTGACTTAAAACAGGACTCATTTATTATCTTGCATTTCTGTGGTCAGTAGTTCAGGTGTGTGTTAACTGGGTCCCCTGCTCAGGGTTTCACTAGATCAGGCTGAAGTTATTACCTACAGAGTCCTCTTCTCAGAATATGCTCGACAATTCAGTTCTCACAAGACAGGATTGATATCCTTGTTTATTGTTGGCTGTTGGCCGAAGGGACCACTTGCAGCAATTAGAGACTGGCTCTACTCCCTATAGTCTCCATAGACTTTTTCACAGCATGGATATTTGCTTTCTTCTAAGACAGCTGGGGAGCATCTCTCTGACTTCTAATCCTTTCTGTTCTGCTATGATAGACATATAACTGTAACCTAAGGGGAGTGACTGTCCCATCACAGTCACTTGCACTCATGGGAAGAGATGGGTGTACATGCCAGAGAGCCAGTATTCTGGTGGGTGCTTTAATATTTTGCCTACAATACCCATGTATGACATTGATATGTTAAGGTCAAGATTTAATTTAGTTCCAAGTTAGATTTGTAAAAATGAAGCAGAGGCTAGACTCTGAGAAGGTTAATTGCAAGACTGCTACCCTTACTTGGCATTCACGGGAAGCTGGGCTGGATGGGCCATCGCCTTGACCTTATGAGAGCATTTTAATGTTCTGCTGAAATAGTCCAAGGATAAAAATTTAGCTCACAGTTCAGAAAAGGATAAGGGAACCTTTTCTGGAATTTACTTAAGAGGAGCAGAATTTAAACTTATATTTAATGCTAGTGACAGACCTGATTAGACCTAAGCAGATGGCCAGTGACAACTGCAGATGGTAACAGCCTCAGTTTAAAAAGTGTTCCTATTTCTGTGGGGAATAACAATGTTTAATATTTTGCTTTCACTGTCCAAATTCCTTCTGGAGTTGGTTTTGTAGTTTTCCTCAGAATTTAGCTCTTCTGCTAATGTTTTCATCTCAATTAATAGGAATCAAAGACTTATATGAAGAATTTCAGATGGCGCTCTGGTAATTACTGAGTATGCCACATAGTGAAACTTAAAATACTGATCACCCTTAAGACTGTGTGTTCTCAGGACTTCCCTGGCAGTGGTCCAGATTCTGTGCTTGTAATGCAGGAGGCACGGGTTTGAACCCTGGTCGGGGAACTAAGATCTTACATGCCTGCCACCTATGCGTCCAAGAGGGAAAAAGAACTATGTGTTCTCATGGCACTTAAGTGCTGCGCTGATCATTTCCTATAGGTATAGTTATTTAATAGCTTCCTTGGTGGCTCAGTGGTTTAAGATTCCCCCTGCAATGCAGGAGATGCAAGGGGACTCAGGTTCAATCTTTGGGTTGTGAAGATCCCCTGGAGAAGGAAATGGCAACCCGCTCTAGTATTCTTGCCTGGAGAATCCTGTGGTCAGAGGAGCCTGGTGGGCTACAGTCCGCGGGGCTACAAAAGAGTCGGACATGACTGAGCAACTAAACAATGACCACAACAAATAGGCACGGTCGCTTAACAGCCAACGAATCAAGTTAAAGAGCTATATTGCCTTGGATGTAAAGCACAGGATTGTTCGTTTATTCTACAGGTATTTTCTGAGTGCCTGTCGTGTGCCAGGCACGGTGATCATGCTCAGGATATGACAAAGAGCAAAACAGACCTGGCTCTCACCTTCAAGGGCAGGGGACTGAGGGGTTAGACAGGCTGAAGAGATCCTAAAGATGACTCTATTCTTTTATTCTCTAAAATTAGACTTTCTGTTTATTGTCCAGACAGTGAAATGATAGCCCATCAAGGAATGAAAGATACCTGAGGTCAGGCCGTGGACGGAGTCACATTAGTCATGAAATTTCAAAGTGCCAACTCGTCCAGCCTTGTCACATAGCTCCCTCTTTTTGAGTCTGGAGGCAGCTAAGTGAAATTGCTTTGAAAAACTAAAGTGGGCATGAAGAAACGCAGGATCTCTTACCTGCTCTTCTTCGCATTTCTGTGCCCCACACTAATGCAAATGGGCCATTTTGCCCGGGGTCACAGAGCTAATTAGAGGCGAGATAGTGACTTGAATTCTCCAAGTCCCATCCTCTTTTGACTACAGCTCTGTAAAATACGTTAACACCCTCTACTCTTCTGCCCTTTGTTGCCATTTTCTCGTGTGCATATAATTATTCATTCAGTAAAATGATATTCAAAATGACCACCTCAGCTCCTTAGTATAAATTTTATTCTCACTTTCTTTAAATATTTTTTTTTCCAAATCTGTCCAACTGTATTTTTAGATATGTTCTCTTAGATTTATGTTCTACTTATGCCTCCTTAAGAGTAAATTTTCCTAGTCTCAGGCATCTGGCTTCCAGATAAAGGAATTTTGTTGTTCTGCTTAGAAGGAAATTTGCATGCTAGGAGAGTTACCACCTGGAAATTTATTGACTGCTTAGTTTATAGTTGGCCTCTGAAGATGGAAACCACCTGTACATGTGATACTTTTATTGTCATTTGGGATTCTTTTAAAAATAAGATACGTGTGTATAAGTGGGAATTGACTAGAAAATATCCTTCCTAACTAAATTTAATTTTGTTAGCAAATAGAGGAAGTTTAGTGTTCAGTGTGCTAAAATTCTGAAATCTGACACAACAGATTTTCCTTTATGGTCCAAGAAGGTTTCTATATCCTGAACCTAATAATGAATCCAAGATTTACTGATGTCTTGACACAAATCTTTTCAAGAGCCTCTTACTAGTTTGTATTTTTTCAGAATGGTAATGCCGCTTGCTTTCACATCTGCCTCTTCAGTAAAGATGATACTGATTCTTTCAATATTAATGTGCTGCAAGGATTAATTCGTTGTTTATAAAATGCTCTTGAATATATTTCCAGAGCTGATGAATACAGTCCTGTGATAAAGATAAGGGAAAATAAAAGTGGTTTATTATATTCTAACAATGTACTCTTATCCTCAATTTTTTTTTTTTACTGTCTTATTAGGCCCTATCAGTAAGTAGATGCCAAAAAATGTTGGCTTATTAACACATGCAAGAGGTAGAAGAAGCATATGGTTCTGTTAGACTCAGTCCATTCATAAAATGGACTTGGGTAGAAAATGTTACTCCTTAGTGCTTTTTATTATCGTTTTATTTTCCCCCCAAGAAACTCAAAATTCTTTAACCAGTATTATGGTGTCTGTAGCAGTTCTCTCAAGGCCAATGTAAGGTGAGTAGATATTATTAAAAATATAATCTCTCACCTTACCAATTCCCAGTTTCATCCATCCATACCTGTGACACGCACAAAAACTCAAAATAACTTCCTTTCCTTTCCAACTCATACAAACACTCAGACACCAGGCGATATCATCTAGGTGAGTGTTTGTCTACTGAGGCTGATTCTGCCCCCTGAATCCCCCCTGGGGGGGGCATTTTGGGACTGGAGACATTTTTGGTTGGAACAACCTGGGGGTTAGGGATTGCTGTTGGCACCTAGTGGGTAGTGGCTAGGGATGATGAAAAACACCCTACAATACACAAGACAGCCTGTGATTCATACATACCAACTACCTGGTCCAAAATATCCACAGCGCTGTGGTTGAGAAACTCTAATAGAGAGGAAAAAGCACTGGGTGGAGGGGTGAGAGAGATCATACATCTTTATTTGTCTGTGCTTCTTCTAGGCCCATCAGAAAGAGAAAAAAAGTACTCTGAATTCTCAGAATGAACACCTTATACATATCATAATCCTTTAAAAAATAATAATTTAAATGTTGTTAACAAAAGTTGCCTAGACTTTTAGGAAAAGGAAAGAAATCTGAAAAGAAAGGATTAAAGCATCCGGTTTTAAGTGTCTTAACATTATCAAAACTGATAACCCTATTACTTCAAACATCAGTGACCAAGATGGAGAGGGAGAAGCAGGAGGCAAAAGAAAAGGAGAGGGAAAACGAAAATGTATGCTGATTTATTTAATGAGACTTGTGATACTTACTCTTGCTTTTTAATAAACTTGTGTGTGCGTGCTAAGTCGCTTCAGTCGTGTCTTCTTTGCGACCCCTTGAACTGTATAGCCTGCCAGGCTCCTCTGTCCATGGGGTTGTCCAGGAAAGAATACCGGAGTGGGTTGCCATGCCCTCCTCCAAGGGAGCTTTCCCACCCAGGGGCAAACTCGCGTCTCTTTATGTCTCCTGCATCAGCCCGCAGGTTCTTACTAGAGCTACATTAGCAACTGTCATTTCATTGATCTTTGCTCTGAGCTTGGAGCTATCATAGGAGACAGCATGTGGGGGCAATAAATGATTGTAAGAAAACAAAGTAAACTAAAGGGAAGAGAAAAACCCTTTGGATGCATGAGTATGAGTATGAGAGTCTTCATGGTGGTCGCGCAGGAGGGATTAGCAAGCTGTTACCAGTTTAGTCCTGACTGTGAAACCTGGGCTGAGATGCCAAGTTTGGTGTATGGACCCTGAGTTATTGAAGGAGCCTGCTACTTCTGTCCATATTTTTACTTGCCAACTTCCTAAGCGGTTCCTGGCAGATCACTTAACCTCGCTGAAGTAAGATTACATGTCACTTTATTTGCTTTCTGTGATTCAATGAGAATGGAGAGATACAGCGAGAGGTCTCCATCTAAAGACACGTGCCATTTTACCGCTGTTATTACTTAACTTCATCCTTCATCAATAACATGTTCAACCACCCAAATAGAAGCAAGTGCTTCTGTAATACTACAAACTGTTAAGCTCTCTGCTAAGATCTAGAATCTTATGTCATCCTCAATAGTAGCTTCAAGTTTTGCAAGCAGTGTCTTTTACTAAAGCTTGCCTTCTCTGGTGGTTACTTGGAATTTCTGTGGATGTGGTTTTTTTTTTTTTTCTTTTTGAGCAATTAGTTCATTGCTGCAGCACTAATCATGGAAGCGGGTCAGAGCCTTCTTAGAGCTGGGTTCTTATGCTTCCCCCTAGGCCCCCGGAAAACAGTACTTAAATATTAATAACATCACTGGGAAAACACGGCAGCTATTTCCCCGTTTTCTGCGGCTCAATGGAGAGCTGTTCAGTGTGGACCCCAGCGCTCTCCCCTCATGAATGGAAGTGATTGTGAGGAGGCCATCTCCTACTAAGGCAAGATGTGACATAGTGAACAAAGGCTGGTTTTTAGCCTGATGTGATGAGCTCACCCCAGTGCCCATGTGGGGACTTTGAAGCTTATCCAGGTGCCAGCTTTCTGTGTATATGACATTCTTGGGGACTGGGCAGCAGGCCTTTAAACATTGATCTGTAGTGTATGAATTACAAGGTCAGATGGGGTGAGATATCATAATTTCTATTTAGCCTGAATTTCCCTCAGAGGAGGCATATTACCTTTACCCGGAGTAAAGGAAAAGCATAATATTTTCAAGTCAGCCAAATCAATAAAGGTGTTTTAAAAGTAAATTTGTGTAATTATTTTCTGGGGTGGATATGGCTATAAATAAGAAGGTGTGTTTCTCCTTTTCAGTACCTCCCACACCTTCTGTGAAGCTATGCTAATGGTCAGGAGAGATGCAATTAGGAAACCAGGTTCAGCATAGGCAGCTGAGATGAGAAAATCTCACAGAATCAGTATTTTTTTAAACCGAAGTAGTGTTGACGTAATATTATATTCGTTTCAGGGGTACAGCATAATGATTTGGTATTTTTATAGATGATACACCATACAAACTTATTATAATATTATTGACTATATTCTCTGTGCTGTACTTTATAGCCCTGTAGTATGTATTTTATAATCGGAACTGTGTACCTCTTAATTCCCTTCACCTTCCTCACCTCTAGCGACTACTGGTTTCCTCTTTATATCTGTGAGTCTGTTTCTGTTTTGCCTAACTCAACATAAAACAAAACAAAACAAAACTCTAGCAATAACCATTCAATTAAAATTAATTGAATTAATTAAAATTAATTTTAATCCAATTAAAACCTAGTCAGAGGACCTGGATAAGATTTTTCCAGAGAAGAAATACAGATGGCCAACAGGCACCTGGAAAGGTCCTCAGCATCACTGATCATCAGGGAAATTGGAAAACAAAACCGCAGTGAGGTATCACCTCACATCTGCCAGAATGACGACCATCAGAAAGACAAGCACTAACAAGTGTTAATGAGGATGTGGGGAAAAGGAACCCTCTTGCACCGTTGTAAATTGGTGCAGCTGATCTGGAAAAACAGCATGGGGGTTCCTCAAGACTGAAAATAGAAGTACCATACAATCTAGCGATTTCACTCCTGGCTACGTGGCTGAAGAAAATGAGAACACTAATTTAAAGAAGTTCATGCACCCTGATGCTACTGGCAGCATTATTTATAGTAGCTGAGATTTGGGAGCAACCTAAGTATCCGTCAACAGATGAATGATAAAGAAGACGTGGTATATATTCACACACAATGGAATCTTGGCTATAATAAAGAACAAAATCTTGCTATTGCAGCAACATGGGTGGACCTGGTCAGTATTATACTAAGTGAAATAAGTCAGAGAAAGACAAGGATTGTGTATTCACTTACACGTGGAATCTAAAAACAAACAAATGAACAAATATTACAAAACAGGATCCATCTTTGATTCATGTGGTATCTTAGAACCACTCTGCCATTTTTTTCTCTTTGAATTGACTGATTCTGTTGTTTCACCATCCTGTAGTCTTTCTTTATTATATTCAGTTCAGTTCAGTTCAGTCACTCAGTCGTGTCTGACTCTTTGCGACCCCATGAACTGCTGCACGCTAGGCCTCCCTGTCCATCACCAACTCCCGGAGTTCACTCAAACTCACGTCCATTGAGTCAGTGATGCCATCCAGCCATCTTATCCTTGGTCGTCCCCTTCTCCTGCCCCCAGTCCCTCCCAGCATCAGAGTCTTTTCCAATGAGTCAACTCTTCGCATGAGGTGGCCAAAGTACTGCAGTTTCAGCGTTAGCATTGTTCCTTCCAAAGAACACCCAGGACTGATCTCTTTTAGGATGGACTGGTTGGGTCTCCTTGCAGTCCAAGGGACTCTCAAGAGTCTTCTCCAACACCACAGTTCAAAAGCATCAATTCTTCGGCACTCAGCTTTCTTCACAGTCCAACTCTCACATCCATACATGACTACTGGAAAAACCATAGCCTTGACTAGATGGACCTTTGTTGACAAAGTAATGTTTCTGCTTTAGAATATGCTACCTAGGTTGGTCATAACTTTCCTTCCAAGGAGTAAGCGTCTTTTAATTTCATGGCTGCAATCCCCATTGGCTATATGCAAATCCATCCAACTATTTGAACATTGAAGTGAAATTAAATTGTATTATTTGTTTTCCCCTTATGTAGAGGTTTTCCAGTCACATTATATATTGCGTACATAAATAGTTAGGTATCCAAAATACACCTAACACTGTGTTGGGTGTTACGTGAATTGAGAACAAGAGCAATTTATAGTCTATAGACTTATAAGACAAAAATGACTACAGAATAAGACTGATATTGCTACTTAGTGGAAAAGTGGCATCCTTTGAATCAACATTTATTAACTAAGAAAATCTTAGGTAAGTTAGTTGAGCTCTGAGTTTCATTTACCTCACTTGTGAAATGAACATAATACTACTAACCATGTAATACTACTACCATGTAACTGTTGTACTACTAACCAAGCAATATGCGTGCATGCATGCTTAGCCACTCAGTCATGTCTGACTCTTTGTGACCCCATGGCCTGTAGCCCACCTGGTTCTTCTGTCCATGGGATTTCCCAGGCAAGAATACTGAAGTGGGTTGCCATTTCCTTCTCCAGGAGATCTTCCCAACCCTGGATCAAACCCACATCTCCTGTGTTTCTTGCATTGTGTGTGGGTTCTTTACCCACTGAGCCATCAGGAAAGCCCCTTGTAGGTACATGATCAAGATAAAATAAAGCATTGTATACAACACAGTAATGCAGAATGGATGCTCAGTAAATGTTGCCTACTGTTATGAAGACCCCAAAACATGCACTATGGTTTGAGGGCTCTCAGGTTTCAGGGTAGGAATGTACTCTTTGTGAGTTGGAGTAGTTTGGGAGGAATTCATGGAAATTCCTCTTAATTTGAGCTCTTAATGGCCTATGAGCAATGGTGGGTCCTAAATGTATAAGAAATCTGCAAAAGAGGCCAGGATGTATTAACCATGGTAACATTTTGAAAATGAGAATCGGTAAATGCCAAAATCATATATTGTGTAGCATTCAGATTTTGATGCCCAAACTGACACCTGCCACTTAATCTCCTTAAAGCCGAGCTGTGATCGGATATCTTGGGGGTGGGTGTGGCCGAAATGGGCAGCAGCATTGGCTTTCTCTTGGGCTGAAGCTACGTATGGAGGGTGTGGGAGCACAAGTCGGAGGTGAAACGAAAGTCTGAAGAAGAGAGCCACTGTGTGCTTCCCAGGGGCAGCCATGGAGATGCTGAACTTGGAGGAAAGAGAAGTGGAGCTGTAGATACATGTCACAGCATAAGCGTTCAGTGTCACAGACATGGTAAAAATGGGCAAGCAAGCTGCTGCTGCTGCTGCTAAGTCGCTTCAGTCGTGTCCGACTCTGTGCGACCCCATAGACGGCAGCCCAAGAGGCTCCCCCGTCTCTGGGATTCTCCAGGCAAGAACACTGGAGTGGGTTGCCATTTCCTTCTCCAATGCATGAAAGTGAAAAGTGAAAGGGAAGTCACTCAGTCATGCCCGACTCTTAGCAACCCCATGGACTGCAGCCTACCAGGCTCCTCCATGCATGGGATTTTCCAGGCAAGAGTACTGGTGTGGGTTGCCATTGCCTTCTGCAAAGAACAAGCAAGAGGACATCTTAAATGCCTTAAGCATCAGCCACCCTCTGAGGCTTACCTGTATCGGTTAGCAGGTATATGATAATTAGGTAGATCAGGCTGACTTAGACCAATTAGAAATTCCTTCCCACTCTAAAACAAGAGTCTTTTCATGTCCTGGTTGATCCATAGGCTGACTTTCACTTGTAACTCTTCTTACTTTTCACCCATCTACTCCAACTACGCTTGTGGTCTCAATGTTTTCTCTTTACACGTAGTTTCCTAAATTCAAGCCTTTTTCTTTATATCCAACCTGAATTCTCAACTGTTAGTTGCTCAGTTGTGTCTGATTCTTTGCAACCCCAGGGACTATAGCCCATCAGGCTTCTCTGTCCATGGAATTATCTGGGCAAGAATACTGGAGTGGTTTGCCATTCCCTTCTCCATGGGATCTTCCCAACCCAGAGATTGAACCCAGGTCTCCTGCATTGCAGCAGATTCTTTAACATCTGAGTTACCCAGGAAGACTGTATTAGTACATCCTTGCACGTAGCACCGTTTTCCAGATGTAGCCCATGCCTCTCAGAGAGCCCTGAACAGCTAAGGAAACCAGTTATTTGCTAAATAAATCTGTACTTACTCTCTTGGAAGATGATTTACTACATTAGTATAATTCCATGAGGATTTTTTTTTAAATCAAGGAAGCATTACCACTTATGAATGATCACACCTGCTTGTTGAGATGTAACTGACTTCCAAAACATACACCCCTTGTCTAGTTTTACGTCAGTGAGTTCTGCTGCTCAAGAATTCAATTCTTCCCTTCTTCTAATCTCAGGATCAGTTTGCTGTATTTTTCAGGAATTGTCCTGTAACCCCGACATTAATGTTTTCTCCTGTGAAATGTTTCTAAGTCAGCCTCAGGGGATCAGGCAACCAAGTCCCATGGGTCTTGAGTGAGTGTTTTTATAGCTACAACCATCAATACTCATGCTGCTTTTGTGTCATTTCAATCGTTGGGGTAAAAGGCATCCCTAATATTTACTATTTCATGCTGAATACAGAAAAAAAATCATTCATTATGTGATATTGTTTCCCACAGGCAAAGAAATCTGAATTCTGTAAGCTTTTTAAACATTTTAGAAAACATTATTTTGCCTAGCCTCGGTCATCAGCAAAGGTGGGAGGGAAAGAGAATGATTTGTGTCCTATTCCTTTTAGATTGAATAGAATTCATTTCTTAAATCAACATTTTAGGGTTAAACTGCAAATATTCTTTGTTCAAGAACTTCTGTTTTTATAGAGGTTCCAAGTATTGTGTGAAAATGATTCAGTGGAATCAGTGCCTGCACCATGTTGGGTAGTTAATATTTGCTTAATGCTTGAATTAATCAGCACTAGATTCTTTGCTGGTATCCTGGGTTCTTCTTATCCAAGAGAATTTTTTAGTTTCTCATGCTGCTTTCAAGGTTACAAGACATCCTTCTAATGAATATTTTCTAAAAGAACGGCTCCAGGCCATCCCACCTCTTCCTCACAATCTCCCCTCACAATTTCTACCACCACCATTAACAACAAAAAGAATACCCTAAACTTCGGAACTACTCTTTTTAAAAAATATTTATTAACTTGGTTGCACTGGACTTTAGTTGCCACACATGCAGCATGAGGGATGTAGTTCCCCAACCAGGAATCGAACCCAGGCCCCTGCATTGGAGGCGTGGAATCTTAGCCACTGGACCCCCAGGGAAATCCCTCTAGATGACTCTTGCAGTGAAATTTGCAAGGTCGTTTTTCCTTCATGTGAAGCTGACTTTTAAGAGGGGATTGTGCCGACTGGATCTCCTCACCCCTATGCTAAACTGGAGACCCACAGGACTGCTTCCAGAAGAGGATCTGTGGACTCTCCTGTCTTTTACTCCTTTGACTATTTCTGGAAAAGTTAAATAGCTTTGAGATCTGGTCTAGGAGAGGGAAACATAGAATTAATATCTTGCTTAGTTGTAGTTGTTCAGTCACTAAGTAGTATGTGACTCTTTGCCACCCCATGGATTGCAGCGTACCAGGCTTCCCTGTCCTTCACTATCTCCTGGAGTTTACTCAAACTCATGTGCATTGAGTCAGTGATGCCATCCAACCATCTCATCGTCTGTCGTCCCCTTCTCCTCCTGCCTTCAGCCTTTCCCAGAATCAGGGTCTTTTCTAATGAGTCAGCTCTTTGCATTAGGTGGCCAAAGTATTGGAGCTTCAGCATCCGTCCTTCCAGTGAATATTCAGACTTGGTGTCCTTTAGGATTGACTGGCTTGCTCTCCTTGCTGTCCAAGGGACTTTCCAGAGTCTCCTCCAGCACCACAGTTCAAAAGCATCAATTCTTCAGCGTTTGCTTATTTGGGTTACCTCTAACACTGACATAAACCAGCAGTGTTTGAATGTCACATCACATGGGCACAGGCCACAATGGACTCAACAGGATGAATCCCTGGCGCCTTTCCTGAGCCTGGAGTAACACTGCAAACAGGATGCAATCTGGAGTATAAATGTAGGGGCCAGCCAGCCCCTACTAGACTGGGTGCCTTTGCATTGCTGTGAAATTTCCCAAGAAACAACTGTACTCCTTTGTCTTTTTTTTTTTTTTGGTCACATTATGGACTCATAGTCCAGCCAGTATAGGAATGTGGCTTCTCATTAGGGACCTCTTAGCAATGCTCCCCCAGAATTCACAGCAGGATCCTCTGTTCTCAGTCTTCACTTGCTGGTGACTCGTAGCAAAAGCTCAACTTGTAGAGAGGGCTCTTCTAAATAATAGCAACTTGGCCACTGTGTGAACTCATACTAATTATGTTCCTGTCACTCATCTGTGGTAGATCTTTTGTGGCTCTTGTATAAAGTAGCTCCAGGGTATTATTTCTGCGTACTTATGTAAGCTCTGCTCATTAAATAAAGTGCTCGAAGTTAAGTTTCCTTTTAATTTTGTTTTCTAAGATCATCCTAATAAGTGAGGGACTGCACTGTAGTAGGCCCTTTTTGTAGAATAGCTAATGGCAACTTGATATAAGATCAGTTTTTTAAAACATGCAAAGAAGTCAAGGGGCCTTATCATTACTTTACACTGCTCTTTAAAGTTCCTCAGCTCTTGCCCAAAGTGTCGCAGTAACAATTCATTCGATAAG
Source organism: Ovis canadensis (assembly GCF_042477335.2). Lineage (NCBI taxonomy): Eukaryota > Metazoa > Chordata > Mammalia > Artiodactyla > Bovidae > Ovis > Ovis canadensis. The sequence goes on along the minus strand of NC_091252.1, from coordinate 30,818,804 downwards.
TAGTCATTATCAGGATCTGGGTTCTTTAAGTGGAAGGAGTATTAGACTTGCAATCAAGAGAGGAATTTTATCACTGTCACTTAACAGCTACATAAATCCCTCGATTTCTCTAAGCATTTCTTTATCATTTGAAAATGGGCATACTAAGTTTTACCTTACAGGGTTATTATGAGAGTGAATGATTCCTTTGTAGGTGTGATTCCTTTATCCAGAGTCCAAAGCACTTTGTAGATGGGCAAATTCTACACGTCTTTGTTTTTGGTATTATTATTTTTGTTAATGCCAAACTACTTTAGATAGGGATATTTTAAATATGCCCTTTGGGCTTCCCTGGTGGCTCAGTGGTAAAGAATCTGGCTGCCAGTGCAGGAGACACAGGTTCGATCCCTGGTCCAAGAGGATCCCACTTGCCTCGGAGCAACTGAGCCTTGTGCCACAACTATTGAGCTTGTGCTCTAGAGCCTGGGAACCGCAACTACTGAGCCCACGTGCCCACAGCTACTGAAAGCCCTGTCGCCCTAGAGCCTGTGCTCCGCAACGGGGAAGCCACTGCAGTGGGAAGCCCACACACCGCAAACAGAGACTAGCCCCTGCTCATTGCAGCCAGAGAAAGCCCGCGTGCAGCAGCAAAGACCCAACAGAGCCAGAAGTAAATAAATAAATAGAAATTTTAAAAGATACGCCTTTCAATGTAAGCTAAGGGTTTTATGTTTGGGATTTAGGCATGAGGTTTTACAGGCATCTTTGACTATTTCTCTTAAGAATAACTATACTGAGTGATATTGTGTAGAAAAATCTCATCTGAAAAATCGCATGCTCCTCTGTTGACCCCATGGAGCTGACTGGTGACGTGTGGCTAATGGAACCGGTCACAGCTGCATGGTGTCCGAATTTGTATTGTTGGGCCCTGCTATGCGCATTCTAGTTTGATTGACCTTTTACTGACTCTTTCTTGACTCGGACGGTTTGAGGAAGTTCCAATTCATATGTCAGGCAGAGAATTCCAATTTGCTTTGTGACAATAGCACTTGATGAGGACTGTCAGAGGAGACTTAAAATCATTTAAAACAGTTTCAGTTCTTTAAGTTGAATGTGTTGGGTCAAACAAGATCAATGGAGTTGCTGCTTGCACACAGCTTTCGTTTTACCCTGAAAAACGGTGGTTTTAATGCTTCGCAGGTATAAATTTGTAACATGGTTTCCATAATGTGAAACTAACCAAGATTTAGTAATTGCTGGGACTAGATTTAAACAAACATAGCCTTGATATTAGAATCTATTTCAATATATGTTATATCTGTATTTGACATCGTCAGTACATCCTTTTATCCATATGTGCATACATATTTTATACAATTGGTAAAAAAAATCTTTATGTGGTATTTTCAGTGACATAATGAAACATGTTTGTGGTTTGATCGTGTGAATGCATCTTCTGTATATAAGTGTAAATAAAGATTAAAAATATATTAATACAGAAAATTGACAGTTGAAGGAAGTTAAAGATTTCCTTTTACTCTGGATCGTTGTATTCAATTAAATTATCAGTGGATATTTAACACCTTCTATGTGATGAAACATTTTTGTAGCTATATTATGGATTGGGGAAGAGGGAAAAGGGAGAGAAACTTCTAACAATTTGATATTGTTTTTTAGTTTTCAGACCCAAATTACTCTTATATACCTCTTTGCAGTAGTCCTTGTTTTATATTATATAATACACAGAATAATATATCATCCTCAGTGACTCTAATAACATCCATTTTGACTCTGTTTCTTCAGATTAAACCCCTTGGGCAACACTAGTGGGAAAAATATAGGTCTACCTTTATGTGATATTAATAGTTAGATGGTGGTGATGTTGCTCCATTTGGTTGCCGTTTGTCTTCAGTGAAAAATCATTTTAACCAAACCCTCCTTCTGCTTGTGTGGTACCTTATATCATGATGGCTCTAAATCACTGTAATTTTTTTTTCAGTGAGAAGTGTTTTAAAAAGTGCTAGACAAATGTCACAGTATCCGGAATAATATCAGAGACTGGCCTCTTGTACATTTGAACATTCAGTGAAAGAAGATGTTTCTTCTCCTTTTACGCTAGCCATAATGAGTCCTTCATGGTGCCTCCATTTATACCCTCTTTCTCAGAGACCTCATTATTAGGACATAGTATGGTGCACTTATTATACTGAACTAAAACTAAGCACCTCTTACAGGCTGCAAAGTCCGTGTGGTATTTGCTCATAACTACCAGTTTGATTGTGAATTATGTGTCAGGCCATCACATATTACTTGATCAGAATATGACATGGTGCCCAACCCCTAACATGTCCTAGGTGATTGGAGAGTGTATATGATTATGAAGGAAATATTTGGAACACAGGTGCTTCCCAGGATGGAGGAGGGCAAGCCCAGGGAGAATGGGCTGGATCTGGATTAGAGCCTTGGAAGTATTAGTGAATTTTCAAATATTCCAGCTGGAACCTTCAATCCCCTAAGAGTACAGTTGTGAAAACAGAAGTCATTAATCTGGCTTCAAACAACTACTTTGGGCAAAGCAAGGATTAGCATCTTGTCTTTGATTTAGGATCCAGGGAGTTGACAGAGGTAGAACTTGAGTTGGTTCCAGAAGAACGGATTAGCAGAAGGCAAAGCATAGATGCATGAGCGTCCGTGCCTGACTCAGGGCAGGGGGTTACCGCTGAGCACTCTCTGTGCAGCTGAGAACTCAACTGATGATGAAGAGGAGACACACCAAGGAATACTGCCAGGAAATAAATTCGTTTTTGTTTTGTGTGGGTCCTGTTCTTTTTTCTATTTTTTCAATTAATCAATTAATTAATTTTTGGTTGTGTGGTTTGTGGGATCTTAGTTCCCTGACCAGGGATTGAACCCGCACCCCTTGCATTGCAAGTGCAGAGTCAACTGCTGGACCACCAGGGAAGTCCTTTTATTTATTTATTTATTTTATTGGAGTATAATTGCTTTACAGTGTTGTGTTAGTTTCTGCTGTGCAACAGCAAGCATCTGCTGTGTGTATACATAGATCCCCTCTCTCCTGGACCTCCCGTCCGCCTCCCCTCCCCCATTAGGAGATAAGTTTGGGTAGACTGACAGACTTGAGGGTAGGAATTATGGGAGAGCCCTTGAAAGTGACAAAGAATGTATTGACTTGATGAGATGGGAAATGGGGAATTTTTATGACTTTTGTGTGTGAGAGAAATAAAAGGAATCTTGTTAAGAAAATTAGAATGCTATAACTGAAAATATTTGGAGGGCACTAAACTAGAGCTTAGAGTCTAGCCAAGGCACTGCTCTGTAATTCAGTTAAGGATCTAGACTCAGGGGAGAGCATGACACCGGGGATTGAGGGGAAAGGACAGATCAGGGACCTTTAGAAATAAGCAGGGATGAGATTTTAGAGAAAATGAATTGGAAGGTAAAGGAGAAAAGGATCAAAGATAACTCACAGGGTCCTGGCAAAGGATGCTGTATATGGGATTTTGAAAAGGGAGAACTGTTTTAGGAACTGGTGAACAAGTGAAACTTTTCGTCAAGCACTGTAGTTACACGGGGGAACATTTCTTCAGTAGCCAGAGCAGAGCATGCTGAATGATGTCAGGAATTTGCAGGGCCCTAGGGCCTCTGAAGATCTGAGTTCAGAACTCCCACCATATCACACTTCTCTCACGTTCTGTTGGTCAAAGCAAAGTTACAAGGCTGGCCCAGAATCCAGGAGGAAAAGAAATAGATTCCACTCTTGAGGAGCTTTGCCAGAACTGCTTTGCCAGTGAGCATGCAGACAGGAGTGGGAAGAATGTGTGGCAGGTTTTTTTCCAGTACATCACAGAATATGATCAGATTTTTATTACAAAATCTTTGAGACTATAGCATGAAAATACATTTGATGATCAGGAAGAAAATTTAGACTGTAAACATGGGGACCAGCTAGGATGTTATGGCAAACCAGGAAAATGGTTATGGGTATATTAATTAAAGCAGTGGTAAATGGATGGACAAATGTGAACAGATCCAAAAAATATTAAGATGGGAAAACTTGGAAATAATTTTGATGTGGAGAAGACTCGAAGATGACTATCAGATTTCTTGTTTAGGCAATGCAGAATAAAACCATGATAATCTCTGAAATAGGAGCAGGCTTAGATGGGGAGATGTAGACTGCTGTTTGGGTAATGTTGAATCTGAGAGATTTATAGGACGTCAATGAAGGAAAAGGAAAAGGTCTCACCTGAGGATGAAAGGCTTGATAGGGTTTTAAGGAAATTGGTAAAGTTGTTGTTGCTGAGAATGAAGGGAACAGATGACTGGGAAATGTGGGATAATGGAGAGTGCTGGGCAGAGAGTGGAAACTACGAATGTGGGTGGCTCAAGTCTACCGAGTTGAGCAGTTTTTTCTAGTAATGGTAAGCCATAATGTATACGGGTATGCTCTACTTTTTTGAAAGTTCACTTTATACCAGTTAGCTTTCACGAAAGACCTGTGTTAGTACCTGCTTTGATAACTGAAAGAAACCTGAAAGGCTTTTTGCTTTGACGAAAAAAGGAAAAAAGCAAAAATTGCTTTTAGTGCTTGTTTTGCAATGAGCTGTTATAGAGACAGTGCACACCCTGAGCAGGGAGGGGGTGCCACCAAACTCCTTCCCTGGGAACTACACTCAGCATCTCAGCATCCAGGCGCCGTAGTCTTGAGCTGTGTCTGTATCTGGGCTTTCTCTCAATCTATCTGTGCATCTGTTAGCAAGGTATGACCTAAGGTAATTGCTTCTTTGCTTTATGCCAGTTCGGCTTACTAAAGTTTTCATGGGAATCCTCTACTTTGGGATAGTGGGGGAACCCTGTATAGGCAGAGAGAATTTCAGGGATCAGCCCTGACAGTAGGTATTCGGTAAAATGCCTCTGCTCTATGTAAGGAAAAGAAGTGTAGGTAGAAATTTCTGAAGATCAACATCAGTTCAGTTCAGTTCAGTCGCTCAGTCGTGTCGGACTCTTTGCGACCCCATGAATTGCAGCACCCCAGGCCTCGCTGTCCATCACCAACTCCCTGAGTTCACTTAGACTTGCATCCATCGAGTCAGTGATGCCATCCAGCCATCTCATCCTCTGTCGTCCCCTTCTCCTCCCACCCCCAATCCCTCCCAGCAGCAGAGTCTTTTCCAGTGAGTCAACTCTTCGCATGAGGTGGCCAAAGTACTGGAGTTTCAGCTTCAGCATCATTCCTTCCAATGAACACCCAGGGCTGATCTCCTTCCGAATGGACTGGTTGGATCTCCTTGCGGTCCAAGGGACTCTCAAGAGTCTTCTCCAACACCACAGTTCAAGACCAAGATAAGGTATCTGAAAAGGCAATAGTCAGGACCAGCGACATATTTTGCTGGACACAATGCAAAGTGAAAATATTGAGCTCCTTCTTCAAAAACTATGAAATGCAGGATGGTGGCGAGAAAGCATTGAGCTAACCCGGGGGCCCTTCTGTACACGTCGCATGCTCAGGAAGCTGGCCTGGCAATGGGGAAATGATATAGACTGAGGAGAACACAATCACTGTGAAAATTTGGATATTTCTCTTTGAACATCCTTTTCCTTCCTCTTCTTTTGTCAAACCTATAAATAACTAAGGTAATAAAAGTGACGGATGCTAAGGAGGTTATGGACATGGAGGAAGTTCGCTGGCATGATATATTTGGGGGCTGACCCTCACTATTTATCTCTGCCTATTTAAATGGAAAAGCTGATCTCTCTGGCCTCAAGCCCTATATCACTGTCTGTGTCCGCTCTGTGACAGCCCCGATGAGTTCTCAAGCAATATTAATTTGAAGGTTATCATTTTAAGCACATTTTCCCTCAAATCCTCTGTTTTCTCAGGAACATATGAAGCTTTCTTCTTCATTCTTTCCTGTCTCTATGAATCTACCTGGATGCTGGCTTGCTTGTGCTGAAGAAAGAGGGATTACTCGCTAGCATTTTTGAAGAATCCAGGGAACAAAAAAACAGTTTGGGGAGGTGAGAGTTCTACCACTGAACCACCAATGCATGAAACAAATTTTGAAATCAAAGTTGAGTTAAGTATGCTGGTCCCAGTGAGTCCTAGTTTCTGCAGCACAATTTCTATTGCAGACACATAAACTTGCATCCCTATTTCCCTTAATTTCAAAGAGCCTGCCCTTGAGAAGGTGTCGGGTTACTGGGAGTCAAGCTCTCTATCCTTATTTGAAAGGCAAATGTGAAATTATACTCAGATTTTAGATTTTTTTTAGCTAGAATGAATTTAGAGATAAGTGATTGTGAATTATAATCTTTTCGTTTTATAAATGAGGAATCTGAGACCCAGAGCTGTGATTTGCTTCACATCAGTCAGCTGGAAGGTATTGACTTGAGAGACTCTAGAGGAACTCTTACAATATCCCAATATGCTCTGTTATCTTCCATCCTAAACAACAACCAACTATACAGAACACAACCCTCTCCCGGTTCCTTCCACCACTGTATCTCAAATATTGATAATAATTTATTCAGGAAGCTCATTAGGATTTTTTAAACAGATGATAATTTTGGCAATGGGAAAAAATAAGATCTTACCAATTTCAAATTTCTTTCCAATTTGTCTTGTAAGGATGTTTGTGATTAAGGACATGAAGCTTTCCTTTCTTTCTAAGAGCAAAATATAATGTCCCATTATTTGGAAGAAAGTCAAAGTGTTAGTCACTCAGTCATGTCTGACCCCATGGACAGTAGCCCACCAAGCTCCTCTGTCCATGGGATCCTCGAGGCAAAAATACAGGAGTGAGTTGCCATTCCCTTCTCCAAGGGATCTTCCAGTCTAGGGATCCATCCCAGGTCTCCCGCACTGCAGGCAGATTCTTTACCATCTGAGCCACCAGAGAAGCCCATTATATGGGAGGGGGAAAGATTAAAGAGAAATCAGTGATCTTCTAAAGTGGAATTTATTTTAGATAAAGCTTACCACAGAATGAATTTCTGTAAATAACGTTATGCATTTTTAGTATTGCTTTCAGTATACAATCACATTACTTCTTTGTGAAGTTAAAATAAAGGAAATCATATGCAATAATGAAGCAATTATTTTTGAATTATAAATAAAACAATTTTAGAATAGATATTAGAAATATTAAGCTTATTTGTTTTCAGAAACTTTATCTGCCACTTTTTATCCTGGACTACAGTATGTCGAGGGAAGTATTTCTCTACAGGGTGAATCTCATGTGATATTACTTAAATCTTTATTGCCTAGAAATATTTTTTTGTTTCAGTATAACTTGTTAACATTTGAAACTTGTGTATTTTTTCAAAAATAAGCTACATTTTATACAGTTATAGCTTTACAGGCAAATTTTCAAGGATGGTACAGAGTTCCCATTTATTCCACATCAAGTTCCCTCACGGTTAACATTCTATGCTGCTGCGGCTGCTGCTGCCAAGTCGCTTCAGTCGTGTCCGACTCTGTGCGACCCCATAGACAGCAGCCCACCAGGCTCCCCCGTCCCTGGATTCTCTAGGCAAGAACGCTGGAGTGGGTTGCCATTTCCTTCTCCAATGCATGAAAGTGAAGTCGCTCAGTCGTGTCTGACTCTTAGCAACCCCATGGACTGCAGCCCACCAGGCTCCATGGGATTTTCCAGGCAAGAGTACCGGAGTGGGGTGCCATTGCCTTCTCTGGGCATTCTACGCTAGTATGTTATAATTAACAAACCAATAATTATACATGATTACGAACTAAACACCGTTTTCTTAGTTTCTTTCCCAAAGTCCTGTGCAGGAGAACACATTACTTGTGCTCACAGTTGTCGTGTCTCTCTGGGCTCCTCCTGGCTCTGACAGTTTCTCATACACTCCTTGTTTGTAATGACCTTGACAGATTTGAGGAGCGCTGGTCAGGTATTTTGTGCAAGGTTCCTTACTGAGATTTGTCTGATGTTTTTCTCCTGTTTGGACTGGGATTATGTGTTTAGCGAAGGAAAAGTGCCATTCCTATCACGCCATGTCAAAGATACATACTCTCAACTCGACTTACTATTGATTTTAGTCTTGATCAGTTGGCTGAGGTGGTATTTGTCAGCTTTCTCCCTCTCCCATTTCCATACAGTATTCTTTGGAAGGAGTCACTTTAGCCCATATAAGGAGTGGAGATTAAGTTCCACCTCTTTGATAGCAGTAGATCTGTGTAAATTATTTAGAATTCCTCTGCAGTGGGAGATTGTTCTCTTCCCTCTGTTTAGTCAATCATATATTTATGTCAGTATGTATATATATTTTATAATTTTAGTTACATTCCTATGCAACTTTATTTCATTTGCTGCTCAAAGTGTTTTAGCTTTCGCCTTTGGGAACTCTTTCCATTGAATTTGCATATATTCGATCTGATAGTTTTCAAATAAGTGTATTATGCTTTCAAAAGACACCAGAATATATCTTATATAAGAATAAGTCTATTACCTTGACACAAAACAGAGGTCAATAAAAATTTCAAGTGGACCATTTTCGGTGTTTGCACCACATTTTCTGCAATCACATCAAATGCAACCTACTGTTAATATTCAGTCATTCAACAAATGTTTATTGGGTGCCTGTTACTTCAAGACACTGTACTGGGTGCTGTGGGAAGTCTGAGGATGACTCACACAAAGCTCCAGCATCCATCAGCTTGCAATCCAGTAGACTAATTATGTCAGTACCCACATAAGTCTGTTGCAGAAACTGGGGAATTGTAAGAGAGATGCCAGGCAATTCACAAAAGGCAGAGCACACCACTGAGGATCAAGAGGATGTTCAAAAGGACCTTGAACTTTTTAGAGCATGAAATGGACCCTGAAGGACAGCAAGGATTCAGGTGTGACGAAATGGGAAGAACAGCACAACCTGTGCACAGAACATAGCAAGCAGGACTTGAGGTGGGAAAATAATGGTCACTACAGAGACAGGCAAGTAGTTCAGTGTGACTGGAACTGCTAGTTATTTTCATTGTGAATTTATAGTGGGTGGCTATACTTCATTTATAGATGAAGTTCACTTTCAGCTTAAGACTTTTTATTAAAGGAAAAAAGTCATTCTGACTTCAGGATGTGTTAGTAAGAATGTTGACATCACACTTGAGGTTCTACTCAATTTTTTGTTATTGTGAATCCCAGAGTTGTAGAAATTTTATAGTTTAAAATTTTTACTCCTATTTTGTTTGCCACAGGTAACTTTTAGAACCACTCTGAACATTGATTTTGCTATTCAAAAGGTTTATAGATGTGTCATTAAGCTGACCAGTTCAGCTCAGTTCAGCCGCTCAGTCGTGTCTGACTCTTTGCGACCCCATGAATCGCAGCACGCCAGGCCTCCCTGTCCATCACCAACTCCCGGAGTTCACTCAGACTCACATCCATCAAGTCAGCCATCCTCTGTCATCCCCTTCTCCTCCTGCCCCCAATCCCTCCCAGCATCAGGGTCTTTTCCAATGAGTCAACTCTTCGCATGAGGTGGCCAAAGTACTAGAGCTTCAGCTTCAGCATCATTTCTTCCAAAGAAATCCTAGGGCTGATCTCCTTCAGAATGGACTGGTTGGATCTCCTTGCAGTCCAAGGGCCTCTCAAGAGTCTTCTCCAACACCACAGTTCAAAAGCATCAATTCTTTGGCGCTCAGCTTTCTTCACAGTCCAACTCTCACATCCATACATGACCACTGGAAAACCCATAGCCTTGACTAGATGGACCTTTGTTGGCAAAGTAATGTCTCTGCTTTTGAATATGCTATCTAGGTTGGTCATAACTTTCCTTCCAAGGAGTAAGCGTCTTTTAATTTCATGGCTGCAGTTACCATCTGCAGTGATTTTGGAGACCGAAAAATAAAGTCTGACACTGTTTCCACTGTTTCCCCATCTATTTGCCATGAAGGGATGGGACCAGATGCCATGATCTTCGTTTTCTGAATGTTGAGCTTTAAGCCAACTTTTTCACTCTCCACTTTCACTTTCATCAAAAGGCTTTTTAGTTCCTCTTCACTTTCTGCCAGAAGGGTGGTGTCTGCATATCTGAGGTGATTGATATTTCTCCTGGCAGTCTTGATTCCAGCTTGTGCTTCTTCCAGCCCAGTGTTTCTCATGATGTACTCTGCATAGAAGTTAAATAAGCAGGGTAACAATATACAGCCTTGACGTACTCCTTTTCCTATTTGGAACCACTCTGTTGTTCCATGTCCAGTTCTAACTGTTGCTTCCTGACCTGCATACAGGTTTCTCAAGAGGCAGATCAGGTGGTCTGGTATTCCCATCTCTTTCAGAATTTTCCACAGTTTCTTGTGATCCACACAGTCAAAGGCTTTGGCATAGTCAATAGAGCAGAAATAGATGTTTTTCTGGAACTCTCTTGCTTTTTCAATGATCCAGCGGATTTTGGCAATTTGATCTCTGTTTCCTCTGCCTTTTCTAAAACCAGCTTGAACATCTGGAAGTTCATAGTTCATGTGTTGCTGAAGCCTGGCTTGGAAAAATATTTTTAGTATGAAGATGGTTGGGGACAGAAGTTAGCAAGGAGGCTGGGATGAGAAAAATAAAAAAAATTACCTTCTGTTTTCTGGTTTTTAAAACATCTTGATTATTTTTTTAAAAAGCCAGGTTTATTGAGGTACAACTTACACACAGTGAAATTCACCCTTTTTAGGTATGAAGTTCAATGAGTTTTGATAAAAGTATTCAGTTGTGCAACCACCACAACGGAGAGAGAGTGAATGCATTAAAACACTGCAGAAACTTTCTGGTGCCCTATTGTAGTCAGCCCCACTGCCTGACCCTGGCAACAACTGGTTAGATTTCTGTCTTTGCTTTTTTCCAGAATGAAATAAATAGAATATGCTTTGAGATTTGTTCTTATTGGTGCATATGTCAACAGTTTATTCTTTTTTATCATGGAAGTATTCCATTTTATTTGTTTATCCATTCAACCCAGCTGATCAACATTGGCTTGTTTCCAGGTTTTGGCAGTTGTATAAAAGCTACTAGAAGCATTCATGAGCAGGCCTTTAAATGGATGTATTTTCCACCCCCCCCCCCCATCTGTGGTAAATACCTCAGCATGGGATTGCTGTATCATATGGCACATGTTTGTTCAACTTGGTAGGAAACTGTCAAACTGTTGCACAAAGGTAGTAGCATTTTATAGTCTCAGCAGCAGTACATGAAAGTTCTAGTTACTCCACATTCTCACCAGTACTGGGGATGGTGAGTCTTTTAAATTTTTACCCTTCTTATTGGTGTGTAGTGGTATCTCACTTTCCTAATAAGTTAATAATAATAAATATCTTCTCATTTGCTTATTGACCACCTGTTTCTCCTTTATGGCAAAATAGCTATCAAATCTTTTGTCCCCTGCCCCACCTAAAAATCTTCTTATTGATTGGATTGTAGGAGTTCTTCATGTAATCTAGGCATAAGCTCTTTATCACATATGTGTTTTGCAGTTTTTCTTCTCAGTCTGAATGTAGCTTGTCTTTTTAGTCACATGGTAATTATCTTTCAAAGAACAAAAGTTTTTGATTTGATAAAGTCAAATTTATGTATTTTCTTTTATGGCCCACACTTTTTATGTCTTTTATGATAGTTTTTTGCCCAACCTGAAGACATCACAAAGATTTTTTTCCCATTGTTTCTTCTAGAAGTTTTACTTTTAGGTGTAGAATTACACTTAGTTTTATGTCCATTTTGACTCAGTGTTGTTTAATGTGGTACAAAGTTATAGTTTTATGTTCATATTTTTTTTTAATTCTCAGATTTTATATTCAAATCCAAAATCCAAAATCTATACCTGACTTTTAAATTTTCTTATATACTATGGCCGGCTCCATTCTGTTAACTCATGTGATAGTTTGATTGGAATATACGGACTGGCAGACAGCACACCTTCAGCGGTAAATGTCTCTGTTTCCCATCTCTTATATTGTTTTTTCTTCTTTTCCACTGTAGTTAATATCAGTGAGACTTTATTTGTAATACTTTTTCTATCTTTCAGTTTTAGTCTTTTTCAAAAGACTCAAAGGCTCTGGAAAGAGTCTAGTGAGATCAGTGAAGATAAGTTGTTGGAGGGATAGTCATAACTGTGGAATACAAAGAGAAATAGAGATGATTAACACAGATGAGTAAGAATTTAGGTGAGGGAGAGAAGCTTATATTTCAAGGAATCTGGCTTGCATACACAGGACAAATTAGAAAGGACCATAGTAGAGCCACCCCACTGAGACCGGGTTGGTCAGGTTGTCGTTATATTCCACAGGGGGAAGAAAAGCAGGATAGGGAACAGAGAGGGGCCAAAAGAACACAGTAACCATGGAAAGAGTGAGCAACAGTGAAAACACTGAAGAGCAGGGGTAGGAAGGAAAATAGAGAAGAAAGAGAAAATGGTAAAGATAGAGCCAACATTCAAAGTTTTGTCGACAGGGAAAATGGTATGTCTAGGGGGCAGAAATGGGAGGGGTGGGGATGAAAACCCAGTTTAAGAGGATGAAGATGCTGGATTTTTAAACTATACTCTTTTGCAAAAAAGTAGCAATTGGCCCCATCTAAATTGGTCTTTGGAAATATAATTTGGGATTTAGTTTAGAGTCATGAGATCATTACAGCTGTGAAGATTGAAAATAAAAGATCAATCTGAGGACAAGAAGAGTGGAAAAAGAAACTTTAACTTTTGAAGTGTATCTAGTTAAAAATGAGAGGGTAGATCGGAAACAACTGAGGAAAACAAAGAAAGAATATTGAGAGAACTAGCAGAGGAAACGAGCAGGCGGTCATTAAACAGATAGAGATGCTTCAGGAAGTGCTTTAGATACAGAGTAGTGATCAAGAAGAGTAAGGGTCTGCAAAAGACAATTATATTCATTTAGAAGAATGACTTTGATCATTTTTCCTAGAAGGAAAAAGAAAGTAAACAGAGGCACCATCTCTTAGCTGTGTTCCCTAGCTCATGTGTTCTGATAGCTATTAATAAATGCTACAGGATTAAATATTTTGTTTACAAAAGTTTAACAAAGTTAAAAATATTTCTTTACTGAAAAGGATTAATGTTTTTTAGTAATACTTGGCAGCCTTCAAGATACTAATGTGAATTGTTGTTGTTTAGTCTCTAAATCATGTTTGACTCTTTTGCGACGCCATGGACTGTTCCTCTGTCCATGGGATTCTCCAGGCAAGAATACTGGAGTGGGTTGCCATTTCCTTCTCCAGGGGATCTTCCCCCACCAAGGATCGAACACAAGTCTTCTGCGTTGGCAAGTGGATTCTTTACCACTTTAGTTAATGTGCATGACTGAGCTCTAAAGAAGAGGATTATACTATCCAACTTTTCCTACTTACTGGTCTTTGTATCCTTCTTCCTCTTTTTTCTTCCAGTGAGGGGAGAGAGAAAGTAAACAAATAAACCAATAAACTTTATAGTGTACATTTAGTGTGAAAAGTATTTTGGATAAAAGTAGAGACAGGGCATACATATGTGGAAGAGGTCCATTTTAAGGGTGGCCAGGGAAGGATGACATTAAAAATTAGGAGGAGGTGAGAAGGCAAACCATGTTTCCCTCTGGGGGAATCACATTCCCAAGTGCAGCACTGCAGAGGCTAGAGCAGCCTAACACGCTTGCAGAATGACAAGTAAAGCTGGAAGGGGAGAGTGGGCGGAGATGTGGTCAGAGATGTGTGTCTGATATTGTTCTAGGCGATGCTTTGATGGTGTGCAATTCCTGGGCCTGGGACATTGACGTGGGATAATCTAGCCTGGGGTTTGGTTCTGTTTCCCATCACTGTCAGCAGGTCAGTATCTTACCTCGCTGCTTCTCATCTTGGCTAGTGGCTCATGGCCATAGGAGGAGCCTTGGCCAGAATGCTTTCTGCTCTAATCTCTTCTGAGTAGGGTGTGATTTTGTGCAGCTTTGGAGAAACAAGTAGAAGCCAAGTAGAGGATACTGCAATCTGGCTAAAGATGTCCTCAAAAAGGAGAGATTTGTTGAGGTCCTGTGATAAACATTAATCATTTACTGGGGCTGGACATATCAGGATGTCACAAGCTCCTGCCTCAGTGAAGTGGAGTAGAAATAGATGCCTCAACTTCAGATATCCCCTACTCTTTCCATCCCTCCCTTTGCCTTTTTCTCTTCCCTCTATGGCTATAAAGTAATAACAGGGATTAGACCTTATACAATTTACATGCAATGTAGGTTATTTCTCTCCTAGTAACAGTTCCCAGTGACTCCAGTGTAATAAAAATGACTGTTAGGAAGGTTATTGTGGGTATTTTAAAAAACTCTTTGATATTATTCAGTCTACTTCTTTTCCCTAGGCTGTGATTTATCATCGTGCTCTCCTACAACATAGAAAAGCTATCGGCTTTAAAGGACTTTACTTATTAAATACCTTTCAGGTGCCAGCTCAGTTCCTTGACTTTCACTCTTTCAATCTATATTTTTCATAGTTTAGAATCCCTTTCCTTTAATTAAGTTCTTAAGTCTTATAATTGTTCCTATTTAGCTTTTCTCACCTTTTTAAAAATTTATCCACTGGGAACTGAAGTTTGTAGGTGATGTGCCATTAGTCTTGTTTCTCTTTTTGGTGTTTTTTTCTCCATTTCCAAGTCATTCTGGTTATTTTGGTCACCATGTTGCCTTATAAACATGGTTATCTCATTCAGCTCTCTCAAATATGTATTCCCTCTGATGGATCACCAAATTTTTCTGTTTCATTAAATAAATAATTGATTCCACCACTTTATCCAGAAAAATATTCTCATTTGCATTTTGTTGAATTATATTTTATTTTTTACCCATATTAATGCTGCCCTTGACTCTTTTTGACAATCTTTCTCACACCTTCTGGATTTAGAACCCAAATAATTATCAGTTGCAAAGTAAATGTTAGCTAATGCTTTTTAGCACATTAAGATGCATATCCTTTGGATCTGGAGATTTTTACATTAACTTTAAAATAGCATGTTATTTTTGGATACATTAACAAGACCTCCTCAGCATTATCTTTCCCTAATGTTCAACTGTGTTAGTTTTATTTTAAATGTGAGATTTATAAAGGAGGTTCCGTTTGGGAGAAGGACTGACTATTTTGAGACACTCAATTGAGGAAGATAAGGCTACAATAATATATTTGTATCTGTATACATTCACATTAATTTTTTCACCTTTTATTTTGAAATGTATTATTACCTTTTTATTATAATGATGAGAAATGTCAGGTTCAGAGAAGCATGACACCCAGTGCCTAGTGTAAGGTAAGCCCCAGCAGCAAGGAGATGGGCACATCTAATCCTTGTTGCTCCCATGAGTCTGGTAAGACAGGGCTGGGACGATTGAATCATTCATCGAATAAGCACTGAGACCTCTTCTGTAGAACCTGTGGATGCATTGAGGGCAGGCGTGCTTATCTGCTACATCATTATACTGCAGTATATATAATGGTGTAGTGACTGATAAATAATGGGACTGGCCCTACACAGAGGAAATCAGTCCTGAATATTCATTGGAAGGACTGATGCTGAGGCTAAAACTCCAATACTTTGGCCACCTGATGCAAAAGTGAAGTGAAGTGAAGTCGCTCAGTCATGTCCGACTCTTTGCAACCTGTGGACTGTAGCTCACCAAGCTCCTCCATCCATGGGATTCTCCAGACAAGAATACTGGAGTGGGTTGCCATTTCCTTCTCCAGGGATCTTCCCGACCCAGGGATCGAACCCAGGTGAACTGGCTCATCTGAAAGACTCTGATGCTGGGAGGGATTGGGGGCAGGAGGAGAAGGGGACGACAGAGGATGAGATGGCTGGATGGCATCACCGACTCAATGGACATGAGTTTGAGTGAAGTCCGGGAGTTGGTGATGGACAGGGAGGCCTGGCGTGCTGCAGTCCATGGGGTTGCAAAGAGTCGGACACGACTGGGCGACTGAACTGAACTGAACTGAACTGACATATTTGGGCTTCCTCGATGGCTCAATGGGTAAAGAATCTGCCTGCGATGCAGGAGACACAGGAGACCTGGGTTTGATCCCTGGGTTGGAAAGATTCCCCTGGAGAAGAAGATGGCAACCCACTCCAGTATTCTTGCCTGGAGAATCCCATGGACAGAGGAGCCTGGAGGGCTACAGTCCAAAGGGGCACAAAGAGTCGGACATGACTGAGCGCTAGCACAGAAACTAAAGAGACAAGACAACTAAATGTGATTATTAAATGGATCTTGGACTTACCACACACACACACACACATACACAGTATAGTTGGGGCAATTGGGAAATGTGAATAATTATGAGTAATTATTGGGAAGTGAATGGTAGAGAAGCTGATGATACTGTATCATGTTAAACTTCTTGAGGTTGATAATGATATGGAGATTTTTCTAGGAGAATATCCTTTTTCTTAGCGTATATATGCTTGAGGATTTAGGAGTGAAGTGACTTGATGTTGGAAAGTTGCTGTCAGTTGACTCAGAAAAAGAAAAGGGGGTGGGCAGGCTGGAGCGGAGAGAGAAAGGAAAAAAAGTGAAAAATAAAAGTAGCAAAACTAACTAATGAATATAGTAATATGGTGTATGTATGTGAAAGTGAAGTGCAATTGTTTGCTCAGTCATGTCCAACTCTGAATTCCCATGGACAGAGGAGACTGATGGACTACAGTCCATAAGGTTGCAAAGAGTCGGACATGACTGAGCGTGCACATATTTTTTGAATGAATGAATGAATCAATAGGGAGCGGAAGCTAAGTGTAGGGAAGAAGACAGGAGGGCCTGCAGGTGTCCTGGTTTCTAAGCACTGTTGGCTACACTCACCTCCTGATAGTAGAATGATAAAATTACTTCCTGTTACAAACTTGTTACTCTAACAAGAATAGC
Organism: Ovis canadensis; assembly: GCF_042477335.2. Taxonomy (NCBI): domain Eukaryota; kingdom Metazoa; phylum Chordata; class Mammalia; order Artiodactyla; family Bovidae; genus Ovis; species Ovis canadensis. The sequence goes on along the minus strand of NC_091252.1, from coordinate 30,801,922 downwards.
AAACTTTGTGTGTAAAGGTCAAAGAGTTATCTTAGGTTTTGCAGGCCACATGTAGATGCTGTCACTTCTTTTTTTTAAACAACACTTTTAAAATGTAAGAATCGTTCTTAGCCTGCAGGCATTACCAAAAAAAAAAAAAAAAAAAAGAACCTGAGCTGAATTTGACCTGCAGGTTGTAGTTTCTCTGCTATAGAACAAAATCATTATAAAAATTATCCAGAGAGTACATGTTATACTATGTGTTTCACCGGAGGCTGTATTATAATCGGGTCCTTCGAGGCCCTTCTATAACGAAAGTCATTTGTGTGTAGTCCAAGACTGTTACAGGATTATAAAAATAATAGCACTCTACGTTTTAGAAAAATTTTACTACTTCATTAAGATATAATTTGTAATCTTCTTACTCAGATTTTGGTGTTGGGTTATACTGACCTTGTAAAACAAGTTGAGCAGTGTCTCATGCTCCTAATTGCAAAAGTTTGTATAAGATTGGTATTATTTCTTTCTTGAGTGTTTCTTAGAATTTAATAGTTAAACCACTTGGGCCTGAAGTTCTCTTTGGAGAGCAATTTTGATAAAGAGTTCAGTTTCTTTAATAGAAACAAGGCGATTCAGTTTCCATTTCTTTTGTGTCAGCTTCCCTGAGTTGTAACTTTCAAGAAATTTGCCCATTTCATCTAAGTTGTGTTGGCATAAAATTGTTCTTAGTAGTTTCTTATTATCTTTCAATGTCTGTAGGATATGTGTTGATAAGTCTTTCCTATTAGAGCTTTCTGTTCCCTCTCTTTTTCCTTAATCAGTGTAGCTGGAAACGGGTCAATTTTCAATTGGTCAATTGTTGATCTTTTCAAAGAATCAACTTCTAGCCTTATTCATTTTCTCTTTTGTTTTCTGTTCTATTTATTTCTGCTTTTACCTTTGTTATGTCCTTCATTCTCCCTTGAGTTTACTTTGCTTTTATTTTTCTAGCTTCTTAAGGTTGAACCTTAGGTTATTAATTTTAGTTTTCTCTTCTTGTCCAATAGTAGTATTTCTGTTTTCTTAAAAGCACTACTTTAGCTATATCCCACAAATTTCGATATATTTGGGGTTTTATTGCCACTCAGTTAAAAGTATTTTATGCTTTCCTTTGTGATCATAATACATATATTATTAAGAAATGTGGTTTAATTACCAGACAGTTGAGGTTTTCTTCAATGCCTTAATACTAGCAATTTCTAATTCAATTCAGTTGTGAACAGAGAATATATTTGTATATTTATTTCAAATTTCTTGAGACTTGTGGAGAAACCTAGTTTATGGCCTGTCTTGGTAAGTGCATACGTACACTTGAAAAAAAGCGTGTGTTCTGCAGTTATAGGATGTTGTATTCTACAAATGTCAGTAAGGTCAAGGTTTTTGATCGTGTTGTTCAGATTTTTTGTCTTTGCTGATTTTTTTTTATGGGGGGTGTCTATTAATTGCTGAGAGATGAATTTTAAGTGTGATTTTTTGGAGTGACTTGATTCTCACTTTAATTCTGTTAATCTTTGTTTTGTGTGTTTTGAACCTCTGTTATCAAGCACAAATACATTTATAATTGTTTTTCTGGATGAATTTTTTTTTATCATCATGAAACGTTTCTCCTTATGTCTGGTAATGCATTTGTTTTGCTGTATATTTTACCTGATATTAATATACCATCTATGGTCTTCATATAGTTAATTTTGCATATTATACTTTTACCATCCATTTTTGTTCCATCTTTCTGTTTTACTTTTTAAAGTATGGCTTTTTTTTAGGATATCTAGTTGAGTCTTGCTTTTAATCCACTTTTTGTCAGTCTCTGCCTATTAATTGGAGAAGGCAATGGCACCCCACTCCAGTACTCTCGCCTGGGAAATCCCATGGACAGAGGAGCATGGTGGGCTGCAGTCCATGGGGTCACTAAGAGTCGGACACGACTGAGTGACTTCACTTTCACTTTTCCCTTTCATGCATTGGAGAAGGAAATGGCAACCCACTCCAGTGTTCCTGCCTGGAGAATCCCAGGGATGGGGGAGCCTGGTGGGCTGCCGTCTATGGGGTCGCACAGAGTCAGACACAACTGAAGTGACCTAGCAGCAGCAGCAGCCTATTAATTAGGGACTTTAGAACATTGGCATTTAACATAATATTAGGTATTTTGGGGATATTGCTTTACCATTTTTTTTTCTTTTTATCACTCAGTTTTTGGTTCCTTTGTTCCCATTTTTTGCTTTCTTTTGGATTATTTGAGTGTGTTTTGGTACTTAATTTTAAATTATGTTCTGATTTTTTGCTATATTGCTTTAAATTTTTTTCAGTTTACTTAGAGTTAATATTGTACCACTTCAGGTGAAATATAGAAATCTTGCTGTCAGATAGATCCCATGACCGTGCTCTTTTGCTATTTTTTTAATCTTATGGTTGTCATATGTGTTAAATCTACACTTGAAAACCCATTGGAAAATGTTTCAGTTTTCACACAAAGCAGACCTTTTTAAAGAATTTAAGTGGAGAAATCCAGTCTTTAATATATTTCTAGACAGTTCTCAATTTCTAATTTTTTTGTTATTATTGTTATTGAAGAACCAAGTTTCCTTCTATTTTTCTCTTCAGTCTGAATAACTTTCTTTAGCATTTCTTGTAAAACAGAACTCCTGACAAAATTTGTTTCAGTTTTCCTTTATCTAAAAATGTCTTTCTTTGGTCAGGATTGTGTTGAATCTGGAGATTGATTTGGGGAGTACTGCATTTTAATGATATTATGACTTCCAATCAATGAACATGGGGTGTGTTTCCATTTTCTTAGATCTTCTTGAATTTCTTTCAACATTGCTTTGTAGTTTTCAATCTACATGTATTTTCTTTTGCTAAGTTTATCCCCTTTTGAAACTATTGTAAATGGAATTGTTTTCTTAATTTCATTTTTGGATTATTCTTTTCTAGTATATAGAAAAAATGATTGTTGTTTATTGATATTATATCATGCAACCTGTCTCGACTGACTAGGTATAATAGATTTCTTTTTTAGATTCCTTAGGTTTTCTAGAAGTCTTTATCTTGCCTTTATTCCTGAATGATATAGTTGTTGAATATAGAATTTTGGTTTGGCAGCTTTTTTCCTTTAACACTTTAAAAATGTTGTTATACTGTCTTTTGACCTCCATAGTTTCTGATGAGAATTCCATGATTATCTGAATGTTTGCTTCATTTATGTAATATTTTATTTTCTTTAGCTCATTTCAAGAGTTTTTCTTTATTTTTAATCTTCAGTCACATGGTTATGATGTATATAAGTATAGTATCCTTTTAATTTATTCTGTTTGAGGTTTACTCAGTTTCATGAATTTGTCTTTCCTGACTGCTCTGATAGGGTTTATTTTTTTTCCCCTCTATACATCCATCCACTCATGTTTTGAAAACTTGCCATGTTACTCATTGAACATTCACTATGTACCAAGCACTGTGGTAAGCATTAGGAATACAAAGATAAGTAAGACATTATCCCTGCCATTGCAGAGCCCATTATTGAGTGAAGATGATAGTCATATGAGCAGATGATTATGATTGAGCATGATGAGTGCCATAACTGATGAGAATGGAACATGTTGATCGGGGGCACAGAAGAAGAAACAGCTACTTCTACTTGAGTAGAGATTCAAAGGATGAGTAGGAGTTCGTGAGGGGACGTTGAGGAAGGCTATTTCAGACCATGTGTGAATATGCAGAGACATCAAAATGTGAGGAGTAAACCTGGTGAGTTCGATCAGTGATGGAAATCAGGTGATGGAAATCACCAAACGCTTGGGCCCTGAGTTGCAGGAGCTTTTACAGAGCCTCCCACGCCTTGCATGGAGTTTAGACTTCAGTGCCTCAGGAGGAAGAAATGAGGAGAATGTTACCTGGTGGCAGTATGGAGGAGGCTCTTAGACAGGGAGAGGAAGAAGATGGTGGGTCATGTTGGTCTGGTGGAAGAGTCCAAACGGATGATGATAAGCACCTGAATGTAGGTGGTGACAGAATAAATGAACAGGAGGGGCTGACTTAAGGGACAGTTCTGCCTTAGAAACTATCAGTGTTGGTGACCAACTGAAATGTGGAACATTTGGGAAAAGGCAAGCTCTGGAAGGCTGGCTTGGGAGAAAGTTGCCTTCGTTAACTGAAATAGAAAACAGAGGAGGAGCATTGTGAAAGGAGAAAGAATTAGTTTCACTTGGAAAGGTTATGTTGGCAGTTTCTGCAGTATACCCCAGATACCGATCTTGCTTATTTTGTTTGCAGCTCAATTGCTATTTGGCATCTGCTGTGATGTATGCTGCGTGGTTAGTGTTCTGTGGATAAGGATGACTTATGTCACTAGGCGGAACGGTGCCCGTGAGTGAACAGAGCCATGTATTTGACTTTCCAGCCTGCTCTTCAGCAGTACACACATGGCCTGTCCCTAACAGGTGCTCAGTAAATACATATTTTAAAGATAAGTAAATAGAATTGTAACATTGATGCCTTTTTCTTACAAGTTTGCTTACCTGTGATTTTGGACCTTTAAGCACTAACAGAACATTAACTAAGCTCACTGGTTAAGTGCCAGCCTGGGTTTCTGCTTGTGTCTACCTTCACTCCTGAATTAGAAAGAGTGGGTGACTGTGTAAAATAGCTAGCTAGTCGGAAGCTGGTATATGGCACAGGGAGCTCAGCTAGGTGCTCTGTGATGACCTAGAGGGGTGGGGTGTTGGGGATGGGTGGAAGGCCCCAAAAGGGGGGGATACATATATGCATATAGCTGACTCATGCTGTTGTACAGCAGAAACTAACACAACATTGTAAAGCAATTATATTCCAATCAAAAATAAATTTAAAGAAGAGATAGGAAAACGGAGTGAGTGTTATCAGTAGCTCTTTCACAGAGGAGAACTCTGAATGGGCCTTTGTATTTTCCTTAAATGGACTCTCTTTATGATTTGTATAGGAGAAGATGATGGCATTTTGTGGCATGTAAATGGTACCTCTTCAAGGTTTCAGGTAAAAAAGAGGAAGGGATCATGTCTATCTTATTTTCAACTGTTTACCTGGTATCTAGAGGTACAAACGTTATTAAATATTTAGCAGATTGAAAGTGAAGTGAAAGTGTTAGTAGCTCAGTCATGTCCAAGTCTTTGTGACCCCATCGACTATAACCTGCCAGGCTCCTCTGTCCATGGGATTCTCCAGGCAAGAATACTGGAGTGGGTTGCCATTCCCTTCTCCAGGGGATCTTCCTGAACCAGGGATTGAACCCTGGTCTCCTGAATTGCAAGCGGATTCTTCATCACTGAGCCACCGGGGAAGCCCCCATTTAACACATTAGTGAATGAACATAGAGGTTTTCATATTTAATTGGTATTTCTATCTAAACCTGAAATCAAGGGTGTTAGACATATTCGTTCACACTCAATCCTCCTTTTGTTCTGAAACTTCTTCAAATGTGTTGTACAGCTCTGGAACGTTTTAGAAATTTCACTTTCTGACCTTTGTCAGCTCTCCCAGAAAGGCATTGTGAAGATATATCCTAAAGTCCTTTGTTGAGGTCGACAGAAAAAAATTGTTTTTCTCCTCTGTCACTGCTTTCAGAATTGCTTTTACAAGAGGCCTTTGGGGAGAATCTGATTTTCTCCACTGTCTGTACAGGCTTGACCTGTTCCCCTTGGTTTTGACAAGTCCGTGCTGATTACTGACAGCCGAGGGCGGCGAGGATGGTCCGCGCTGTCCTGATTGCCCTGAATGCAGCAGCCGGCCACTCGCTGTGGGCTGCCAGGATGCCCCCCGCCGGGTGCAGGCCTGCCACCTGCCCGGATGTGCCGGGGAAGCCCTTGGGCAGCCACAAAACAATGTTCTCTTCAGTTTGGTCCCGATGCTTCGCGCACAGGAGACTCTTGCGGGTTCCCGTTCTGCCTGTCATCCGTGGCCATGATGGGCTGTTCCAGGGTGCGAGGAGCCTCAGCTCCACGCTTAGGGCTGCCGTCCGGGGCTCCTCTCCTTTGCCTGTCTTGTCCTTCCCTGCCACCTGGTCTTCCCGTCTTTCTTCTTGTCTCTAAACAGTTCTTTGCTTTCCTTCCATTTCTCCGAACTCTTTTTACCTCCATGAGAGTGGCCTGAAATTCTTCTCCAGGGTTTTTCCTTTTGGATCAGTGAAGGTGTTTTCTGAGTCACCAACAGCTGAGAGGCTCTGACAGGAGACCCCGAACATTTGCTTCTCTTTCAGGCACACCTGGATCAGCCTTCGTGGGGCACAAAAGAATTGACCCTTAATAGCCCAGATAGTTGAGAATTACTCAGGTTTTTTTGAAGGAGGGAAAAGCAACACAGCTCACAGCTGCATTTTAAAAAATCGTCTTTCTACTTTTGTCCATTCTCTTTACACCCCAAACTGTTCTCTTCCCCATTCAATTAAACTTTTTTTATTCCTCAATATCACCCTTTTCTTTCTTGGCACTTTATCATGAAGCAGAATCAACCTTTCTTTCCACAAGATGTTCTCCTTCTAATTTTGGAAGAAAGAGAGGGAGCTAGGAGCTATTGGAGAAAGAAAGCTTGTGAACATCCTTCATGTGATAAATTTTGTACTATTATAAAATACAGCAATCTGTTTTAAGTAAATACTTCAAGATGAAGTCTTGCATACACTACTAGATAAGAAGAAAGTTTTCCAAGAAAACAATTCCAGATTATTTGTTATGCCATTTCTTTCAAAGGCAAAATATGAATTGTCAGAGAACTGACTCCTTTTCTGACATATTTACTCTCAAATGATTGGCTTTGTGACGTTAGAACTGGTGAAATTTCACATTTTGGAATTGTGTCTTCCATCACAGGTTGCATCGCTCATCATGGAGAGATTTTGAAATAAGATATGCTTTGCCACCAAGAAGGAAAAACATATAAGAAAGCAATAGTTCCTGGGCTGCTAGCTATAAACATAGCAGTTTGTCAGTTGTCTTAGTTAAGAAGGTCTAAGATCAAATTCACTAGATAGATGCTGTTTATGGCTCGAGGGGCAGCAAGGGCACAGCACAGAGCCTGCCTTATAGGAAGCTCTTGATGGATGTGTACTGAACTGAACTGATAGAGAAGCTTTGAAGTCCAGAAATTTACTTTTGGACATTTAGCTCCCACAGCTATTTGTCTTAATTTCTGAAGTCGCCTCTCACATTTCTCTTTCTTTTCCCAATCACATTTGCACAAAACCCCTCACACTTGACTCCTGTATCTTTGGAATTCACTGGGTATTTTCTGCCTGGGTGTATATGAGCTTCTAAAAGGAGGATGAAGGGGCAATGTCTCAGTGCATGGGGCCCACCCCCAACAGCCTAGATATATACTTAGAGATGATGCTGATGATTTTATTCCAGTGAGACATATATTGGAGGAACTGCAGCAGGATGCCGTAATCATATGGCCTGATTCATTTTTCTCCTTCTCTTGACATTGTCATCATTTGTTCATTTTCCTAGGTGTCTGTTTTATCTGGGACTGATACTCAGGTCAGTTAGTGGATGAGAAAATAGGTGGTTGGACAAGATACTTTTTTCATGACATTGTGGCTCAACAAGATAATCATACACCTGCTATGTTATAAAGTACTTGAATTATTTGAAGCCAAATACTTCAAATGCACAGGCGTTTAAGGAAATCTGTGAGCACTTTCCTACAATATTGCAGGAATCTACAGACACATGTGCTTTTGGAAAATGTATTGGCTTTGTAAGCAAAGTATAACATCTTTAACACTGTGACTAACTTAATGCCTTTTCATACACTGTTCATCGCAAAGTAAAATGTGATTTGTCTCCAATCTGACTCTCCTCAAAATTGAGTAATGACTGTGGCATGTCCTTCTTTGGGATTGGAGTGAAAACTGATCTCTTCCAGTCTTGTGGCCACTGCAGAGTTTTCCAAATTTGCTGGCATATTGAATGCAGCATTTTAACAGCATCATCTTTTAGGATTTGAAATAGCTCGACTGTAATTCCATCACCTCCACTAGCTTTGTTTATAGAGGCATCCAGTCCCATTACTTCATGGCAAATAGATGGGGAAACAGTAGAAACAGTGGCAGACTTTATTATCTTGGGCTCCAAAATCACTGCAGATGATAACTGCAGCCATGAAATTAAAAGACACTTGTTCCTTGGAAGAAAAGCTATGACCAATCTAGACAGCATATTAAAAAGCAGAGACATTACTTTGCTAACAAAGATCCATCTAGTCAAAGCTACAGTTTTTCCAGTAGTCATGTGTGGATGTGAGAGTTGGACTATAAAGAAAGCTGAGCACCAAAGAATTGATGCTTTGAACTGTGGTGTTAGAGAAGACTCTTGAGAGTCCCTTGGACTGCAAGAAGATCCAACCAGTCAATCCTAAAGGAGATCAGTCCTGAATATTCATTGGAAGGACTGATGCTGAAGCTGAAAATCCAATACTTTGGCCACCTAATGTGAAGAACTGACTCACTGGAAAAGACCCTGATGCTGGGAAGGATTAAAGGCAGGAAGAAAAGGGGACAACAGAGAATGAGATGGTTGGATGGCATCACCAACTCGATGGATTTGAGTTTGAGTAAGCTCTAGGAGTTGGTGATAGACAGGGAAACCTGGTGTGCTGCAGTCCATGGAGTCACAAAGAGTCAGACACAACTGAGCAACTGAACTGAACTGTGGCATGTCACCAATCAGTGACAAAAATGTGATAGTGGCTAAAATTTCATGGTACCATGAAACCGATACCAGTTCTATTAATGAGACTCCTTTGCATTCCTGTCTATTCTCAAATTGATTAATGACACTTCAAATGTGAGGTTCATAATGTAGTACTGATTACAAAGTTCTTTTTCAAAGGTAGCATGGAGATCTGGGCACAGGCTGTGAAGCTGATCAGCTTGGGCTTGAATTTCAGGTGCAGGTATGTGACTGCGGGTGTGTGGCTAAGCCTTCTAGCTTCAGTTTCCTTACAGGATAAATTAGGGCAATAACAACCAGTCTCAAAATTGAGAATAAACCAGAAGATATACATAAAGTTCCCAGTATAGTGCCTAGAATATTGTGAATACTTCACATATGATTGGAGTTAGTAGAGCAGTAAGCAGGGATTACCGTTACACCCATCTGTCAGATGAGGAAACAAAGTCCCTTTGCTGCTTGCCAAAGGTCACACAGCAATTTAGAGAGTAGAACTTGGCCTCCATGTAGGATCTCTGACTCACATTTTCCAATTTGAAGATATATCAAGATCGATTTTATCCACATTTTTCAATTGGATTTTTGAGACAGGAAGGAAGTTGAATTAGATTTTATGATCTCATTGGAAAGAATTTCTATCCATTTTCCTCCCTGTTTTCTCCTCCAGGTTCCCAGAGCTTCATCTGATCTCTCACTGTCCTGTCTCTGGGGCTGCCATCTGACCCCTCTCTTTTCTTCTGCTTGAATCAGCAGCATCCCCTCAGGAGTGCAGGGGTGGGGAGGTGACTGGGTGCTCAGCGGTGAAGCCTCTCCTGCCTAGGGAAATTCTCTCCTCTGGAATCCCAAGCTTCATCCACTTGAAATCCAAGTGAAGAGGAGGGCATTGGAAGTGACCAAGACAAGAAAATATTGATAAACAAGGAAACAGGAATTTCTTAGGCTGATAAGTGGCATCTGCTTCAGGGGAAATGGGCCATCTGAGAGCCCAGGACTCGGAGCCATAGATTTTGGGTTCTAGCCCAGACTGAAATTCTATCTAATTGGGCAAGTCATTGCTCCTGCTTGTGTTCAGTGGCTTTCTCTGAGAAATTAAGGGGCTGGTCCGGCTCTTGGGTTGCAAGCTCAGAGGTCCACAGACAGGCAGGTCATTTGTGTGGACACAGTGGGCCAAGGGAAAGTGCTTGTGCACAGTAGTGTGAGTGGTGGGGTCTGTGAGGAGTTGGGGGCTGCATCTGCTTATTAGCTCCAGGCGTTGCTGATCCAGAAGAGAGGACCATGATCTGTCCAAAAGCAGATCCTGAGGTTAGAGTTTGGGGGTGTGTGTGTGCTCACTCAGTCGTGTCCAAGTCTTTGGGACCCCGTGGACTATAATTGGCCAGGCTGCTCTGTTCATGGGACTCTCCAGGCAAGTCTACTGGAGGGGGTTGCCATTTCATGCTCCAGGGGATCGTCCCAACCCAAGGGCTGAACCTGCATCTCCTGTGTCTCTTGTGTTGGCAGGTGATTCTTTACCACTGCTCCACCTGGGAAGCAGAATTTGGGTGCTGTTAGTTTATTTGGGAGTGGGTCCCAGGAAGCATAGTGAGGAAAAGGCGAAGTGCAGCTGAGAGGGATGAAAACTAATAAAAGATGCATTAACAGAGAAGATTTTGTAGGGTGAGACCACTCTGTGTGATACTGTAATGATGGACACATGTTGTTAGTAATATATATATATATATATATATTTGTTTGTTTGTCCAGACTCATCGAATGCAGACCATGGACCGTGAACACTTGTGTAAGCTATGGACTTGGGTGATAATGATCTGTCGATGTAGGCTCACTGATTTTGACAAAGGTACCACTCTGGTGGGGGGTGTTGATAGAAGGGGACGCTATGCACGTGTGGGGGCAGGGAGTATAAGGGAACTCGCTGCAGTTCTGATCAACTTTGCTGTGAACCTAAAGCTGCTGTCAAAAATAAAATTTTGTTTTTTAAAGTGTATTAATGTGTGTGGGCAACCTAGGTTTAATCAGCCTTGAGAACCTCCTGAGAGACTGCTTATGGCATGACCCAGAATCATGCTCCTGAGGACTATGAGGCTGGCAGTGATAACTGTACGCAGGGAGATAGCTTGAAGTGGGGAGCTTTTGGTTAATAAGGGAAATGCCCCTGTAAGCCATAGCAGACGCAGTGGGTATATGGGTGGTCACCAACTAACAGTATCTGCTACCTGACCTTTTGCTTTTACAAGAAGCCAGAAATCTTACTTTTTATGGGAAATTCCTCGATTTTTAAATTGGCCACTAAGCCAATTTCTTATCACCCAAAATGATCAAATAAAAGATGTATATGTGCTGCGATTCACGGGGTCGCAAAGAGTCGGACATGACTGAGCGACTGAACTGAACTGAACTGAACTGAACTGAAGGGCCATATTTGCCCACTGGTCATCTGGATGGGAACTAATGCTAAGTGTTTTCCAAGAATTGTATTACTTAGTTCTCAAAGGAATAAAAAGGAGATGGCTGCCATCATGACCCACATTTTAGAAGAGGAAATGGAAGTACACAGAGTTTATGACTTGTCCAAGGCCCAATAGCTGTTACTGGAACCAGGATGTAAATCCAGTTGGCAGCTCATAGCCCTGAATTTCACTGATTGCACCCAGACCTAAAGTTCATGGGGAGGGACAAACCAAAGTCCCACCAGCAGCTGACTTTGTCCCATGTAAAATTGAACTGAAGATTTTAGATCACTTCAATCTGTGATCCTGTGATGAAATGATTTCCAAAATGAAAGTTCAATGCTGAAAAACACTTTTTCTGACATCAATTTTAGTCTCAAGGTATTAATACAAGAGTAACTGGGACCTAGAAGAAAAGGCACTCGTTAAACTAAGTCTGGAGACTTGAACGAATTTTCATTAAGGAAGCTTTGGGGAAAAAAAAAAAACAGGAAAAGATGTGTTCTCAGAAATTCTAATAATTATTACACACATATTTTTTCAGCTGAACACAGGAAGGCAAGAAGCTTTGCCAAAAAAAAAAAAAACAACAAAAAAAAACAACAAAAAAAAACAAAAAAAAACCACGTTCTATTTTAGTTCCTGAAACTCTCTGCTGTTTTGCTCGTGCATCAATTCAGCCTGATAGGTAGTTCTATTGTAGACATGTTAAGGTGGGTTGTGGCGGTTTTTCTTCTATTGTTCTTATCTTTACAAATGTTAGACACAAAGAATTTATAACATCCTCTTCAATTCAAATGGGAATTATGTTTGTAGACATAAAATCTGTGCATTCATCTCATAAATTTGGTGCTCTCTGTATTGGCTTTGAGCCCTTGAGGGATGACTGCAATTACTAAGTGTTTCTAGAGTATTAGGTTTTATGTGAAGCATTTGAGCAATATTTAGCAGATACGAACTTTTCGTAGTTGTCTTTTTACTCTTTCCAAGTAAAAATAAAGTTGGCTGACAAACTTCATGAAGAATTCTTCAAAGACTGAGCTGTGCCTCTGAAAGCAAATGTTTCTTTTTTTCCTGGACGTTATTAGCAAATACACATGGTGTCTTCCACCACAACATCTATTTTTGCAATAATGCAAGTTTACAAACTTCAGAAGCCTTATCTATGGGTAATTCTAATAATTAAGATTTACAACCTGCACTGGAAATCATACCAATAAACAAGATGGTAGCTGTTTTCAAAGAATTCTCCCATGTATTGGGGGGGATAAAGGCAAAAAACCAGAATAAAACAAAAAACCTGACAATTGTATTACAGTGCAGCAGTGCAGTGATAGAAGTCCAGAGACACTGAAGGCCTAAAAGAGGGGAGCAGCTAACCTTGGGGCTTTCCAGGGGGCTCGAGTGGTAAAGAACCCGCTTGTCAATGCAGGAGCCTAAAGAGATTTGGGTTTGATCTCTGGGTCAGGAAGATCCCCTGGAGGAGGGCATGGCAACCCACTCCAGTATTCTTGCCTGGAGAATCCCATGGACAGAAGAGCCTGGGCAGGCTACAATCCATAGGGTCACAAAGAGTTGGATACTACTGAAGCAGTTCACACACACACAGCTAACCCTGACTGTGAGAGGAAGGCACAGGACGAGGGAAGACTTCTTAAGGCTGAGGAAGAATGGAAATTTTCCAGTCAAAGGGAGAAAGGCAAGAAAGAGTGATTTAGGCAGAGAAAAGAATGGATTTAGAGGGCTGGAGAAAAGCATAAGGCTTGAGGAACTGAACAAAATTCCCTATTGAATCCTAGCTGGACCAGGGGCTTAGGGACCAGGAGCTGAAGGAGAAGATGGGGTCAGCCAGGTCATTATATGAACCATGTTTCTGGAGCTTGGCCTGTGTCTTAAGCAGAGTGAAAAGGCATTACAGTGAGGATCAGCTGGAGGTTTCACAGAGCTGATGAAACCTCTGTGAAAGGGCAATCCCTCATTCTGTAACTAACTTGACAGATGAGTCCATTGACATCTAGAAGATTTTCCCCTTCTACTGTCAAATTAAGTTATAGAAATAGTGTACACGTTTCATTAAAGGAATTGTTCATGTGAAGAATTTGTGCAATCTGGATTTAAAATGTACTTTAAGTTTCCTAGTTGTCTGGTTTGTCTGTATCTTACTGTTATAAAAGCTTTGTCTGTTTAAGAATTGTACCCATTTAATTATCATTATGAATCTGTTTCTCTTAGAAACATATTATTTAATTTTCAAAAAAAAGAAGCTTCGAGTATATTTCCTTTTGTTCCTCTATTTAATATGCACTGATTCTTTCCAAGGACCCACTGTAGAGTCAGCCCTGTTGACAGCTTTGCACTTGACTGTTGCTCAGTACCTCACTGAATAATTGAGTAATTTTCTAATTATACATTGTAATGAGTGTGATGTGGTGTGTGTTTTAAGAAAAAAGATAAATAGGAGAATGTTCCGACTGTTGTCATTAGAAGAAAAATTAATTAATACTAAGTACAAATTTGTCATTTGCTGACCGTACAGCCGTGCGCAAGTGTAAAGTATGTTATACCAGCATCTTGTAATTCATAGTATTGACGAGGAACCAGATGACACATGGGAGGAATGAGGAATAATAGATGGCAGATATTAAGAGCTGAGAGTTATGGTTGAAACAACATAAAAAGTGATAGAGGTATAAAGAAGGAAGACCTCAGAAAGAGCCAGAATCATTACGGAAGTGTGCAGGAAGGATACTCAGTGTGGTTTGCCAGCCGATTTGGGGTGTTAATAGCTTGTCTTGCCAGGAAAGGTTTTATGTGTGAAAATAATCTTGATGCTTATCACGGTGCCAAGGAGAACAGAGTGGTGATGATCAGGAACTAAATATATGGTCTCAGTATACTTCTCATCCAGGACCAAGCACTAACATTTTGCTTTGCCATGATTTGGATCCAAACCGCCTTCCTAGTTTTATCAAGAGCCCATCACTCCCAGGCTTGTCTCCAGCCTGCCATACTTCGTGACTCCTAGAGATCGATCCCGCCTCCTCACATTTCACTCATTGTGTGTCCGTGTTCGTGTTCACTCACATCCGGTTTTTGCAACCCTACGGATTGTAGCACCCCCAGGATCCTCTGTCAATTGGATTCTCCAAGGAAGAATACTGGAGCGGGTTGCGTTTTCCTCCTCCAGGGGACCTTCCTGACCCAGAGTTAGAGCCCAGGCCTCCCATGTCTCCTGCATTGACAAGCAGTCTTTACTGCTGAGTCATCTGGGAAGTCCAGTTTCACACAGTGCCTGAGGCCGTTTGTCTAGCAGAGCAAGCCTTCCCAAGTCTAGATATGATGCTTGGAGAGATGACGTGCAACCACCTCCCTCTGTCCCTCACCATTTGGTAAATATGAGAGACATTTGGTGCTAAACACTACCTGTAAATAATCCATGGCACGAGATGCAACTTTACCTCCCCCAGATGCTGTTTACACACAATTTCAAACCATTAAAAGAATTAAAACAGAATTTAAAATCGAAAAGAATAAAAAATAGAATTTAACTTAAAAAAAGAAAACAGAATTCCCTAAATGCTAATAGGCTGAGGCAGTGAAACAAAATCTCTGAGTCTGAACTATTATTACCTCTAAGACTTTACCTCAGTTTCTGCTATGTGAGTAAATTCAATATCTAGTTACTATTGAACAAGGATGCTCCAAAACAAAGTTAGTTATAGGTGGGAAGTACTTGAGGAGCAAATTTAAAAGAAGTCTGAAAAATATGTTTCTAGATAAGTGGAAACCATAGAGAATTTAATATAAGTTATTAGCTAGCATTATCAAGTATTATCTCCTTTTCAAATCACTTCCATATCTGACCAGTGAGAAAAACAAAGATAAAGTTTAAGGGAAAAGTTTATTATCAATTAAATATATTAATGTCTATAGTTATTTCTATATATTGTTTTTTCTTATTTAAGAGAATAGTTATGAAAAACCCAAGAATTTAAATATTAATGTTCTTTTTATTATATGAGGTAGGCACAAGAATTAGAATTGTATGAGAAACTAGTTTATCCTGGGTTAGTACAGAATATCAGCTAACATCTTTTTCAGAGAATAAAGAAATTTCTTTCCTATTTTGTATTTGTAGGGAGGAGAACATTTAGATGAGATAATCTTTTCCATAAACTCTATTATGTTCAAAAAGAATGTTTGTCCTTTTCTCAAAGCACCTTGTCTAAATCAGTGGTGCACAAAAATAATTACTGTCAGATAGAGAGCTTCCCAGGTAGTGGTAAAGAACCCACCTGCCAATGCAGGAGACACAGGATTTGATCTCTGGGTCAAGAAGATCCCCTGAGAAGGGCAGGGCAACCCACTCCACTATTCTTGTCCAGAGAATCCCATGGACAGAAGAGCCTGGCGGGTCCCATTGGGTCCCAAAGAGCTGGGCACGAGTGAAACAACTTAGCATGCACGAACATGCAGGCATGCATGAGACAGTTCAAGACAGCAACACTGGAAAACCCTGAACTCACCTCCTCCCACAGACGCAATAAATCTGCCAGTACATGTGGAATAATTCCATCTGAAAACTAGATGAGAAGAACCCGGACAGCATCTGAGTCATGCAGGAAAGGCAGGAATATGGCCACTATGAGGGCAGAAAAAAGCACACTCCAGCTGCGGTCAGCCGCAACTGGGAGAAACCATAAAGATGCAGATCTTTTCCCTGAAGAGCAAGGGATTTGAGCTCCACATTAGGCACTCCCAACACCTAGATCCTGCTCAGGAAAGATGAGCCCCCCTCAAACACCTGCCTTTGAAAACCAATGGGACATATGACCAGGAAAACTATAGAACTGCAGAGAACAGAAATCCTGTTCTCAAAGGGCTCATGCACGGACTCACTAGTCCCCCAAATCAGTGCGAAAGCACCAGATCGAGAAGTGTACAGACCGTAAATGAAGGGGACCCACATATTAACTTTGAAGTGTCTGCTGGAGGGGCAGGAACCAGGTGAGATGCTTCCCTGGGGACTGAGACACTGGCAGGAGGCAGTTATGTCCTCTCAGGCTACCTTGGCAGTATTGTTGCTTTGGGGCACCAATTTGGAATTCTCCATCCAACCTGTTAGCTCCCCTTAACTGGGTCTCACCGCCAGTGGAGCTAAGCTCTGTCCACCGGTGCCCCACGGCAGCTGCAGTCCTGCCCTAAGAGCAGGGTGCACACAGCCCACAGAGGGGACAGCCTCTGAGCTCCTGGCTCTGGTGGCCAGGCAGGACTGCGCTTTTGAGCTCCACAGGGCCTCTCTTAATAAGACCATTTCTTCAAGATGAGGAGGGAGAGCTGATATAGCTGTGTGCATGTGTGTTAGTCACTCATTCGTGTTTGACTCTTTGCGACCCTATGGACTGTAGCCCTCCAGGCTCCTTTGTCCATGGAATTCTCCAGACAAGAATACCGCAGTGGGTTGCCGTGCCCTCCTCCAGGGGATCTTCCCAACCCAGGGATCGAACCCCGGTCTCCTGTAGCATAGAAACAAACAGAACATTAGTCAAGACGAGGAGACAGAGCAATATGTTCCAATCGAAAGAACAAGACAAGACCTCAGAAAAGGAACTAAATGAAATGGAGAGAAGCAACCTACTTGATAACTTAAAGCAACGGTCATAAAAGTAATGATTTACTGAACTTAGGAGAAGAACGGATGAATGTGTAATAAACATCTTCATGCAAGTATTATTTTTATGATTGAGAGTTTTTTAGGATAAGTTCTCTAATTACTGGGTCAAAGTATAAAAACACTTTTATGATTCTGGGTATACAATACCATATAACATTCTAAAATAGTAAAATCTAGTTAATACATCATTATTTTTACAGCATTATATTTCTGTGTTATGCCACATTGATAGCACTGAGAATTTTCCTTTTTTCTTATTTTAATATATGCTCAACAGTACACGATTGTTATTTTAATGTAAATTTATTTGATAATTAGTAAGCTGTGTTTGTTGAACATTTCTCCTTCCTTATCTTTGGAGACTTGACTTTCATGCCTTGAGTTCTCTTTTGGAGTTTTGATTTCTTTCTGGCTATCATCACAACTTTTTCCAATTGGTAGGCAATAAGCAAGGCTTTGGGGGCAGAAAAAGCACTTTCTAGACAATGAGGCATTCAGAGAGAGGGAGCTCTGGGAACAGAATTTATGTGGCCGGGGGAAGACAGCGTGGTAATAGAGTTCTCTGCAATAAGTGTCTGTCCATTGTGTGAACAGAAATAAAAAGGATACTGCCTTACTCACATATCATACTACAATTTCAGAATCCTGAAAAGAATCTTTTTGACTGTGTGATTGAAATGTTTTACTTAGGGATAACAAAGATTGTTTTCCATCTGGGAATATAATTCCCTCTTTTTGGCACAGTTACATCCTGAGATTAGAGAGAGGCGATCGTTTTCCAGAGTCTTGCATTCTTTTTTTCATGCCATCTTGGCATCAGAGATGATGTAGACCTTTGCAGGAGTTGTTTCCCCTGGTGATATTTCACATTACCTGGCACTTCATTTCCTCTCTGACACTGATTCACCCTAATCTGTTAGAACTGATGGGTAGCAGGTTCGACATGCTAGCATGCTCCATTTTTCCAACTGTATGCGAGAAGCCTACTGCTGGATTAGCCGTGTGAGTCAATCTTCCGTTCTTCTCAATCAATTGATGAATATGTCTGGGTATTTAAAGAGTGTTTGGATGTTAACATCTGGTTTGGAATATTAGTAGATGTTACTTTATTGGTGTTTGAAGGTATGTTTGCTACTAGATTCTACTTTAAATTTTGTATTCTTGAGGCTGTTGTGTTTAAACAATGAGTCATGAAGCATCGTAATGTAATTCTGGTTGGTTTATCAATGGCTTCATTGATTAAATATTTATAATACAAGCATTGTTTTCAATGTTGGTAACTTTTTTATGTAGTCAGCTTTTGATTTAAGGAACCTGGTTTTGATAGGATAGGGAACATTTGAAAGAAAAGTCTCTGATATTGAATGCCTCTGAAAGTCATTGCTGTTGGCCTCTCATGTGTACTTTAAGAGGAACTGTCATTTAGGAAGGAATCTATTTTTAAAGTGACTAAGTTTTTTTTATATTTTTTCAAATTAAATTGGCAATAACAGCATGAATCGTGATAATGCTTGGTTATCTTGTAAAATGCTGGGAGACATCTTCAATCCAATAAGTTATTCTTAGAAATGTTGCCTTGAGGCTGGGTGGTAAAGCATCCTATCATCCAGTGTTGGAGCCAGAACTGTAGTTTGTGAAGCAAAGTTAGAGGCAAGTGATGGATGAGACTTGAGCCAAAAAACGTGCTTGGATAAGAAGGCCCCTGGAGGGAGCAGTACCTTGGTCATTCAACAGCATCTGTGACCAAACTGAGTGGGCTGAGGGATGGTCCCAAACAAGGGTCAAGTTTGCCTTTGCATCCTTGACAGGCTAGACTTTGGTTCATAGTCAGAAGTCAGGGCCAGAGGCACACCTATGAGAAACCACTTTGGTGGCTTCCAGAAAAAGGAGAATCCGTATGACGTTTCTCTGGAATGACTTAGCTCCTCCTCAGCAACCTCATCCCTGGGATTGTCCTTGAGATTAAATATCTCAGAATGGGTCTTAATCTTCTGAGTGTGTCCTCAGTTATTCAAGCCTTGTCATTTCTGTCTAGAGTCTCTTTCTACATGGGAAGGAGCTTAAGGGCAAGGCCTGGGTTACCTCTTCTCTACGAAATTTGCAGAGTAAGGAGGCAGGGGAGGCCAGGAAACTAGACCAGATGGAACCAAAAGCCCAGATGGAACTGAGGGGCTGATCTGAAGGATGGGACCTGGGTGGTGGTGGTGGCAGCGGTTTAGTCACTAAGTCATGACCAACTCTTGTGATCCCATGGACTGTAGCTCGCTTGGTTGCCTCAGTCCATGGGATTTCCCAGGCAAGAATACCGGAGTAGAGGGTAGTATGAGGGGAAACCTCAGATTTCTGATTTTCATCAAAACGGGACAAGATTACCAGGAACCTCCAGTGCAGGTGGGGTCTGGAGAAATTCCTAAGGTGCTGGCTTAAGAACGCTTTCAAGAGGGGGCCTGGGGTTGACCGCTACCTCTTGTTGGGCAACAAGGTATTAAGGATTTTCCGTCAACTCAGACAATGTTCAGTTCAGTTCAGTTGCTCAGTCGTGTCCGACTCTTTGAGACCCCATGAATCGCAGCACGCCAGGCCTCCCTGTCCATCACCATCTCCCGGAGTTCACTCAAACTCATGTCCATCGAGTCGGTGATGCCATCCAGCCATCTCATCCTCTGTTAGGTAGTACTAATATTATACGTGTTATCTCTAACATGCAAAATTATTTTGGGTTTATTTTATTATTAAAATGTCTTTTGCTTAATATAATTTTCTTTTCGTGGCATTCTTAAACAGTTTTGTTCATTTTAAATCCTTTTAGCTATAACATCCTTCTTCTTTCATGAAAAATTAATACTGTTTCTCTTAAGAAATAAATCCTGACTCAGTGTGGATACATTGATATACATCTGAAAAGCTGTGCTAGTCTCATAGCTTCTATTTAATATTTCAGATTAAGAAAACATAAAAGAAGTCATTTTCATATTTTAGTTCAATAGATCATAAATTCCCAGAGGAGGGCAGTCCTCTTTCATATTCTGGATGGCGCTTTGAATCTATGAATATTCAGCCAACACTATATCAATCTATAAAGGCTTGATAGAGGTCAGTTTTGCAACTCAAATCTGGTTGCATTCTCAGGCAGACGATAACCACAGGCAACTCTATCATAATCAATGGTGAAGTTGATACCTTGTATTCTAGTTCAGTGGACCTAAGAAGAGTATGTGTGTTCAAGTGTGGAAGAAAAAAATGGTTTGTATTTATACAAAGGCTTTTATGGGAATTTCCTTGAGCTTGATGATCACTGTCTTGATGATTAATGCCCCAGGGTAGTAGAGAATTGGTTTTTATATTGTCCCAGTTTTGCATTTGAGAAATGGAAAACAAAAATAAAAGGAGCGCTTTTCCTTGTTTTGTTTATAAAACTTGTTTGGCAGCACTGACAAGTAGGACAACTTTAATCTTTTTACCTTGTTGGTCATAGCTGTTTAAAAAGAACAAGCAAATCAGGGTGGTAAGAAATTAAAGGTGCAAAGTGTGCTGGTCCTGATTTTTTTCCTCCACATATAGATTTGGTGATAATGAGATAATTGCATTTGGGAGTGATTACCTCTGCCCCGTATAAATTTAAACTCCAGAGTGTATGAGAAGGCTGCCTTTAAGGTTGCCATATCGCATGAGCCATTTAGCAGGAGCAAATAAAATTAGGCACTGAATTAGTCTGATTAGTATTTACAGCATTGTTGTACCAGGGTCATGTTAGAGATGTTTGCAACTTGCCATTCAAGCTCTTTAAAGTAGGCTTTGATAGTAAGATTAGATGGTGGTGGGACCACATGGACATGAGATCCTACCTGGATAAAGTCACACGTGCTAATCCTAGAGGATCCTTCTGACGACAGCAGTGACCTTGATCACCCCTAGCAGGAGGAGGGGATGCTATGGAATTCTAAGGAGAGCGCTGTACAGTGTGGGATTCTAGCCGATGAGTTGTAAGGCTGGAAGGTGAAGTTGTAACTAACCATCTAACAAAGTATAGTAAAAAGAAAAAAATTCCTCTTCTTAATTTAATATGCTATTAACTTGCCAAAAAGCTATTGCCTAAATCTCCATGTTTTGCTAAATGAGGTTTTGAAACTTGGTGAGAGGTTGCTATGGTGGAAGTAGAATACCGGAAAAATCTCAATCCTGAAGGTTCTGGGAAAAATCAAGAGAGGAAGAGGTCTGGTTGTTGTGTCCAGTACACTGTGTTGGTAAAACAAGTTACTGACTCTTCACAGGAAAATCTGAGACATGGAGACAACTGTGCACCACAGGAGGAAGAGACATCTGAGGTGTGAATATCAGTTGTTTAGAAGCTGGTGACTTGTTAAACCAGGATATATATATAGTAGCTTATTATATAGGGCCTGTGCATCTTATAAATTATTGTTTTAACTTGCCAGCTATTCTGATTCTTGTCTTATTTTCATATATTTGTATTTCATAGACCCCATTTCTTCATTTCTATTTTTTAATCCCATTGCTCTGCATACATCCCTGCAGGCCACCTTGAGATTTTTGTGAAACAAGGTGGGGAATGTATAAATAAAGTTGAAAGTATTCTTTTAGAGAATACATTATTCATCAAGGTATTAGGACTTTGCAAAGCAACTTTTATTGTGAGATCTCTAAGAAGCTTGAAATAGTCAACTTATTAGAAGTGCTATTTGTCTTGATAATCATATTTTTCTTTCTAATAAACCTTTACTTTGCTGTTTTCCTGTTGGCCTCTGATGTTGCAATAAATTGAAATTACAAGAACAGTTCTTAAAATAGAACATAATTCTTTTTCTATAATAAGATCAGCTTTCATTTAGATTCAGTACAATGAAAATATAATGAAAACCTCAACTTCAGAATGTAGAATCTGGAGAAATTCACTGTCAGGACCAAAAGCTATTCATCACCTTTTCAAGATATAACAAAATATTTCATTTCTCACTGAAATTATTTGTGGGGATTTAAAAATATTCTTCTGATAATGAAAGACATCTTGAAGTTAACCTTGGTGAGATGATTTATTGCAATTCATAGTTATAAGAATATAATTTAATTAGTTATTCAGGATGTGAGAAGGCATACACCACAATATTTAATCACTGAGTCCAGGAAAAATGCATTCCATGCATTTGAGTTACCAGTCATACTCACTGCAACAGAATAGAGAATATACCTTAGCTGGGACTTTTGTCAACTGTGGATTCATAACAACAACAACAAAAATAGTAGGTCATGTTATTTAGGAGAATGGCTTCTGTATAATGTCCACAGTGTCTTTCCAGCCTCACCCTCATGCTTATGCTTCAGTGGCACAAAAGGGGGAAATGGATGAAGAATATAACCTAAGGAAGCTGAAGGCTAATTCTGTGGACTCTCACACTGCAAATACTTATGAAGGACTATGGTAAATTTTCTGTCCTTTATTCTCTTCTATGTTAAATTGGAATCTTTGGAGAAGGAAATGGCAACCCACTCCAGTGTTCTTGCCTGGAGAATCCCATGGACAGAGGAGCCTGGCGGGCTACTGTCCATGGGGTCGCAAGAGTCGGACATGACTAAGCAACTAAAGCACAAGCCAGCACAGCCTGTGTTGCACTGCAGTGATTGCCCTGCACTGTCTCCCTGTTAAGATCCCTCACATGTCCCCTCCCGGCTCCCACACTGCAGACACTGTGAGTGTCACTGGAGAACATGCTTCCTAAGAGGAAACTGCAGTGAATTAATGGCTTTCACATGAAACTCTTTTTGTTTTAAGTGTAATTCTTATTTTTGAAATTACATGAGTAAATATACTGTAGAATAAACCCCATTCCCCAAAGTTCTGTTCTTCCTCCATGTAAAGCACCACTGTTAACAATTTTGATGTATTAAATGTATTTTCAGTAATGTTTTAAACTTATTTTTTTCTGCTTATAATTGTAGAAAATTTTGAGATTATAAAAAGAAAAATCACTCACCACTCAAAAGCAATTTGACGAAAATTTTGCCTTGTTTCCTATTGATATTTTAATATAATTAAAATTATATTTATATAATTTTGATCACTTCCTCTCATTAAACCACCTTATATATTTATCATTTGTAATGGCTGCATAAGTCTATCATGTAAAAATATATTAATAATTTGTTCGTTATTCTATGGTTTCTGATTTTTCACTTCTAAATAATTTAATAACCTGCACTACACTGTATGTTTATATGCTAATTTATTCAATGGAATGCTTTTAAAATAACATAAAAATGACAAAGCAGTGCATGTTTTTATATAAATCTTTAAATACTAAAAGCACAAATAAACTTAGTGTCACTTATAATCCCACCACACCTTATATTAACATTCTGAGTTATTTCTTTAATCCTTTATATATGTGTGCATAAACATATTATTACTGGTTTGGGGTTTCTTTTGTTGTGGTGGTAGAGTTTTAACTTTTAAGCAAAATTGTGATCATATTCTTTTATATCTTGTTAGGTTTGTGTTTTACTTAACATGGTAAAAATTCATTTGAGTAAACATTCTTCAGTGACTAAAAAAAAAAAAAATTGGAATCTTAAGGTAAATACCTTTTTGATGAGATTCTAAGATGCTGTATCAGTCAGCACAAACCAGTTTCTGCTGTGTTAACATTCAACTCCAAAATTCTCAGTGGCTCACAATAACCATGTTTGGATCCTGCTCCCTCAACGTATCCATTACACATTGGCACCATAATTACTCGGAAACCCAGGTGTGGTAGGTGCCATCTTCACCCGTGATTTCACAAGTGCTGAGGCAGGGAGAAAAAGAATATGGAGAGTCATGTGCTGATTTTACGGTCATCATTTCTACTATGGGCACACTGCTTTGAGCAAGCCAAGGGTTACAAAATTCTACCCCATACCAGAGGAAGAAACCCAGCATATGTAGACAGCCTTAGTGACAATCGCAGGGGCCAGTGATTGAAAGATGCACTGCCAGTCTAAGGATATCAGTATATTACTAGTCTTAGGATATCAGCTTCCCCAGTGGCTCAGCAGTAAAGAATCTGCCTGCAGTGCAGGAGATCCAGGTTCAATCCCTGAATTGGGAAGATCCTCCGAAGGAGGGCATGGCAACCCACTCCAGTATTCTTGCCTGGAGAATCCCGTGGACAGAGGAGCCTGGCAGGCTACAGTCCACAGGGTCGCAGAGTCGGACACGATTGAAGTGTCTGAGCATGCATGCATGCCTGCTAAGGATATCATGTTTAGAGAGATGGAAGGAAAAAAACATTGTACTGTGTACCATAAGGTTTAGAAAATAAGCATTAGGGCTGCATATTAAAAACATTGTTTATACTCTTAAATACTTTACACTTGAAAGGGGAGGTAAGCATATAATTATATAAGACTAGATAATGATATCTGGTTAGAGAGAAATATCTTAAATTATAAGGATAAAAGCCAAATAACATAACAAAGAAAAACAAGTACTTTAAACTTGAGTTTGCATGTTCTCTCCTTCTTAGCAGCTGTATGATTTAACCTCTCTGTGTCTGTAAACAGGGAATAGTGTCTGCGCCATTGGGTTATTGTGAGGATTGATAAAATGCCAAATGTAGAGTGCCTGCCCCACAGTAGGCACTTGATCAATGATATATATTATTATAACACTTTAACATATAAAGTATTTTGCTTCAACACAGCATACATGTAGACAGGCTCTTAATAAATGAGTTTAATCATGTATAATATTTTCTATTTCTAGGGAATATAAATCCAAGTCTATATCTGATGTCATTGTTTTCTTTTAAATAACTTCAATGATAATGTATTTTTTAAATGATTTTAAAATTGTCCCTCTACCACTACACAAAGAATATCCACATTCCTATTGTGCTTGTTACTTTGCAGTGGCTAATGTTATTTATTATTTAAATTTACTTGAAATATTTAGAAACCTTAAGCATTTGACTCACTTTATAAGATTTTGTCAACTTTCATAAGCAAAAGAGGCTTAAAATGAGACAACATGAAACAGGTGAACATATGAATACATCACAAAAAGACTAAATTACTAAATTTAGTAATTTAGTAATTACTATATAATTTTGCAAGCTTGAATTGAAGATTTTCAGTAAAACAGAGACAACAACTAACATGGATTAACTCATCTACTTTTCACAAGAAGAAGACAGGTGCTCCTCTGTTCCACATTTTGCAGACATGGACACTGAATTAAGTGGCTTGTCCATTGTTGAACAGAGAGTAAGAGACTGAGCCAGGCTGAAACAGTGCAGTGTGGTCCTTAAGCACAACCTCAGGCACCATAGTTCTGCCACTCACTCGTTCCTTTGTTCATTCATTCATTTTTCTTCTTCTTCTCTCTCTCTCTAGTAAAATTATTTGCATTTCACAATTCCAGATATACTGCAAGGCTTCCTGATAAACTTATCGACAAGTTTAGGCCAAGTGATGGTAACAGAATGGACAGGCGTTAGTAATCTCAGCTGCCTTCCCATACTAAGGAGAACATAAAAAAGGAGCAAGATGGGCCAAATCTGCTCCCTAAAGAGGCTGGAGGCCACCATCATGGACTTGACATTGCTTTTTGTATCCATCAATTGAAATGATCACAGCATAGCAATTAGATTTAATGAAGGGAAGCTGCTGATAACTAAGACAGGCTGCCAGACCTTCTGTTGGTTATTTTCAGAGGAAATAGATTGTACAACCTGTTTGGCCCCAATTTTTATCCTTCTAAACTTGCTTTTTGTTGATGGGTTTTGCTTCTTTTTCTGAATTCCAGATCAAGAATGAGCTCCTAAAGATAGCTTACTTGATAGCTTTAAACAAATGCCATCATTGAAAAACTGAATGCTTGATGATTGTCCTAAGACCAATTATGTATAGATATAAAGATACAGATGCAGACATAGACATATTATATACACACACACACATAATTACATTTATGTATATATGTATTTCGGAGAAGGCAATGGCAACCCACTCCAGTACTCTTGCCTGGAAACTCCCATGGACGGAAGAGCCTGTCCATGGGTCACTAAGAGTCGGACATGACTCAGCGACTTCAGTTTCATGCATTGGCGAAGTAAATGGAAACCCACTCCAGTGTTCTTGCCTGGAGAATCCAGGGAGGGGGAGCTGCAGTCCATGGGGTTGCTAAGAGTTGGACATGACTGAGCTGCTTCACTTTCACTTTTCACTTTCATGCATTGGAGAAGGAAATGGCAACCCACTCCAGCATTCTTGCCTGCAGAATCCCAGGGACAGGGGAGCCTGGTGGTCTGCCGTCTACGGGGTCGCACAGAGTCGGACATGACTGAAGCGACTTAGCAGCAGCAGCATATATGTATTTGTTATGTCTTTTATGTTGTTATTCAATAGTATGTATGACTTAGGACTTCTCTTCATAATTTTCCAATAAGTACGTAATCTTTTCTTATTTTTAGAAAAAGTAACTAGAAATAATCCATCTGTACGACTAAGAGTGTTTTTTGAAGACTGAGCTTCCTACCAATGATTAAATGTCTGCAGAATTTGTCATTTCAAAAACGTGCCCAAACTTCAGTTAAAAAACCTTTAAAGTTATTAGAAACCAAATCTCTTGTCATTGTTAACAGAGGGCTGATTGGCTGTTATTTCCTGAGATCACATATACTCAGAATGAAATCTAAAAAAGAGACAAATTTAAATGAAATTGTGCGATGCCTGTTATTTGTCTCTATTTCAAGTTTACTGGCCTAACAAAATACTCAACTGACTGCATTAAGCTGAGCAAAACATGTCCTTTAAAAACTGATAATAGAGCCCTTGAACTGTTTATCTAATAGGAAAATCAAAATGAGATTTTTGAAAATTAAAAATATATGTTAAACATGAATATTATGATTTTTATGCAAAACAGCAGTTCTAAATGAAAAGATACTGAAAGAAAAATTTCACCCCATAAAAATAACATAAAGGTGTTCTGATTTTAATTAATAAAGTTACTGATTGTTTATGGTGTCAAATAATTGATAAGAAGTGAGAAAAAAACCCTACTGACTCCTAAAGTTTTACTGAATCAATATTATTTGATACTTTCCTTAATTAAAAAATTACAGCAAAATGTAATAATTTTTAGGGGCTTTAGGGTGCTTTTAGAAAGCATTTTATCTTTTAATGCATGGATTTTGGGGGTATGGAAGTCATATAATTCTCCTGTCTCTCATGTTTATGTTGTAGGAAAAAAACAGCTAATTTTTCAAAATTTTATTGAAATATAGTTGATCTACAATGTTGCATTAGTTTCAGGTGAAGAACAAAGTGATCCTTATGTATACACATACACACGGGAAAAAAAAATATATATAAAAGAATATACGTATTCTTTTTTAGATTCTTTTTCATTATAGGTCATTACAAGATATTGAGTATAGTGCCCTCTGCTATATAATAGGTCCTTTTTGGTCATCTATTTTATATGTGGTAGTGTGTATATTTTAATCCTAAACTCCTAATTTATCCCTCCCTCCATCTTCCCCTTTGGCAACCTATCTGTGAGTCTACTTCTGTTTTGTAGATAGAGTCATTTGTGTCATTTTTTCAAGATTCCGCATATAAGCAATATCATATTCTCTAGGTCCATTTATGTTGCTGCAAATAGCATTATTTCACTCCTTTTCATGGCTGAGTGATATTCCTGTGTGTGTGCACTCACACACACACACACACGCACACACACACCACACTGTCTTTATCCATTCATCTGTTGATGGACACTTCCATGTCCATCTTGGAAGGTTGCTTCCATGTCTTGGCTATTATAAGTGAAAAAGCAGCTAAATTTTAATGTCATGTTGTCACATAGTCACCAAAAGATTGGCGAGCTACAGTCTATAATCAGGAGTGGAGGAAACAACCTATTTTGGGTGAAACTTCCCATAAATTTTCTTACTTATCTTATAGTTTCCCATACATTTTTCATATTTAGTTTGTCATCAAATGTCCACAGAAATATTCTAAATTTTTTTCTACCGTAAGTTTTCAGTGAAGTAAAGTTTATTACTCCATTATAGAAGATTTTGAAAACAGAGGAGAGAAAATTTTAATTAGCAGAAAGATTTCATTTCTTTCCTTTCTGTGAATGCTACCATCCTCACACCAGTTCACTGCCTTTCAAGACTCCCCTTTGGGATTATTCTATAGCTAAGGATCCAGAACCAGACAAATAGACAAAGTGTCCCTAAAGGAAATTATGTAATATGTGTGCATTTTTTTGTCTGTATTTTTATAGACATTGTTTTCAGTTATTCACTGTATAAAAGGCTGATTGTTTCTGAAATTCAGAAATGGGTCAAAAGCCATCCTTCACCACACCCACCCCACCCCCCTGTATCCAAGCTTTGTGTACTGCTGCCTGCAGCATTCTCACTCAGTGAAGTCATTCTTCCTTCTCAAAATAATTACTGAGGATTAGCTATTGTAACGGAGAAGGCAATGGCAGCCCACTCCAGTACTCTTGCCTGGAAAATCCCATGGGTGAAGGAGCCTGGTGGGCTGCAGTCCATGGGGTCACTAAGAGTCAGTCACGACTGAGTGACTTCACTTTCACTTTTCATTTTCATGCACTGGAGAAGGCAATGGCAACCCACTCCAGTGTTCTTGCCTGGAGAATCCCAGGGGCGGGGGAGCCTGGTGGGCTGCTGTCTATGGGGTCGCACAGAGTCGGACACAACTGAAGCGGCTTAGCAGCAGCAGCAGCAGCTATTGTAAGTGACTGATGCACATAACATTCATCTTTTACTATTTCATCCAGTGGTCTCATGCGTCCAGTATTTTTGATTCCACTCTGAGATCAGATGATGTATTCAACAAATACCTAAAAAGAAACTTGGGATGATTTTGGAATAACTTTATTGAAAACTTAATATCAACTTCTTTTTTTAAAAAAAGTATCACTTTGGTGTAATAATACACCAAAGTGACATGATTAAATCATGTAAAGAAAATGTCTGCCAAGGCTGGAGGAAGCACACTCAGTAGCTTCTTTACAGGTTTTGATCATTTTAATTTAATGGCTCTTGTAGGATTGGGGGGTTACTTTTGCATCATAGCCTGACATAGATAGTAGTCGATACATTCAAAACCACAGCACACCTGCTGAAGCCATCACACCTAGAGTTGTCTAGGGTCCCCATATACTTGGGCCACCGGCAGTCAAATAGCCCTCATCCGTTGTGCAGGTGACAGGAGGGCAAGTCAAAGACAAATGTGAGTGGCCCGAGCTGGGCTTCGGCTGACCCAGGGAGTGCATAGTGAATGCTCCTGTTAGCAAGACTCAGGTCTCCTTGAATTTTGTCAGACCCCTAGAGTGCCTAGAAATTTCAGACCCAGTCTTCCGTGAAAAACGAGAAAGCCAGATTCTGAGCTTGTTTTCTGAATTTGGTAATGGCTCTGAGAATTTACCACTTTCTGCATTATCCCACATACGTATTGCTTGCCTGTTGTCATGTCTTTCCGCTCTTCCTGGTTGCTGAGGGGTGCTGTCTTCTATATATTTTCCATCCCCCTCAGTGTCTAGTACTTATTGGCTACTTGACCTAGATGTGCTGAACTGAATAACTCAAAGCACAGGAAACCGAATGAAAGGTTCCACCGCTGATTGGTGTATTAGGGAACAATCACACAGCTAATTTAATTTGGGGTGGAAGTGAGAGGAAGGTCACCATATTACCTGAATTAGCTGGATTTACCATGGGGAAGAATCCTAAATTATTGCATGATCCTTCACTAGAGACTGATAATGGGATACAAAGAAATCGAAGCTGTACATCTAGCTTCTAGGTTAGTGCTGTATCCACTAAATGTATCACATAGAGATTCCGAGGTAAGCAGAGCAGAAAAAAAAAAAATCTTGCTTTCAGATATTTCAGTACAGGATAGTAAATTAAACATGAATTTATATTCCAATAATCTATAATGTCTTCTACAAAAATTAAGAGATACTCAAAGACAGAGCTGGATTAATTTTAAACGTGATTTTATAGGGTTTTGGGGGCCATTGATGTTTAGTGATTGTCAGATTTATGTAGCACTGTGTTTCTTCAGTCAGGCCCTACTCACAACAAAAAGGCATTCTGAATAAGAAATGGAAAATTTTAAAAATAAAAGTATTGCTATTGAGCAAAGAAAAGATTGAACTGATTCCTTATTGGAAGATTTACATAAAACTGGTTGACATTTTTTAGCTAATTAAATTTAGTGGAATTTTATGTTATAATTCATAATAATAAATATTAGATAGTGATTTATCATCATAGAATATCTTTGATTTGTCAAATCATGTTATTAATTTGAGCTATTCATTTTTGCCTGATTTTGGAAGTAGATGAAACATCACTAATGTAACTGAAGGATTATTTTCCTCTTGTAGGAAAATTTTATATCTTTGTTAGGAGATTTTGTTTGTTATCAAAAATGAGACATTTAAACCTACATGTGTTTATTTTTCTTTATGTCCTATGGAGTAGTGTTTGCCAAAGTGTGATCCTTAGATTATCTGAGTTAGATTCAGCTGGTGTGCTTGTTAAACATGACTTACTGAATAAGAAACCAGGGGTGGGGAGTGGGTGGGGGGGGTAGGGGGTTGGGATGGAGTGTAGCCCTAGAAAGTGCACTTTTAACAAACAGCCTGGAGAGTCTTATCCAGAGTGTTCCAGACTTTGAAAGTAATATTTTTATAACACTGGGATTTGGCTTATTTATAATATTTAAATCATTTAATGACTAGGCAACTCAGTTGAAATATAGATTCACAGCATCTTCAAAAAGAAAATCTCCATTATTTGATGTCAACAGAACATCTAAAGGACAAAGACAAAATTTCCTCTTTTATCACTGCTTGAACTATAAGCGGCAGGGAACCGCAGGTGGCTTCTGGCACCCGAAGGCAAGCTCCAGCTGGTAGTCAGTAAGAAGCCAGTGTCCTCAGCCACACATCACAAGAAAATGAACTCTGCCCACAGCCTAAGTGAGCTTGGAAATAGTTTCTCCCTAGTTCAGGCTCCAAATGAGAGTGCAGCTCAGCCAATACAGTAAGTCCCCTACATATGTGTGCAGACTCAGTCGCTTCAGTCATGTCTGACTCTTTGCAACCCTACGGACAATAGCCCGCCAGGCTCCTCAGTCCATGAGATTCCCCAGGCAAGAATACTGGAGTGGGCTGCCATTACCTCCCCAGGTCTCCTGCATTGCAGGCAGATTCTTTACAGCCGAGTCACTGGGGAAGCCCGAGTCCCCTAACATACCAACCTGTAAGTTGTGAGCTTTTAAAGATGAGAACATGCCTTCACTTGTCCATTCGTGAATGGCTGCTTCAGCTTTCGTGTACCATCCTACGTTCAGGCCCTGTGCCTCACTTACTAACAGCGCCTCCTCAACTAAAGAAAATTCCCTTGGTGTTTCCTGTGTCATGAATCGCTTCGGTTCTTTAGCAGTACCAGCTACATCACTGATGTGTCTGCGCTTGCTTCCAGACGTCCTGGGCTTGAAATAATGATACTGTACTACTGTGCCCTATAAACAGCAAAGTACACAAAAGCACACAAAAGCACTTGTAGTGGATGCATGCCTGTGACAATATATGCCAGACATGTGAACTAACTTACATGACTGGACATGTGAACGAACATATGCAGCTTTGTAAGTTTGAATCTTGAAGGTTCATATGTAGGGGACTTACTCTAGTTAAGAGGATTCAAGGATGTTATAAAATAGTTTCCCTTTGACAAGGTTTTTAGTCATGATTTCAAGTACATGTGCATAAAGTGCTTGTATTTACTTGTGGTCACTTATCATATATACTTGAGGCCATTTAATACTTGTGGATATTAATTAGCCATCTCACTTGCATCATACGCAACTCTTCCTTTGATCCCACTTGAGTTTTTGATAATTTCCCCATCGTGTCAAAGTAACCTTAAAATTGCCTTGTAAGACATGTCAAACCTAGTCTTGACAACATCCTCAGATTCCATCTTAAGAATGGCCAAGGACATTATGAAAGTTTTTGTGGCTCTTCACCTGAAGATCAGTATATCCTTGGAAGAGGGGGAGGAGGAGAACAAAAGGGAAAAGAAAGAAGAGGAAGAGGAGGAGAGAAGGGGAAGGAATCAGTCAATCAGTCAGTTCAGTTGCTCAGTTGTATCTGACTCTTTGTGACCTCATGGACTGCAGTATACCAGGCTTCCCTGTCCATCACCAACTCTGGGAGCTTGCTCAAACTCACGTTCCATGGAATCAGATAGGGGTCGTGGAAGAAGAAGAAAGGGAGAGAGAGAGAGGAATGAGATGTCTTATTTAATACCTTTTTTGTCAGCCCCCTTCCCCTTGGAATGTATTTAGGATCAGGTCCAAAGAGATAAGATGTTTTCTATTAACATTCCCTTTCTACTAAAACCACCTGGGCTAGTAAGACTCATTTTCTCCAAGTTCCAGCTTGCCACTCAACCTTGACAGTTTTATGAGATACATATGAAAATAAAGCAAAAGATTGTCAAAGCAATGATTAGCCAGTCTCATTGTTGGCTTCTCTAGCTAATATCTAGCTATTAAACTATTCTTTGCAGCAGAAATAATTATACTTATTTACTAGTTCTGAATGATGGAGAAAGTACAGTGTACCCAATGTAAAGCACTTATATGTCTGAAAAAACAGAGATTTCCCATATTTAGCTGCTTACTCAAAATGAGATCATTTATGCAAGAATGTTCATTTAATTAAGAACAATTTAATTGATGCATTATAAATTATGCAGTGAAAGCTAAGGAAATCTAAAATAGGATTAAAAAAAAAACACTTCTCTCTTCAGAGAGAGGTAAGGACAAATTTTAGAGAAAAGGCAGCCTACACTAAATCTTATCAAATGAGTTTTACTTCCAGCTGGCATTTATGTTTCTTCTGTGGCAGAGTAGGTATGGGAACATAAATCTTGCATCAGGGAGCTGGAATCTACTTTAATCAATGACAGTCAGCCCCATACTCTTAGATAGGAGTTAAACACAGCAGCTAGTCAAGTCTTATGAGAAAAGGGTGTCCATGCACATGCCTACCTACACACATGTATATACATATTTTAAAAATTGAGTAGTATCGAAATTTTGAAAAAATACTTCTGTACTTATTTTATTTTTTGACTATGCTGGGTCTTCACTGCTGCACGGGCTGTTCTCTAGTTTTGGAGAGTGGGGGCTACCCTCTAGTTGTAGTGCAGAGGCTTCTCACAGCGGTGGGTTCCCTTGTTTCTGAGCACAGGCTGTATGGTGCTTGGTCTTCCGTGGTTACATCACATGGGCTCAGAAGATGTGGCTCCTGGGCTACAGAGCCCAGGTTCAATAGATGTGGTGCATGGACTTCATTGCTCCACAGCAATGAATGTGGGATCTTCCTGGATCAGAGATCAACCCGTGTCTCCTGCATTGGCAGGTGGATTCTTTACCACTGGCCACGAGGGAAGCCCTCAGATTTTTGTAATTGCATCCTATTGCACCATATTCCCGCTTCACCACCGACACTCAGTCCTGCTTCCCAAGTAATTTCTTTTAAACTGCTGTAACTGTTTCTTCTGATACTTACTTCAATTTCTCTAAATAAATTGCCTTTCCCCTTTGCTATTTTCTTTTAAGAAAATTTTAAACATCTACTAACTTCTTGTTATGGTAGACAAAGACTTAGATTTTTATACAGTAACTCATCTTCCATCTCCCAGCTGCTCAATATAGTCATATTACTTTCTGTTTTAAAAAATTGATTATTACTGCTTACACTGTGGCTGTTGGTCACAATAGCAATATTTGTAAATACTGCCCACACAGTAGTGTACTATGATAACATTTCCTGTCTGTATAATCTCTTGCTTTCTTGGAGTTTCTAATTACTTTTCTTTATTTCTTGCCCTATTATGGTATCTTTACCTTTTTTTCGCAAAAGTTTCATCATGTCAGACATTCTATTAATAGTTTTTTTTTTTTTTCCTTTTCCTTATCCCACCATCTTTCAGCCTTAATCAGGGTTGCTTCTCTCTGGTTTTGCTGCATTGGTCAAGTCTTCGTGTTCAACGCGAAGTCTTAGGCTCTGTTTTTGATTAGATTCTCAGGAGGATTTTTGCTAATATCTGTGAACCGCTGACCTAAGGTGAGGAGAGCACATTGATAGACAGTGGCTCAGAGGAGATGGAGATATGAAATAGAAACACTTAATTGCACCTTGAATTTTATTCTCTATGTGTGTGTGTGTGTGTGTGTGTGTGTGTGTGTGTGTGTGTGCTCAGCCGCTCAGTCCTATCTGACTCTTTGCTAACTCATGTACTGTAGTCTGCCAGGCTCCTTTGTCCATGGGATTTCCCAGGCAAGACTACTGGAGTGGGTTGCCATTTTCTACTCTAGGGATCAAACCTGCATCTCCTGCAGTGGCAGGAGGATTTTTTTTACCACTGAGCCACCTGGGAAGCCCTTATTCTCTATGGAAAAGACTAAAATGTACCCTAGAGTTTAAGAATTCTGCCTTTGTAGTCAGACAGCTTTGACTTTACTAGCTGAATGACCTTTGAAAGTGGTTGAAACTCACCAAAGTTCAGTCGCCTATCTTTAAATTGAGTGTACTTATAACAACCACCTAATAGGGTGATAATGATGATTAAAATAAGATAATGCTTGCAAAGAGCTGAGTATTATGCTTGGTGCATAGTCAGCACTTAATGATTATTTACTGTTATTATTTATTGTTAAAGTATCTGTTCACTTTACCATGAAATTGCAAGGAACAAAGAATAAATAAAATGCTTTTCATAAATTTAGATATGAGTAAATCAGTTATAAAATTCAGTATATTTAGCTACATAACCTAAAATTAAAATGAGGTTTATGCATGAAGCTAAATTTATATCATATATGTGGACAGACATGTCAATATTAAAAAGGAATTCCCTGCCTTATTTTTTGAATAATGAATAATGTATATTTTTACTTGCAGCCTTATGTTGTATTTTAAGAACACCATTTACAACCTAATGATTTATATAACATAAGACAAACTAGCCTTTTGTTGTCAGATTGGTCCATACATTAAAAATTGATTTATAATGTAAATGACACAAAAATCACTTATCATATTAAAATTTAAGGAAAGAAATAGGGCCCACTATTTTATTGTTCTGATGTCAGCAAGTTCAGGAAAGAGCTGCTTGTCAAAACTGAAAAGTGTTTCCTGCTGATCATGTAAATCCACATCCGTTAGCTTTTCTTCATAGACTAATTTTTTTTTCGCTTGTTGTAGCATGTTTTTATAATTATGCCTTGCAGTAAAGAAGGAGCGTTGTACCTTACGTTGGAAAACTTAGGTCCAGTCCTGTTTATACTGCAGCCTCTAAATATATCCTTTCTGTTCCCTGATGTGTGTACAGCCTTAAGGCAAACGCAAGGCAGTCACGCTTCTTTCAAATTCACTACAGTCATCTTAAGCTTGCACAGATACCATTCCTACCTGTGGGGAAGAAGTAGGGTCATTCAGGTTGTGTAATTCAATAGAGTCGTGTTCGCAGGATGGAGAGTTGACTGAATTAGCCTGACTGTTGGAGCAGCTCTGTAAAAACCTCTGTACCCAGCCATGCCCTCCTCAAAAGTGCATCATCAGCTTGACTTAGCTGATACCATTTGTCATCCAGCAATCTCTTTTTTCTCAATTCATATCTTCTTCATAATTGAAACCAAGTTTGACGTTCTGGTGGTTCAGCAGTACAGAGGAGTGATTTGTTAATTATCCAGTTACTTTGAGATTTAAGAAGTAGATAGGTGGGGTGGGGCAGAGGGTCTACCTAAGTGCCAAAGCTTTCCTTTCCTGTACAGTGTTCTTGTAGCCCATTGTCTTTGTATGCCTTCTGAATGAATGATGAGGAGGCATGTTCGGTTTTACAACATGATACTTATTTAGTGAGAATGTTGAATCTGTAAGAGTTTGGTTGAATTAGTTGAATTCTTGAACCTGCAGTCAGGATCTTTTTTATGTTGGACAGAATATAAATGGTCAGAAAATAAAACCCTGGGACTCAGAACATTTCTCACTTCTAATTATGCTTCAGAGAAGATTTAGTTTCTCCAGTGGTTTTGCATTCATTGTCATAGTATATTAATAGCAATCCAATAAGGGCTTAAATCTACATGATAAATGGAAACTAGTGTTGTTTCCAAAAGAAACCCTGTAATTAATCTTATATTGGCACCTTTTTAGCATTACAAAATAGTCCATCAGGTTCTGTGGTCACACATCCAGTTTTTTTCTAGAAACATTTCATAACTGCAAACCAAGATGCACTGGGAGCCTAATGCAAATATTAAGGGGACAAATATTATAATTAGATTCACAAATAGCAGTAACCCTTGACTAATATAATATTTAAAACTGCATCTGTATTTTTCTTTGCACATTAGTCGTTGAGGTATCCAAATACAGTATTTTTGACCTATTATCACTTTACTTTTGGAAATAACCTGGTTGCTGTTTGGAGTTGATTGTGGTTCTTAAATGTATATA
Source organism: Ovis canadensis (assembly GCF_042477335.2). NCBI lineage: Eukaryota > Metazoa > Chordata > Mammalia > Artiodactyla > Bovidae > Ovis > Ovis canadensis. The sequence continues at coordinate 30,765,499 of NC_091252.1, read as the reverse complement.
GACTTAAAAACATATGTTATATATACATGCTTATGACTTTCTTATGTGCAAGAGAATATAATTTTTTTAAAAAAAAGCAGAATGATTTTATCTAGTCTGATAATTGGTCATTTATGTCATCTGTTTGGCCTCTGTACTTATTTCAGCTTATGATTTCTGCTTTATAGATTTGGCTTTTTGTGTTATGGTTAGAAAACGTTTCCCACTTCCAAATTATATAAGTAGTTTTCTGTATTTTCTTATGGTATTTTTATGCTCAGGTTTATTTAATGCAGTAAGAACTAACCTTTAATCTAAGGTGTGAGGTGGGAACTTTTGCCAGTTGTTTCCAACACTGTTTGCTAGATAATCCATATCCTCACAGTGAATTTAAAATAATGTCTTTATTGAGATTTTTATGAATAATCCAAGAATAATTGTTCAAAACACGTGTATGAAGTTCATGTAAGTGGAATAAAAGTTTTATGAATGGACCTTCCAACTACTTTCTCTATAGCTTTTCTTTTTCTTTCGGTTCTGAAACTTTTCTAAAGAAAATTGTTCAATTTTGGAAATGTATTCCTTATTCCTCTTCTTCACTTCCCAGGTAGCGCAGTGGTAAAGAACCTGCTTGCCAATGTAGGAGACACAAGAGATGCAGGTTTGATCCCTGGATCAGAAAGATCCCTTGGAGTAGGAAGTAGGCAACTTCCTACTCCAGTAGGAAGAAGGCAACCCACTCTCGTATTCTTGCCTTCAAAATCCCGTGGACAGAGGAGCCTGGCAGGCTATAGTCCATGGGGTCGCAAAGATTCAGGCACAACTGAGCACGCACACTTTATTGTGTACTGTTATTATATACAATTAGGTATACTCTTCCTATAGGTATACTGTTTTTGTTGCTACAGGCTTACAAGCTTTACCATATTTATTATATATAGAATGAGCTCTTGTCTCTTTCTGAAACCTTCTTGCCTATTTTTGTACAATCATTTTTTGTTTACTTTAGAATGATTTTTCAAGCCCCCTTTCCTTCCTTCACCTATGTTAGTGTTTCCAAATGCTTTATTTATAAATCAAAAATTGAAATCTTACTGATGGATTAGTCTTTGGAAAACTGATATCTTCCAGTTTTCAGTGGTTGTAAATAAAACGCTAACATTTTCTTCACTGCAACCAGACAATGGTACCAACAAGTTAGACACTCAAAAACATTCAGTGTAGAATGCGTAGGGCCGGGATGCTCAGGCAGCGTTGTCCTGGGAAGGCTCTGCAGGGAGATTTCTGTGGGTCGAGATTACAGGTAGACGGGAACGCACATGAACAGAGAGGAGACACATGGAACTCTTGAACTCTGTTGTCATGTCGCCATTTTCCAATATATCACTTTGCCAAGCCTAAAAATAGACATAACGTTTGACTAGTCTGTAAGAGAGATAGCACAATGCCCTTTGAGAATTTCAGTCAGTTTATAGAGTCACTGCTGGAAATGGAATGGATAAAATTCTATCAGTGTTTTTGCAGAAATATTTTTGTCTAATTGATCTTATAAATCACTTCAGTATTTTTGCCTGGAGAATCCCAGGAACAGAGGAGCCTGGTGGGCTGCCGTCTATGAGGTTGCACAGAGTCGGCATGACTAAAGTGACTTAGCAGCAGCAGCAGCAGTAGCAGCAGCAGCAGTAGAAGATCTGATAAAACTTTGGGGACTTTTAGTTTACTTATAGTAAATGTAGAACGTGATAACAAGTGTTCAACTTCAACAAAGCAATATATAATCTAAATGCTGGACAATCGATTGAGGACTTAAGACAGTCTTATTTTGAAGCTTTGTCAGCATACCGAAGGCAATTTAGAGCATACAGCTACCCCTGGAGAGTCCTGTGACAGGCAGAATCAGCAGACTGGGAAATAAATTAACTACATTTAGTAGTAGAGGGAGAAAATTCCCAGAAAACTCTGAAACAGCGAGACATTACAGTATAAAGATCTTTACATCCAGTCATAAATGTATTACTTACACCATTTTTCACCTAGGCGGGCTGTGTTTTAATTTTCTGTCTCACTAAGTTTTTCTCAGTAGAGGGTTAAGCTTGCAAGTCAGTTTAAGTTCTGCCTCTTGAGGTTCAAAAAAAAAAATTGTCAGAAGGCAGTTGTCTTTCATTAATTGATGTCCTGCGAAAACTAAAGCAGTAGAAACTTTTTTATTTTTCTCTTCTTCTTTTTAACATGGTGTCTCATTTCAGTAATGTCTCCTTAAAGTCCTGGCATAATTGGTGGAGTACTTTTAAAATTCATGGATGAGAGAAAGACCCAATACTCATTCTTTCTGTATTTTTATCCAAAGTTAATAGGAAGAATGTAAGGCCAAAGGTATGTCCTAATCTAGGAACAGCTGAAGTTAAATGTAGTGAAGGAACAAAGAGATGGAAAGTATCCTTGGAGGACAAAAGAAGAATGGGTGGAATTTGTGGGCAGCAATTCAGAAACAGGAGCACATTCACCTGTCTTATTTGTGTTGTTTAAAATTGTAGTGTTACTTTGCTGACAAAGTTCCATATAGTCAAAGCTATAAGTAGTCATGTATAAATGTGAGAATTGGACCATAAAGAAGGCTGAGTGGTGAAGAATTGATGCTTTTGAACTGTGGTGTTGGAGCAGACTCTTGGGAGTCCCTTGGACTGCAAGGAGATCTAACCAGTCAGTCCTAAAGGAAATCAATCCTGAATATTCATTGGAAGGACTGATGCTTAAGCCGAAGCTCCAATACTTTGGCCACCTAATGCCAAGAGCTGACTCATAAAAAAACTGATGCTGGGAAAGATTGAAGGCAAGAGAAGGGGATAATGGATACAAGATGGTTGGATGGCATCACCTACTCGATGGACATGAGTTTTAGCAAGCTCCAGGAGATAGTAAACAACAAGGAAGCCTGGTGTGCTGCAGCTCATGGGGTCACAAAGTGTCAGTCAGACATGACTGAGTGACTGAACAACAACAACAACAAAATATTGTACAAATTTTTAGAAGAATGCATTGGAAAATTGGAGGAAGAGAATAACAATATTTACCCTATTGATATGTCAGGCTGAGGACCACAGGCCTCATGTACCAGGTTCTGTAGGAGACTGGTGCTCACATAGATAGATAGATAGATAGAAGATAGGTAGATAAATTTATACAACTGATCTTATCACAAAGCTGATCGTATAATAAAACTGATCTCATAATAAAGCCCCATGAAGCTTTATTATTCTGGTGGTGGATTACACTGATTTTTTTCAGTTAATACAATCTTGGTTAAAACTTTGTCACTTGGTAATAATTAATTCAGAGCTTAGTAGCTCTGTCAGGACTCTTTCCCTTTTTTCTATCACATTTTTCCCTTCCTTTAAGCACTTCTTCAACTCACAGTGGCATCAGGGTGCAGGAGGAAGCCTGTGTATCCTTTTAGCTGGTGCAGCTTGATAGGGAGACATCTAATGTCCCTCTGGCCCTGGTGCTGGCTTTTGAGTCTTCTCTGGCCTCCATGGAAATGCACTTCAGCAGCCTGAATGATGAGCAACCTGAGTCATGGGTGTTTGGGGCTGGTTTGTTGGCGTGACTTATGGGCATTCACCACTGAAATCTATTGTCCCTGCCGTGGCCTTTGAACACTGTGTAACTATTAGTCTTTTGGCCAGGCCACTAAGGGTCCACTTAGCAATTTTTTTATAGTGGTAAAATACACATAATGTAAAATTTACCAACTTTTAAATCTACAGTTCAGTGGCATTGAGTTCACTTGCAGTGTTGTGCAACCATCCCCATTATTCACTTCCAGAATTTTATCACCATCTCAAACATAAATTCTGCACCTTTTAAACAATTATTCCCATTCTCCTCTCCTTACTGGATCCTAGTAACTTCTACTTTCTGTCTCTATGCATTTGCTATTCTAGGTGCCTCATATAAGTGAGATCAAATAACATTTGTCCTTCTGTGTTTGGCTTATTTTGCTTAGCATGATATCTCTAGGGTTCAGCCAAGTTGTGGCATGTGTCAGAATTTCATCTCTTTTTATGGCTAAATATTATTCCATTGTTTGTATATGCCACATTTTATTTACTCATTCATCAGTTGATAGACAGTTGAATTATTTCTGCCTTTTAGGTTTTGTGAAGAATACTACTATGAACAGGAGTGTATAAGTATCTGTTTAAGTCCCTGCTTTCAGTTATTTTAGGTATATACCCAGGAGTGGAATTGCTGGAGATTGGTCTACTTTTTATCTTAGTGATTTTTGGTATCTCCAAATTTTGGAGATCTGAGAACTTTCACCTTCTTCCTCCATAATTCACCGAGGGAGGCAGGACCTTGGGAGACTGTCCTCAAGTCTGTGGGCCTGGCTGTTTTTCTCTGGTATTTCCCTGGTGCTGGCTGAACTGGAGACTTAACTGTTGATGCACAATAGTCACTGAATAAAGGGACAACTTCCATGTTCTGTGGTTCCTTCCAGCCTCTCTGCTTTGAGGTTTCAGCTGTGAGAGGAAGTGACCCTAGGCACTCACACTCATCACTTGATCTTCACCTTCTCTCTTTGTCTTGTTCTTCAGTACCAGAGGATTTTCTATTTCCATTCCTTGTTGTCAAGAATTTTCCCAGCATCATATCCTCTGACCTTCTTTGTTAAGACTTATAGTAAAGCATGTACATCGCAAACTTAGCTTTTAATATGTAAAGCAACTCTTTTGGAATTTAGAAAGCCTCTTCTTTTCAACAAAATCAGACTTTCAAATCTGTTGCATCATTCTGAACATTCAAAAATTTAGCTTGAGACTTAAAGCTCTGCTCTAACATGTTTCCTGTTTATGATGTTGACTGAATTCTGAAGTATACTAAGTGCCGTCTGTTCAATAAATGGGGAAACGGCAGGGTAGGAAAAAATACGTCAGTGAAATGTATCAAAACTACTGTCACCATTACTTAGCAACACCATCTATGTAGCCAGTTTCTGGTCAGTGTCTCTCCTGTGCTCTGTTCCTGTGTCTTACAAGCTCAGTCCTGATTTGGTGATGTCATACTGCGGCGTGGGGCCAGTGGGATCACCTTTGACTTGTTGAGTTCTGGAGAGAGGCTTTAAATGGCTTATTAGCATGTGCATCGGAGAAGGCAATGGCAACCCACTCCAGTAGTCTTGCCTGGAAAATCCCATGGATGGAGGAGCCTGGTGGGCTGCAGTCCATTGGGTCGCAAAGAGTTGGACACGACTGAGCGACTTCACTTTCACTTTTCACTTTCATGCGTCGGAGAAGGCAATGGCACACCACTCCAGTGTTCTTGCCTGGAGAATCCCAGGGACGGGGGAGCCTAGTGGGCTGCCATCTATGGGGTCACACAGAGTCAGACATGACTGACGCGACTTAGCAGCAGCATATGCATGGAGGGTCTGTTTTCAGATATGGTGAGTATTGTCAGATCAGAATATAGCCTAGCTAAAGTTTTAATACATATATCTTACGATAATATGATAGAGGTAAAGAAAAATAAATTGGCAGCATGGTGAAAAGAATTACAGAAGTCAGTTCAGACTACTGTTTTGTGTGATTATTGATTGCTAATGGCTGGAGATCAAATCAGTCAATCCTAAAGGAAATCAACCCAGGATATTCATTGGCAGGACTGATGCTGAAGTTGAAGCTCCAATACTTTGGCCAACTGATGTGAAGAGCCAACCCATTGGAAAAGACCCTGATGCTGGGAAAGATTGAAGGAAAGAGGAGAAGGGGACGACAGAGGATAAGATGGTTGGATGGAATCACTGAGTCAATGGACATGAGTTTGAGCAAACTCCGGGAGATAGTAAAGGACAAGGAAGCCTGGTGTGTTGCAGTTCGTAGGGTTGCAAACAGTTGGACACAACTGAGTGACTGAACAACAACAACAAAGGCAACCAGACCTGTTTTTGTTCTGCGGATGGCATGACCTGGCTGCATCTTTTAGCATGGCTTATCCATGCTCAACATGTCACTGTACAGATACATGCTGGTCAGTCCAAAGCCTTCCAGATCTCAGGGATTCTCAGCCTGTGTTATCCCTTCAGAGACTTTTTGCTCTGTGACTGCGAAATGACTGTGAACAGAGATTCATGCAGGTTCTGTCACTTAATCCAATAGTTCTTACACCTGAACGGTCATCAGATTCACCCAGGTCACTATTCAGTTCAGTTCAGTTCACTCAGTCATGTCCGACTCTTTGCGACCCCATGAATTGCAGCACGCCAGGCCTCCCTGTCCATCACCAAGTCCCGGAGTTCACTCAAACTCATGTCCATCGAGTTGGTGATGCCTTCCAGCCTTCTCATCCTCTGTCATCCCCTTCTCTTCCTGCCTCCAATCCCTCCCAGCATCAGGGGCTTTTCCAGTGAGTCAACTCTTCACATGAGGTGGCCAAAGTATTGGAGTTTCAGCTTCAGCATCAGCCCTTCCAATGAACACTCAGGACTGATCTCCTTCAGAATGGACTGGTTGGCTCTCCTTGCAGTCCAAGTCTCAAGAGTCTTCTCCACACCACAGTTCAAAAGCATCGATTCTTCAGTGCTCAGCTTTCTTCACAGTCCAACTCTCACATCCATACATGACCACTGGAAAAACCATAGCCTTGACTACATGGACCTTTGTTGGCAAAGTAATGTCTCTGCTTCTGAATATGCTGTCTAGGTTGGTCTTAACTTTCCTTCCAAGGAGTAAGAGTCTTTTAATTTCATGGCTGCAATCACCACCTTTGGTGATTTTGGATGCCAAGAAAATAAAGTCTGACGCTGTTTCCACTGTTTCCCCATCTATTTCCCATGAAGTGATGGGACTAACTGCCATGATCTTAGTTTTAGGCAATCATAATTTTCTTAAAAACAGAATAGATATTTCTGGTTCATATGCCAGTCCTGCGTGAGATTCCCTGATCTGAACCATTCTGTACAGATAAGAAAAAAGCATAGTTTGTTCTTGTTCAAGACATTAGGAAATGTCTTATTTAAACTATATGTATGTCTTTATCATAAGATGCCAGTAACTAGTGATAGATGTTGCTGAAATTTGAAGAATTTGGGAAACTGTTTTAGAAAACAATAGGAACAAATAAGGCCCGGAGCTTATCCACGAAAGAAGAGGAGAATTTGAATTTAGGAGATTAAAGAAGCACTGAATATTAAGATAAAACTGTAAAGCCTGGCCTTTCCTTAAACAATTATGGTCAGGTGTCTTCTGGTTACAAGTAACAGAAACACAACTCCAAACAGCAAGGAGTTGTTTTGTGTTTGTTTTTGGTTTTTTGGTTTGTTTTTACATATAGGGGAGGTCAAAAACTCTCTTTGTCTTTCATCTCTGTTTTTCTCTCTGTGTTAGCTTCATTCTCAAGCAAGCACTTTACAAATGACAGGACTGTCCACTGACAGTCTCAAGCTTACTCCACTAAGTAATCCAAAAGGAAAGAGTGTCTCTCTCCCTCTTGCGGTATCCATAGTTCACATCTCCAGGAAAACACTGAAGGGCCTTGCCTGAATTGTTGACCCATCCCTGAATTTGTCCTCCTGGCCTGGGGAAGGAGAGTGGCCACGTGGTCAGCCTGTGACACATCCCCCTTTAGAGTTGGGGATACCAGCATGTCCCCCAGGACCCTGAAAGTAGAATACACTGACTCCCCAAAGAAGGGAAGGGGAAAGAATTTGGGGGCAGGGAAAAGCCAACAGCTGTCCTCTAGAGAACAAACCAATTGCTTTTGCTTTGTCCTAAGCTCTAGAATTCTCTCAACTTTGTAGTCTGTGTGGAGTCACTCATCAGACACTCCTGGGGCAAGGAGAATAAGTTTCTTTTCAGGTTATGTATATTTAATGGTCCATTGGGAAGGATGTGTGGCTGAAATGGAAACCAAATTTTCCCGCATTTAATATTATCAAACTGAATTGATGAAGTATACAAATGTGTAGACGGATAAGCAAAAAGGCACTTTATAAACCTTTCCAAGATAAACGGGCTAACCTAACTGGTAAAGTAATAAGGATTTTGCAATTGCAATATATTTGCATGCAAATATGTTCCTGTGTTGAGAATATGACCTTGAACTTGAGCTGCCCACAGCTTTCCAAAATCTATTTAGTGATGCTTATAAGAAAAGAAATGATGAAAATATTTTCAATTCAAAAATCATTAAAATCACCCCTGAAGTACTTCCCTTTGATATTAAAAGCAAATAATTAAGGGGATCCATATTACTAAATGGAGTGATGCTCTCGTGTCACTGTTAAGAGGTCAAGGTCAAAAAATAATTTAGTATTTGGTTCTCTGTTATACGATGTGCCCTTTAAAAATGTTCTGTGGTTGATCTTGATTGGTTCTTGGCAGTATATGTTTGGCTTCTGGCACAGATCAACAACAATTTGCAATTTAGCTATAACTAATTAGCATCATTTAAGGGCAGTTATTATTGACACTTCAAATTATGAAAGGCATCTTTCTCAGCTTCACAAGCAAACACTCTGCTGTTTTAAGGTTTCACCAATTACACTGAGGTTATTTGGATGGATTTTAGAGCTTTGGCCATTTTCTGTCTCTTCACATGTGGTTGCATAATGATAATGTCTTTTGAGCGCTAGCTGTGTTATAGGTGCCCTTTGTATATGTATTTAATTCTCATATTAGACAGTTTAAGTAACTTGCTCAGGTCACACAGCTAATAAATTCTGGCACCAGGATTCCAGCCCAGTTATGTCTGGCTTCAAAGCTCAACTTCTTGATCCCAGGCCCTTTCTTCTCTTCCTTTCTCCTTGACCTGTAACTGTATGAAAGAAAAAACTAGAATAAATTTAAAGTTCTTAAATTACATGAAGGAATCCAGCCACACAAATCATATGTACTCTCCCAACTCAATTGTTTTCCATCAGTTCAGTTCAGTCGCTCAGTTGTGTCTGACTCTTTGTGACCCCATGGACCGCAGAACGCCAGGCCTCCCTGTCTATCACCAACTCCCAGAGTTTACCCATACTCGTGTCCATCAAGTTGGTGATGCCATCCAATCACCTCATCCTCTGTCATCCCCTTTTCCTCCTGCCTTCAATCTTTCCCAGCATCAGGGTTCTTTTCAAATGCATCAGCTCTTCGCATCAGGTGGCCAAAGTGTTGGAGTTTCAGCTTCAGCATCAGCCCTTCCAATAAACACCCAGGACTGATCTCCTTTAGGATGGACTGGTTGGATCTCCTTGCAGTCCAAGGGACTCTCAAGAGTCTTCTCCACACCACAGTTCAAAAGCATCAATTCTTTGGTGCTCAGCTTTCTTTATAGTCCAGCTCTCGCAACCATACCTGACTACTGGAAAAACCATAGCTTTGACTAAATGGACCTTTGTTGGCAAAGTAATGTCTCTGCTTTTGAATATGCTGTCTAGGTTGGTCATAACTTTCCTTCCAAGGAGTAAGCGTCTTTTAATTTCATGGCTGCAATCACCATCTGCACTGATTTTGGAGCCCAAAAAAATAAAGTCTGACACTGTTTCCACTGTCTATTTCCCATGAAGTGATAGGACCAGATGCCATGATCTTAGTTTTCTGAATGTTGAGCTTTAAGCCAACTTTTTCGCTCTCCTCTTTCACTTTCATCAAGAGGCTTTTTAGTTCCTCTTCGCTTTCTGCCACAACAGTGGTGTCATCTGCATATCTGAGGTGATTGATATCTCTCCTGGCAATCTTGATTCCAGCTTGTGCTTCTTCCAGCCCAGCATTTCTCATGATGTACTCTGCATAGAAGTTAAATAAGCAGGGTGACAATATACAGCCTTGACGTAGTCCTTTTCGTATTTGGAACCAGTCTGTTGTTCCATGTCCAATTCTAACTGTTGCTTCCTGGCCTGCATACAGGTTTCTCAAGAGGCAGGTCAGGTGCTCTGGTATTCCCATCTCTTTCAGAATTTTCTGCAGTTTCTTGTGATCCACACAGTCAAAGGCTTTGGCATAATCAATAAAGCAGAAATAGATGTTTTTCTGAAACTCTTGCTTTCTCAATGATCCAGCGGATGTTGGCAATTTGATCTCTGGTGCCTCTGCCTTGTCTAAAACCACATTTAGTTTTTTATATTTAGCTGTAATAGATACTTTAAAAGGTATCATAGATGTCGATTCTTATTTTAGCTGCAGTTTTGCACATATACATTTACAGACATTTCTAAAAGATTCTAAACAATACAAGGCCGTTCTCTGAATTTCTTGTATCCCTACTGTATTTTCTAATGTGTACTGTATTTTCTCTTTTCTCTTCAAAAGAGATACAGAATAATTTAAACACAATAGTTTCTTGTGAATGCTTTATATTCTGATGAAAGCCTTCTTCTTGGCTTGTAGACAGCTGCCTTTTTGCTATATCCTCCCATGGTGGCAAGGGAGCTCTGATGTCTCTTCCTCTTATTATAAAACAGCTAATTCCATCTTGGGAGCTCTACCCTCATGACTTCATCTTAATGAATTATCTTCCGAAGTCCCCACCTCTTAACATGTTCTCACTGAGGATTAAAGCTTTAACATAAGGATTTTGGAGGGACACGTTCATTACATAACAACTTCTATTACAGAAGATGTTGTTCAGTCACTAAGTTGTGTCTGACTCTTTGCCACCCCATGGACTATAGCACTCCAAGATCCCCTGTCCTTCAGTATCTCCTGGAGCTTGCTCAAACGCATGTCCATTGAGTCAGTGATGCCATCCAACCATCTCATCTTCTGTAATCCCCTTCACCTCCTGCTCTCAGTCTTTCCCAGCATCAGGGTCTTTTCCAATGAGTCAGCTCTTCGCATCAGGTGGCCAAAGTATTGGAGATTCAGCTTCAGCATCAGTCCTTCCAAAGATTATTCAGGGTTTATTTCGTTTAGGATTGACTGATTTGATCTCCTTTCTGTCCAAGGAACTCTCAAGAGTTCTCTCCAGCACCGCAATTTGAAAGCATCAGTTCTTTGGCACTCCGTCTTTTTTATGGTCTAGCTCTCACATCCGTATGTGACTATTAGAAAAACCATGGCTTTGACTATATGGACCTTTGTCAGCAAAGTGATGTCTATTCTTTTTAATATGCTGTCTAATATGTCATGCTGAATACTAATATACTGATCTTATAACTTCCCTGGATGAATTCATATGGTTATGTCCAATATGATTGTGTGAATGAGTCACCTTGAAAGGCAATGGGTTTCTAACCACTGGAGGTGTTCAGATGTAAGCTGAGTCACAAAACTTGTGGAAATTTAAGCATTTGATGGACTTGGGGGCTAAGTCACCCTGAAGGATCTTTCCAGTCCTGAAATTCTACAATTCTTGATTTTTTCTGTGGTACATCTATGCTAAAGGTCAAATTTCCCCTTCTTAAATGCTCATAATCCACCCAGCTGAGAAATTTCTTCTGAGACTGCTGTCAAACTGTTCATTTTATAGTTTGCTGGCCTCTTTTTCTTCCTTTTCAGCGACAGTCAGGTCAGCATATGCCCATCTCCTTCATGGCTTCCTCTTCCATTTTCCGTGCTCTCTCAGAGGTTAATGTCAGCAGTTCAGCCATCCATGGGCAAGTTCTGCAGTCGCCTCCAGATGAGATTTATACTTGAACTGTCCTAGAGCAGCACATGCTCTTTCACCATCCTTCACTTCCCTTCCTTGACGATTTCGTCTTACCAGGAATCACTCCTGTCTCTTCCATGGAAGCTCCTCACTGACAAAAACCGAAGCAGGAGGTGAACGGAAAGTTCTGCTGTACAGCTCCTGTTTGGACACACTAAAGCACCTGCCCAGCCTGGGCTCCAGCCTCCCTTAGTGTGGGGGCATCCGCTCTAGTGTTTTATTCTTATGTGTTTATTTTTTAAATGAGTTATTTATTCATGTGTTTTTGACTGTGTTGGCTCTTAGTTGGAGCACACAGAATGTTGCATTCCTCAAGCTCTTTGTTGCGGCGTACAGGATCTTAGCTCCCCCACCAGGAATCAAACCCACATCCCCCGCATTGGAAGGCGATTCTTAACCACTGGACCACCAGGGAAGTCCCTGTTTTATTTTTAGATGCCTCAATTCCTTCTGGTTTTTCTCAGGTTTCTGACTAGTTTGAAAGGTTTCACAAACCTTTCCTTGATTGTATGTCTTTCTCTGTGTATTTCGTACATATCTTTTAAAATACAGGCTCGGGGGTGGGCGAGGGGTGCGGCAAGGTAGAGCTTGCCCATGCAGTTTCTTTGCTGTCCCTTCCCCTTCTTCCTCATCAGGCTCGCAGAACTGTATAGTCTTAGAAAGTGCGTCATGCTGCCTCTACTGTGAACTTACTGCTGTCTGTAAAGCCTGTCTGTAACACCTGGTCTGCATGTCTCACTGTCCTCCCTTCTCCCTATGCTCAGAAACTCGGAGATGCCGGGGCCCTGTATTAGTTTGCTAGAGCTGCCACAACAAGGTCCTGCAGACCGAGGAGTGCTTGAGCAATGGGAGTGTATTTTCTTATAGTTCTGGAGGCTAGACGTCAAAATCAAGGAGTTCACAGGGTTGTTTTTCTGGAGCTTCTCTCCTCGGCTTTTAGATGGCCATCTTCTCCCTGTGTCTTCTCCTGGTCTCCCCTCTGTCACCGTCTATGTCCAAACTTTCTCCTCCTAGGAGAACACCAGTTAGATTGGATTTTCCTCCACCTAATGAACTAATTTTAATTTCATTACCTCATTAAGCAGCCAATATCCAAATTCAGTCACATGCTGAGTGGTTAGGGATTAGCACTTAAACAGTGGCTTCCCTGGTGGCTCAGATGGTAAAGCATCTGTCTACAATGCGGGAGACCTGGGTTCGATCCCTGGGTCGGGAAGATCCCCTGGAGGAGGCAATGGCAATCCATTCCAGTACTATTGCCTGGAAAATCCCATGGACAGAGGAGCCTGGTAGGCTACAGTCCATGGGGTCGCAAAGAGTTGGACATGACTGAGCGATTTTTGGCAGGGCAGGGGAGACGCAGTTCAGCCGCTAACAAGCCTCTGTTCGCTTTAGTTGGCACTAGCAGATGAGAATTAGGTCCATGGTACTAGTTTGTTCTTGTTGTTGTTGTTATCTTGCCCTTCTGTTTGCCTTTCATAGATGCAATGTCAGCAAAATGTCAAGTTGATCTCTGTTGATCTGCTTTTGAGAAGGCTCAGCCCAGTGTTTCAGGGCTGAATTCATTTAACTCTCCTCTTCCTTCCTTCCTAGAAAGCAGCCTGAACACCTGCCTTCTGTGCCTTTGTTCAGGGCCTCCCCGTTGGCTCAGCAGTAAGGAATATGCTTGCAGTGCAGGAGCCGCCGGAGATGTGTGTTCAGTCCCTTAGTTGGGAAGATCCCCTGGAGGAGGGCATGGCAACCCACTCCAGTATTCTTGCCTGGAGAATCCCACGGACAGAGGAGCCTGGCGGGCTACAATCCATAGGGTTGCAAAGAGGCAGACGCAGCTGAAGTGACTGAGCATGCACACATGCCTTTGTCCTAATTACGTCTATCAAAATCCTCCTATCCATCAAGCTCAACTCAGATACCACCCACTGTTTTCCTGCTCTCTGCTGCCATAGTCTTCTGTCTGTATGGTAACATTTATAGTTATTTACTTTTTCTATTGTGTTAGTGTTATTTGCGGCTAGTCCTTCTTGCTCATGGGCTTCCCAGATGGCTCAGAGGTAAAGAATCTGCTTGCAGTGCAGAAGGCCCAGGGTGGGTCCTTGGGTTGGGAAGATCCCCTGGAGAAGGGAATGGAAACCCACTCCAGTATTCTTGCCTGGAGATTCCCATGGACAAAGGAGCTTGGCAGGCTAGAGTACATAGGGTTGCAAAGAGTCAAAACACGACCGAAGCAACTTAGCAGGCATGCTTCTTGCTCATATAGGATGATGAGCATCTTGTAGAAACATTCTGATACCATATTCATCTTTATTCACCCTAAAGCACCAAGCATGTGGTTTGTACCCAGCAACCACTCAACAAATATTACACTGGTTTGAATTTTATTATAGATGTAGACTAGCATTCAAAACAACAAACTGTGAAATTATATTTTATAGTTACAAATATTTTCAAAAGAACTCTATAAAAATCATTGATAGGAAGAAAATAATCATTAGATTATCTTAATAGTTACTTTTAATGGCTGCTTGAAGTATTTAGCCTAATTAAAATGTATATCTTTTCATAAATTTTTCATGGTGATCTCACCTTCTGAACTCCCAAAGCACTGTTTGTTCCTAGCACAAGTTTCAGATATATTATTAATGATGGCATACCCTTCTATCAACATCTTTTCTAGTCACTTATATTAAACTATAGTTCCTTGGTGATCAGGGGCAATGGTTTATAAATGTTCCATAAACATTTATAACATGTTCCTGACGCCTGTTACAATAAACAGTAGGTAATGCAAGGCAGGCCACAGAGGGTTACTCTCCTCAGTTGTGCAAGTTACTATCAGAGCACGGTCACAAAAGTCCTGTCTCGGAAAGAGCTCGTTTGAAAGAATTGTTGAATCTAGCAATTAGGCAGCTGTCCTCCTAGTTTATCTCTTAGCCTCTTTTTCCCACTGCGTTTCACCTAGTCACCTTTTGCATATTAAAATATTAATGAGCACCACTTGTAATACATTTTATCCTGGAAATAAATAGAATGTCTTGAAAAAGAGTAATGTTTGTGTTGGCAGTAGGAGCGAAGCTACTATGTTGGGTTGTGCATGTTGTACACTGAACAAGGACATCAGCCAAAGGGATGATGCAGCTGAAACCAGTCTGATTAAGCCTCATCAATTCATGCATCCCGGCATGCAGCTATGTTAACCCAGAGAAAGGAAGGCTTTTTCTAATTAGCATGAAAGTACTGTACATTTGTCAAACTCTGCATCTGTACAGTTTCATCCACCCCGAGGGACACCTTTTTTGGCAGCTTTTGTAAAGATACCCTGTGAACTGGCAGCATCCCTGGGGGTTAGAGAGAGACGGATCTACCACATATTGCACACCTGGGGGGCCAGAGTGGAAGCAGAGAAATTGGTTGATAAGCTCTTGTAGAAACCCAGGAAAGAAATGAGGTTGTCCAGGACCAGGAGCTAGAACTGAAGGACCTGCTGATGGATTAGAGACAGGGGTGTGGGAAAGAAGGGGTAGAAGGGAAAGGGTCCCCAAAACACTGGTCTGAGCATTCAGTGATCAGAGTTGCCATTTACTAAGATGGGAAGGACTGGAGGTGAGGGCCAGAGTTATGGAGATATTCAGCAGTTCTGTTGTGAGGAGTCTCACTGTAGTTGCTGCTTGAGGATTTTTTACTTTATACATCTCTGGAGTTCCAAAAAAGCAGCCGTGAGAAGGCTCATTCTATTGTGTGCCCAAAGCTTAAAAAAAGGCAAAAGAGCCTGGGCTGACCATTTAGACAAGTGAGCCACCATCTTGGGGCCCATTTGCCATTACTCATTAGGTACTCATTAGTACCAAAGTACTTTCTTGCCATAAAACACTACCATTAATTTCTATATCCTTTACTCATTTTTGTGATATTATATGTGCATATCACTCAGGAAAAGAGGGTGGCATTAATGGTAAACTAATGCAGATTCTGTAAGTGAAAAAACAAAATCAGCAATACATGCAGAAGCCTCAAGCTGCTCCCTGACATTTTTTTTTTTTTGCAATAGTACTGGTTCAAAGACAGACACTTGGAAGACTTGTGGACATGTTTTCATGCCTGTAATTCCAGTGAAAGACTACTCTCCTACCCTAGATTTAGATCCTAGGGGGGCATCTGTGGATTATAGAGTGTTCTGTTAATAGTTCTCTCCCAGATAATCATCAGCCTGCAATTTGACTTTGCAAAATGGGAAGGAAAGTCCTTCTTCCATAAGCCAATTTCACAAAACAAAAAACAATGCCTCAATTCTTGACTTGAAGCCTAAAAGCTGTAATGGTCCCATAAATGATTAAAGCAGCAGCTGGTAATGTCTTGGAAACAGATTGATCAGTTGGAATGCTTTAAAATCTGTCTGAATTCTGCATGCCTTTGAGCAGTAGGAACTAACTCTGATGTGAGACTGAGAGTGGGTGTTTAGAACTCAAAGATATCCAGATAGTTATTAAGATCCTAGCAGGGATTGTATCTCTCTAGGACAACTGCTAGCATGTTTTAACCCCTAAGTTGTATATAAATTTTAGAAACACTTGGCATTATGAAAACTCATGGTGTCCCCTGCTTAACCGGCCAAGATGCTCCAAGTCAATTCTTCTAGGACAGTATTGTCATTTACTCATAGCAAATGGGTTTTGAATGCCTATGATGAATGCAGCGGTGATGAGATGGAATCCCTGCCCTTGTTGAGCTTATGTTTTGGTGGAAAGAAACAGACAGTAACTTATTAAATAAAGATTATATGTAAATTCACATAGTAATAAAAGCTGTGCTGGAAATAAAGCTGAAGTGGTAAGATACTACTTTAAAATGAAATATTAGGAAAGGCCTCTCCAAAAAAATAACAATTGAGCAGAAATTTCAATGATGAAACATAAAGAGCTGATAGGATACATACCTGGAAGAAAATCTGCATGCCAAAGAAGGAATAGCGTATGTGAAACCTTGAGGAAAGAATGGACTTGGAAAAGTTGAAGATTGTTGAGAAGGCAGGTGGGGCTGGAGTCTGAAGTGTGACGAGAAGAAGAAAAATTGGCAGCATCCAGATCAAGTGTTGCCTTCTAGATCATAAGGAATTTGGTTTAATTCTATGGAAAAACAGAGTTTTAAATAAGAATGGGATTGACAGAATTGGTTTCTAAAATCATCCCTCTGACCAATGTGTGGAGAATGGACTCTGGAGGGCACACATGGAAGGGGAAAGACTGAACAGGAGATAATTTGCAGCTTTCCAGGCAAAAGGAGATGGTGGGGACTGGACTAGGGTGCAAGTGAGAAGGCTGGTCAGAAGTGGCTAGAGATGGAATCGGGTTTGAAGGAGGAACTGATGGAACTTGATAGAGGATTGGATTTGGGAGATGAGAAAAGAAAAAGAAGTAAAAGATGACAGGTTGTGACTTAAATTCTTCAGCCTTAAGCAATTGAGTGGATTAGTCTTAACTGGATGAATCAGTTGGATCTTTAACCCAAATGAGTAACAGGATTAGGTGAAATTGATGGAGAAATTCAGAATTTAGTCTTCAACTGGTTAATGTGAGATACCTATTATCCAACTAAGTGATGATGTCTGGTCAGTCATTAAGGCTCACTTGATGAGTTACCAAGGGAGTGAAATAGACAGAGGAGAAATCTGAGAAACAAAACCTAAGGCCCATTAATCTTTGGTGAGTACACAGGAAGAGGATCCAGTAAAGGAGGAGAAAACCAGCGGAATATGGTATCCTGGAAGCCAGGGGAATGAAGTACTAAGAAGATGAGTCAGTAGAAGACTGGTAACCGCCTGCTGTGTTTGACAAGACAAAGGCTGTGGCCAAACGTGCAATAGCACTTTCAGTAAAGAGGTGGGGACAAAAGCCTGCAGTGGATGCATGGAGGGGATCCTCTAGAGGACTTGAGGGAAATCACGTGATGGCTTGGAGGGGTTGCCTTTCGTTGCAGTTCTGTTTTTAAGGTGGCAGTTATAGCCTGAATCAGTGCTGTTGAGAATGATCAAGAGAGAAAATCAAGATGCAAAACAGAGAGTAGGGATATTCTCAAGAGCAAAATCATCTAGTAAGTGAGAGAAGATGGTGTCCAGGACATGGAGGGAAAGTTGGCCATTGATAAGAGCAGGGAATGTCCTTCCATACAAACATTAGGGAAGACCACATGAAATGAAGTGAAAGTTGCTCAGGCATGTCCGACTCTTTGCAAGTCCATGGACAGTCCATGGAATTCCTCAGGCCCGAATACTCGGGTGGGTATCCTTTTTGTTCTCCAGGGCGTCTTCCCAACCCAAGGATCGAACCCAGGTCTCCTGTATTGCAGGTAGATTCTTTACCAGATGAGCCACAAGGGAGGCCCAGGGAAGACCACATACACGGGACCAGATAACTTAGGTGTGTAAAGGACGTGATAAGTAAGCCACGCAGATCTTACAAGAATGCTTTCATTAAAATGTGAAGCAGAGTTCGTCAGCTGAGAGTGAAGAAGGCAGAGAAAGTGGCGCTGAAAATTTAAGGAGAGAGAGAAAGCAACTTTTTCAGGGAAATAGGGTACGGTTACTTTGTAACACTTGATGCTCTCAAAAGATCTGTCATTAATCTGAATTTATGCTCTTTGTTTTGTTCACTGAATGTCTCAATGAAAAAAGAGCATGGTTTTGGGCAAAGGATGAGGGGGCAAGGGTTAGAGGTTAGCTGTGTAAACAGGGACACATTATTACATTGGCAAAGTCTCATGTTCTTTATCTGTGAAATGGAGGTGGTAGACTCTGCCCAATGGGGTGATTGTGCATATTAAATTGGACAACATATTTGATGAATGTTTTGCTTAAAAAAACTTGCTGTTAGTCTTCTTCTGCCCATTTGTCACTGGGGGATTGGTGATTAATAAGCACTGTGCAGCTTTTTTCCTTTTTATCTGACTCATACATATTTATTTATCAGACTCTTACATATTTATTTGTTTAATTTTTATTAGAATATAGTTGCTTTACCGTGTTGTGTTAGCTTCTGCTGTATGCTGAAGTTGATCAGCTATATGCATACATACATCCCCTCCCTCTTGAGTCTCCCTTCCACCCTACCTCCCCTTCCCGCCTCTAGGTCATCACAGAGCACCAAGCCGAGCTCCCTGTGTGCAGGTTTCATAAGTGCCTAAAGTGGGCCTAAAACTTTGAGGCGTAGGGAAAAGGAACATCAAATGAGACATGACCAGTAAGTTTCCCAGGGGCTCAAGAAGAAACAAAGCTGATAGAAGGCTGATATGGAGGTGCAAATGGAGTTGGAGTTAAAAAGAAGCAACTAGGAAGGAAAGAAGTAGAAGCAGGAAAAGGGAGAAAGGCCAGGAGTGTGGAATGGAGTTGTGGACCGGATGAAGGTCACAGACACACAGTTCATGGCTCCATAGCTGATCTTCATCATTACCAGTTCAGTGCCAAACCCTAGACCTGGGTCCCCAGTTCGCTCATTTTACTTTGACAGAGGAAAACATGAGAAGGTAGGCCATGGGAAAGGCATGCTCAAGTGTACTCGCTCAGGAGTGGGGAAAGGAAGGAACTGAATCAATAAAAGACTGGGACATGGCTGCTAAAACCTGTTTCTCTGAGCTTTCTCTGTCCCAGACTCAATCTCTTCCTTCAGTGAAGAGAGTTGCTGATCCAGGACTGAGATTTGCAGTTGGTGAATACTGAATAAATAATGAAATGCTAATACATGCTAACACCATGGACATAGATATTTTTAGGTAAGCCTAAAATCTTTGTCTAAGAATTTACACCCTATAGCTGAATATATAAAGTTTCTTTAGTTAAGGCAGAAGGCAGTGAATATAAATTGCAAGGAATAAAACCACTTATAAAACAAGTCTTTGTAGACATGGGGCCTCTTTTAACTACTGTAATTCTTTTTTGGAAAAGGCAAGGCTATAAATAAATAATCATAGTTCTCTTGGCTGAGTTTCCAAAGTGCTTGGATCTTCAGCTTTGACTGGTTCCACACTGAACAGACCCTGGTCACCCAGGCACTGTTGTAAAATCTCTTTAGAATGCACAGTAGATGTGCCTTTGTTGTTTCTCAAAATCCTAAGTGTTGACTATGCAGGATCACACTTCATCTCTAGTTTTCTTCATTCTAGAACTTTCCTACTGAGAAACTTTCAGTGAACTAAGGAAGATACATCACTCACTTTCCTTTTCAACTGTTTATTTGTTCAACGTCTAGCTGTAGCCATGCGTTACTAGAAAATGCAGAACCGTGATTGGAAATATGTTCTACTACTCATGGTATCATTCTCCCCTACCTCCATTCTGCTTCTTTTTCTGCTATGTCTGTATTTCTGTGCTCAAGCAGAATACTCCCTCTCTCTCTTTTGTTCTACACAGAACTGGTCATACTGTTTTGTCAACCCGCCTGTTTTGCAATTGCTAGATCTGTTTATCTTCTTTTCAGTTCAGGATCTCAGAAACCTCTCACTTCATTCTTAACTGGCCCCTTTTCCTCTCTTTACTCTTCCGTCTGTGTTTTTCACTGCAGCCCAGATGCTTCTTCTAAAAGTCAAAGCTATCACTTCTCTTAAAATCCATACAACTGCTTCCAGGTGCCCCAGGATAAGGGTACACTCTGAGGCTGACTCATACTGTTGTCCCTCACTGGACCCCACATCCCTCTGTGGCTTCATACGTCCCAGCTTCCTTTCATCCTGTGCCTGGACCACACTGTACTACCTTCAGGACAGCTTCCTACATGTGGGACGAAGGAAGGCAGGCAGGAAGCTGGAAGGAAAGAAGGAAGGGTGGGAGGGAGGGAGGGAGGGAAGGAGAGAGAGGGGAAGGGAGAGATGGAGGGAAGGAAGAGGAACGAAGGGAAGGAGGCAGAATGAAGGAGGAGAGAGAGGAAGGGAGGAGGGCAGGCTTCTAAGGAGAGAAGGAGGGTCTGAGGCAAGTGGGGTTTTCCCTTCCTTTTAGAACATCTCCCCATTTCCACTTGTCCCGAGCCAGAGCATTAAAGGCTTTGTGTTTTCTTCTCTTTTAGAAAGTTTCCAATAAGTTATATCTCAGGGGTGTGCGTATATCTCTGCTTCTTTTCCTTTTGGACCCAAGGGCCATGGAAGCCATCTTGGTCTAAATGTCAGCCGTCACCAGTAGGATGTCCGAGGTCACAGCCAGAGCTGTCTCAAATCTCATTTAGAGAATTATCTTATTGCTAATACTAGCTGCAGCAGCTGATAATGCCCCAGGGGTCATTCTTTGTACAGATTAAACAAAGGACACTAATCCATTAAAAACAGCTGCTGCTGCTGCTGCTAAGTCACTTCAGTCGTGTCCGACTCTGTGCGACCCCATAGACAGCAGCCCACCAGGCTCCTCTGTCCCTGGGATTCTCCAGGCAAGAACACTGGAGTGGGTTGCCATTTCCTTCTCCAATGCATGAAAGTGAAAAGTGAAAGTGAAAGTGAAGTCGTTTCCGACTCTTAGTGACCCTATGGACTGTAGCCTACCAAGCTCCTCCGTCCATGGGATTTTCCAGGCAAGAGCACTGGAGTGGGTTGCCATTGCCTTCTCCATTAAAAACAGCATTGACCTTAAGTCGGTAATAATCGTCCCACCATTACCAGTTACCTAGAAGTTATTCTAGAGTAAAGTTTTCAGTCTTGCTAAGTGAATACGTGTGGTCTAGGAATTCCTGGTGTTCTCACATCTATTTATAGATAGGTTTATTTCCAAGTACCAGTGTCTCCTTTCTAAAAATAAGATTACCATGGCTCTTTGTCCCCTGTGTGCTCTGCCCTCACAGTGTGAATGGAAAATTCACACTAATACCAATACCCTTCATTAATAACAAGAGTACTTCAGTTCATTCCATAAGTATCCATAATCTGTTATGTGCCGACACAGTTCTAGATGCTGAGGATACAACAAATGAATCAGTCAAAAATCTCTGTGCTCCTGGGGTTCATGTTGTTGCTTCATAATAGGAAGTTGCCAAGCACTTTCATATCCATGTCTACTTTTGATCTTCACAATAATATTATGAGGTATGTAAGGCTCTTGTTGTTTTAGTCACTAAGTCATGTCGACTCTTTGGCAACCCCATGGATTGTATAGCCAGCTAGGCTTCTCTGTCTATGGGACTTCCTGGGCAAGAATATTGGAGCAGGTTGCCATTTCCTTCTCCAGGGGATCGTCCCAATCCAGGGACTGAACCCATGTCTCCTGTATAGCAGGAGGATTCTTTACCACTGAACCAGGTGGGAAGTCCCTGACAAGGCTATTATCCTTTGCTTGAATTAAGAAAACCTAAGCTCAGGCTATGTCTTGATGATTTTAAAATTCATACAGCTGCCTCTGGTTGCCCCCGGATAACAACTGCTCCCATTTTTCCAGATCAGAATCAAGGTCTCCTGATGCTCGAGCCAGTGCGTTTTTCATCCTCCAGTTTTCCCACTGGCAATCCAGTTCCTCCAGCCAGTAGGCCTCGTGTACTGTACGCTGGAAGTGAAGATCACTAAAGCACCCCACACAGGGAGACCTACTGTTTTCCTATCAGCTTCCCTTTCTTTATACTTCTAATGACTTTTTGCTTCTTTCTCTAACTCCCATATTGTGTATTTTTGTATACTCCCCTCTTTTTATTTAGGCAGTGTTTTTGAATGGTTCTCCATTCAAGAATAGAAGTCCCCAATGGCAGTATCTTCTCCAATATATTCCTGATTTGATGACTAAATTAATGTAACTCATAATATGCCTTTGGGTAAAATGATTAGAGGTGGAATTTTATTTTTACTAATCAAGGCAAAGAAGAAATCAAATAAGACAATATTTATTCTTATATTTCATTAATAAAATATATGAAGACTAGAAGGAGGGGGTATGCCCTTCTCGGTGTGTTTCCCCCTCCCCCACGCAGGTCCCTTTATTTTCTCAGCGTGGGCTTGGCTTCTTCTCCAGGGTTCCTGCTTTGTGCAAGCCTCTAGGACTGCCTGTGAATAATGGATGATGGTGTGATACGGGCTATGGAGGAAACAGCATCAGGAAATGCAATGTTGCTAGAGAAGTTAGATGAAGGGGAGGTCACAGGGAATTATGCTCATGGTGTGAGGGACAGAACCGTATCCCCTAGAGGTTAGAGGGGAGATTTCAGCAAGATGGTGATGAGGGTTGCAGTGCCACTAAGACAGGCCAAGCCTTTCTGATCTGAGGGCAACCTCATATATTGACAAAATCATTAAGTGCAGTGGTTCTCAAACTTGAGCAGCAGACTTTTGGAAGCCTTGTTGGTCTCTTCTGATACGGGAGGTCTCATGCTGTTAGCTGGGGACTCTGTTTTGAGAACTACTGATTTAGATACTACAGCTGTCAAATAGGGAAGACACATAACCAAGGAGACAGCCTACCTCTCTCTCTCTTCTTCCTCAACCACCACCAGAATCCCTTAGTGCTGACTGCTGGTTCTTGGAACTGAAATGCTATCATGCAGTCTCTCATATACATGGACTTGATTGCTCAGGGAACTGGAGGCAGTGCCCTCAGGCTGAAATGACCTAGTGACCAAGGGCGTATCTCAGGTTAGCCGTGACCCAAGACTGTCAGTGCCACCTGCCCCTGAGGGTTCCCGCCTTGTACAGCCCGTAGTGGACGTAGCTAGGGTTCCAGGTCACACCTGGATGGATTACAGAGGTATCCATCCTTATTCCTCTTGTGTTCTCAGAATGGCAATGGAAACAGCCTTTGGTTAAATGTCCAAAAAACTATTGGTATATTTTTGCTCCTTTGTTATTTTTAATAGAAAAAACAGTGCATTGGTTTGAGTGTTTTAAGCAACATGATGCGTTTTACGTGCATAACGCATTTATCCTCACTACAATCCAGCACAGTAGAGGTTGTTAGTATTACACTCTTCTTATAAAATGAAGTACCTGAGGCAGAGAGGGTTTAGAGAACTCGCCCAAGGTCACTCAAGGTGTAAGTAACACAGGCAGGATTTGTACCAAAGCAAAAGCCTGGGCTTTTTTTGAACTATTATATTAGACCATTTTGTGTTTATCACCCAAGCTGAAGCCTTTCATGAACCTTAACAAAATGGTTCCTAAGTTTTGAACCAAATAGACCACTGAGATAGCTACCCAGAATTAGCCAAACTCAAGGTTAAGGGCACAACGTTCCATCCACAGGACTGCTCTCACTTCAGACACCAGCCTGGCCCAGTTAAGGGGGTCCCACAGCCACCTTCACTTCAGACTGGCTCCAGATGTGGGGGTCCCTATGAACTCCCTCAGGCTTGTTAATTTGCTGGGATGACTCACAGAACTCAAGAAAGTGCTCTACCTAATGATTAAAATTTTTATAGCAAAAGCATACACCTTAGAACCAGCCAAAAGAAGAGACACATTAGGAGAAGTCCAAGAGGGTTTCAGATGAGAAGCTTCCATCATCTCTGGGGACGTGTTTCCCTCCCCATATCAAAGGGTAAGAATACTCAGAGCACTACCAACCATGGCAGCTCACCTAGCTGTTATTGATGCTTCCTGATGCAGGCATGACAGATTGAATCACCAACCACTGGCTGAACCCAGTCTCGAACCCCTCTCCCCTCCATGGAGTTAGTGCTGATATCAAGGGCTCAAAGCCTGGACATGATTGGTCTTTCTGGTGTGGCCAGGCTCCATGCTTGAACCACATCCTCAGCGTAAACTCTCAGGTGTGGTCCAGGGACCCACCATGCATATCAAACACACTCCCATTTACTTGGGAAATTCCAAAGGTTTAAAGATTGCCTCCCAGGACTGGAGACAAAGGGCAGCTAGATTCTTTAGTACATGGAAGCAGAGCCCAGCAAGGTGGTGGAACGGGGCTGCCTGCTCCGATGTGACTTTTATGACATTTTTTTAGGTCAGCAGCACTATTTCTGGGCCAGGCAGTCATCTTGCTGTCATAGAAAGGGGAAGAATCTTCTCCTGGAATTTCTGCAAATAAGCACTAAGTCAGAAAAAGTAACACTGGAGAGAGTGTCTAAATTGGGAGAAAGCCAGAGAACTCGAAGCAGCGGCGGCTGCTGGTGCCACAGCCCTGCAGCAATTTGCAGTGAACTTGCTCGCAGACAAACCAAACAGACTCCTTAGCAAGACAGCGAGTGTCTGCTGTGTGAATTGAGGGCCACAGAACTCCGAAGTGGTGAAGCTTTTATACACCCCACATGTAAATTACAGTGCTTGTGAATTGGGGTTGGTTCACATGTAAATGAGAAAATGCCAGAGTTAACCAAGTCTGTCTTTGAAAAGAATGGATATCTAGGAACTAAAGACTGTCCTGAGGTACTTGCAAATAATAGGGAGAGAGAGAAAGAGCTGTTCGGATTCCAAGAGACCTCTAGAATGAAAAATAATGAGGGATGGAAGGGGGGAGGGGAGGGTAAAACATCAGAAGAGGCAATCTTCCATGAAAATCTGCCTGTACACCATTAATGTCTGTCTCTACAAATAAGAACAAGCAGATGAGAAAATAGTAAGGAGGTACATAAATAAAAGCAGGGCTGAGCTCTGAAGGGAAGCCTTTTATGCATGGATGGAGCCTTTTATTTTAAAGGGCTGGCTGTTATAAAAATATGCACATTACACACATGTTTATAGCTCACTCAAAACGTGGGATTTCCTATTATGTTCAGCCCTCTTTTCTCAGAAACTGAGGCCCATCAAATCTGAAGAATAGAATCAGGAAGGAGGAAGAGGTGAAGGAATGTTTAATTTTGCTTGAATATGTGCATCTGAGTATCCTGGACATTTGCAACCTTGATTGATTTGCCTTCTCACTGGCAAGCAAGTGAATGAGCTAAGTCGCTTGTCATGTCCAACTCTTTGTGACCCCAATGGACGGTAACCCGCCAGGCTCCTCCATCCATGGGGATTCTCCGGGGAAGAATCCTGGAGTGGGTTGCTATTCCCTCCTCCACGGGATCTTCCCAACCCAGGGATTGAACCCGCATCGTTTATGTCTGCAGCATCAGCAGGCCAGTTCTTTACCACCAGCGCCGCCTGGGAAGCCCTGCTGTCTTTATTCTTCACTTGCTAGCTAGACATCTGAGAGAGATGGGATTTTATGATCACTATGGCAGCTTTTAAACTATTAAACTCCTCCCTTTAGGTCCAGTGCTTCTGGGTTAAGCAACATAAATTGGTACCCAATAGCAATGTACAGCAAGTACTTTTTTCTTTTTCCGCCTTTCTTTTTTTTTTTTTTAAGAAAAAAGAATGGGTTAATATTGTAATAATTACAACCAGCCTGTTTGTAATGTGACAGCTCTGGGTGAGGATTAGAAATGTCAGTGGAAGCTGAGTGAAACTTCTCTGTCATGGCACAAGCGGTGCCGAGATCAGTTGCTTCGCATTAAGAGAAAGCAGCCGTTGCTGTGCCTCAGGAACTCACCCATGGGATCTGAGGCTTAATGCCTCCTGTCCTCTTTGAATTCTCCCTCCCTAGGTCTGTCCCCATCAGCCAGAGGTAAAACCAGTGCTTGACAGGAAAAGAAGTGTTTCCCCGAAAGGAGCAGGTCTTGATACAGAAGAAAACTCCCATTTAACACAGCTGGCTATGATGCCAGGGTAGTGAAAAGAAAATGGACTTCTGTATGTGCCCAGACCTACATTTGTACCCCTGTTCAGTGCTCAACAGTCTAGGGCAGTTTATTCTACCGATCTGAGCTTCCATTTACCCATCTGTAAAAGTGAGATGATCTTTAGGTCTGTATCCCAAGGTGGTTTTACAGAACATATCTGTAGTTTCTGAAACACAGTAGATGCCCCCCTCCTAAGAAGAATACATTGAATATCAAGTTAATGAATTTCTAATGCAAAATTAAAGCCAAAAAAATTATCATTGACTTTAAAAGTTGATGCACATCTTAGAGAAACAGATGTTATTTTCCTTTATTCAAATACTGCTACCACACTTCTGACACCTGATGTCTGGAAAGGTTTTCCACACTTCATGCGATTCTGTGACACCAGCTGGGTGTCCTACAGTTCAACTCAGTTCTTATACTGTCTACCTTGTGTTAGCATCAGATCCACAAACTATTTCCAAGCCAAACTGCAGTCTGCTTGCCTGCAACACAGCAAAGCCAATCTCCTGACACCTGGCTGTAGTGAAAGAGAGTACAGCATTTATTTGTAGGGTGCCAGGTAAGGAGGACGGGCAATGTACTGGCTGTCAGGGGAGGATTTTTAAAGGCAACTTTTGGGGTGAGGGTTGCAGCTTGTAGACTTTCTTCTGATTGAATGGTGGTGCGGTGACAAGGTGGTGTTTCTGGGATCTTAGTCATTAAGCTTCTCGTTTCAACCAGCCTGAGGTCTAAGTGCTTGTGGTCACCAGGTAGTCACCACCCCCTACCTGGCAGACAAATTTCTTATCTGCAAAAGAATTCAAAGATATGCATTATGTATATTGCTTGAGAAGGAACTAGGACTCTATTTTATCACTGAGTGTATACATATATATACACATATAATATATATATTTGATCTATCATTACTTTTCTTGCTGAACTGCTTTTCCTTTGTTTCTGCATTCCCTCACTTCCCTAATTAGTAACTGTTGAGTCTGCTCATTGGAACTCATGGAAGGCCTAGGACACTAAAGCTTTTTTCTACAAACAAGAAATGGGGGGGTACAAAGGAGTTTTTATAAGCGGGAGGTCCCCACAGGGTCCTGCTGTTTCCATCCCCTTTTGTTCTGCAGTACTGCACAGTCCCAAGGGGCAGGACAAGAAAGGGAATGAAGTTTTGGATAGAAAAGTTAATCATGAACTCAGCAAAGGAATTTGGTTTGGGGGGGATTCAATTCCATTACGATCTCTGTCCCACAACAAGGCCCTGACTTCAGATGCTAATTGCAAGTTCCAAGTGGTCACCTATACTTCTTACCAACCAGCTATAAATCAGGGTTCCTACAGCCCCTTTATTGGGTTTGATAATGTGCTAGAAAAGGTCACGAACATTTACCAGTTTACTATAAAAAGATATGGGAAAAGATAGAGATGAACGCCTGAATGGAAGAGATACATAAGTCAGGGGTGGGGGAGCAGCCTTGGAGCATCTCTGCCTTCTCTGTGTGCACCACCCTCCCAGCACCTCCATATGTTCAGCAATCCTGAAGCTCTCCAAACCCCTTTCTCTAGAACTTTCTATGGAGGCTTTGTTACACTGGCATGATTGATTAAATCATTGCCAATTGGTGATGGAACTCAATCGTCCCGCCTCCCTCCCCTCCCCAGAGGTCAGGGTTGGGACTGAAATTTCCAGTTCTCTAATCATGTGATTGGCTCCCCTGGCAACCTGGCAGCCAGCCCCCATCCTTAAGGGCTTTTCAGAAGTCACGTCATTAACATAAACTCAGATGTTGTTGAACGGGGCTGGTTATGGATACAAAAATCCCTCATTTCACCTTTATTGCTCTGGAACTATTTCAGGAGCTGGAAACAAAAGGTGCCCCTTTAGTTCCTTTTTTTAACCTTTATTTTATAGTTAGAGTATAGCCAATTAACAATGTTGTGATAGTTTCAGGTGAACAGCAAACAAACTCAGCCATACACACACATGTATCCATTCTCCCCCAAACTCCCCTCCCATCCGGGTTGCTACATAACGCTGTGCTTCTTATCACTTAGGAAGTTGCAAAGGATTCGGGAGCTCTGTGCTGAGAATCAAGAATGGAGACTAAATACATATTTCTTATCATAAATCACACTATCACAATGCCTAGTTTATCTTATGAGCGTCAACTGAGTGACCTGCTGTATCGGGGTCGTAAGGTCCAGCTGCGAACATTCATCTGTGGGGTGGCAGCATGCCCTTTGGCTCTCCTGCGCTGATGCCTGCTGCCCAAGCAGAAGGCTGATTCTGTCTGCATGTCAAGTGGGTGGAGCAGCCACCCCCCGCAAGATTGTGCCCACCTAGACTGCTGCCCTCCATGCCCAGGTTTGGGAAGCCTTAGGGAGCCCTTTTCAATCCCCTTGCCAAACATGCTGCCCCAGAAATGGCAGGGGAGTCGCCACAGAGTGCCAAATGATCCCAAGTGTGTGCTGGCTTATTTAGGGAAGCGTCAACTGTCTCTGGGAGGGGAGACAGCTTATCTGGAGCTGTGAGTGGCACCTCTCTGCCCTTTCCTGTCCTTCTGGAAGAGAGAGCGGGTCTTTGAAGAGAGGGGTCATGTCCCAGGCATCCAAGCTTGCTTTGTTTACAAGTGAAGCTTGTCCAAACTCGAATGATTGTTCAGCAGCCTGGAAATGGTTTTTACACTGAACGTTTTACACTGAACATTTTCGTTTTCCATCATTTAGTTCTGCCAGAAGTTATTTTTAACTGATAATGCCACTTTAAGAAGCCTCAGAGTTCGAAGTAGATGACTAGTTTTATCAGCAGATGCCTTCTAGTAAACTTATTTTGAAAATGTCAACACACAGAAGAAATACTGCGTATTCCTTCCTGGCCAGGTAGCATTTTAAACACCATGCATGCCAGTTCAGAATCATATTGGACTTTTCTCCTTTCTTCTGTAAGGACCAGCTAAGCAAAGGCAAGAAGAGTCTTTTCCTGCCTTGAATTTCCAAATTCAAATTAACAAGAAAAAAGCATCACATTTATTTAATATAAGTTCTGCCTGCCACAGAATCCTCACAAGGAAATGAAAGAAACAGACCTGAGATATCTGTGCTTGGATTGGTGAAGAGTCAACAGTCACGTGGGCTTCCCAGGTGGTGCTAATGGTAAAGAATCCGCCTGCCAAAGCAGGAGACGTGAGAGACATGGGTTCGATCCCTGGGTTGGGAAGATCCCCTGAAGAAGGAAATGGCCACCCACTCCAGTATTCTTGCCTGGAAAATTCCATGGGCAGAGGAGCCTGGCGGGCTACAGTCTGTGGAGGTGCAAAGAGCTGGACATGACTGAGCGACTGAACACACACACACACACAGTCGTGTAGCAGCATGATCAGCCACAGGGTGTGAGGTAAGCGGGGGAGACTGGGGAAACTGAGCAAGGCCTGTTCGTTGGGTTCTTCTCTCGGAGTCCCTTTATCTTGAGACTGTGTCTTTCCTTTAGGTACAGGGAGGACATCTCACAGTAGGAGGGTTTTATGACCTGTTAAAAGGGAGAAGGGCAAGGAGCTGGGTGGGTGGGGGATTAGTGCCCTTCTTTTCTCTACTGCTTTCTCAAACTCCTTTGGCATAAAACGTTAAATATGTCAGTGTGCCATATTTTGGAGTAGGAGGTCTTGAAACCCTCTTTTTCTCAACATTATTGAAGTACTTGTATTTAAATACTCCAAGGTATATTTATTTTGGGGGGCTCCAAAATCACTGCAGATGGTGACTGCAGCCATGAAATTAAAAGACACTTTCTCCTTGGAAGGAAAATTATGACCAACCTAGATAGCATATTCAAAAGCAGAGACATTACTTTGCCAACAAAGGTCCGTCTAGTCAAGGCTATGGTTTTTCCAGTGGTCATGCATGGATGTGAGAGTTGGACTGTGAAGAAAGCTGAGTGCCGAAGAATTGATGCTTTTGAACTGTGGTGTTGGAGAAGACTCTTGAGAGGCCCTTGGACTGCAAGGAGATCCAACCAGTCCATTCTGAAGGAGATCAGCCCTGGGATTTCTTTGGAAGGAATGATGCTGAAGCTGAAACTCCAGTACTTTGGCCACCTCATGTGAAGAGTTGACTCATTGGAAAAGACTCTGATGCTGGGAGGGATTGGGGGCAGGAGGAGAATGGGATGACAAAGGATGAGATGGCTGGATGGCATCACTGACTTGATGGACGTGAGTCTGAGTGAACTCCGGGAGTTGGTGATGGACAGGGAGGCCTGGTGTGCTGCGATTCATGGGGTCCAAAGAGTCGGACATGACTGAGCGAGTGAACTGAACTGAACTGAACTGAACTGAAGGTATATTTAGAGGTTAGATTGTGTGTCTAGCATGGTTCAGAGGTTGTATGGCATAGTGCTCTAGAAAAAGACTGCCCAGGATCAGATCTTGGCTTCACCATCTATCGGCTGTAAGCTCTTGGGCTGATTACTTAACCTTCCTGATCCTTAGAGCATCTGTGACATGTAAATGCTAAGGTCAGGAGCATAGGATTCTCATGAGTTTCGGTAACGCACGAAGCACAGTGTCAGATACAAGATAAGGGCTCCGTAAATGTTACCTACTTTCTTCCTTCGCTTATGGGGAATTTTGCAAGTTTTAGTAACATTGTTTTCATTGTTTGTGGTTCATTTCTCAAGTTCAGCCCCTGTAGACTTTGTACTATAAGCAAATATGTAGAAGGGAGAAATCATGGGGCCCTAACTAAGATGATTTTTCTTAATGAATAAAGAACTGAAAAATAAAGAAAATATATCATTCTGCAAAGTCTCACTATAACTCCTGAAGGCAGGAGCTGTAAAGCTTTGGACCAGTGTAACACAAACCCCAGTGATCTCCAGCCATTTGCCTAGTGCCCTTTCAAGGGAAAAAGATCCTTGAGACTGAATCTACCTGTTCTGTCTTCTCTGTGTTAAGCCCATAGAATGACTGCTCCCCTCCAAGTCCAGCCCCTCTAGTCGCTATTACTGTGGTGTTCTGAGCGTCCTTGTCCTAGACAGGGGCCTCCTTGCTCCTTCCCTTTCTTAAGTCCTTCTGTTTTCCCCCCAGAGCTGCTCCTTCACTCTTGTATTTCTACAACCTGTTCTGAACGCCTCCCCTCCATTCTGCCTGGTTTTCTCTTGAGGACACCACTTTTCTCAAAGGGTAGCTGAGTACTATTTTGCATCTGTGGTTCTTGGGGGTAAGGCAGCAGATCAGTGTCTCTGTTTGCTTGGTTACATCCAACTATAACCTAACGCCTTCTCTTGTGAACATGCCATTCACGGATGCCCCCCTTTCTTGCTGTTTTCTCCTCCCCAATCCTGCTCATCCATAGAAGACTTGGGTAATTGCTTCATAGTCTCCATCTCCATCTCCAGGAAGGCCTCAATGGGTGATTTCAGTATCCGCATGAGTGATGACTCGTTTAACACCATGGACTTCAAATCTTTCACCTGTGTATGTCCTCTTCCTTGACCTTCTATCATCTGAGAAATGCACCCTATGTCTACCCCTGTCACCATCTCCAAAATAAATAGCTCTGGCATTGTGCATTCTGTCTGAAACCTCTTGTTCTAGTTTGTTTGCTCCACTTCTCACGCTATGCCCATTCTTTGACATTCTTTCCACTTCCATCATTCCCTCCAGTTCACTGACCTCTTCACTCATTGCCCACGTGTCTTTTAATAGCATCCTTGGGCTTCCCTGGTGGCTCAGAGGTTAAAGCATCTGCCTGCAATGTGGGAGACCTGGGTTCGATCCCTGGGTTGGGAGGATCCCCTGGAGAAGGAAATGGCAACCCAGTCCAGTATTCTTGCCTGGAGAATCCCATGGACAGAGGAGCCTGGTGGGCTACAGTCCATGGGGTCGCAAAGAGTCAGACATGACTGAGCGACTTCTCTTCACTTTAACTGTCTTAGATTCAAAGGTCTATTTTTCTAATAGGACTCTAGCTGATACCATTAACTTCCTTCCTTCTTTGTATTTTCATTATCACTCATTAGATAAGAGATTGAACTCTAGAGGAGCACACTTTAATACTTAGTTCATGCCTATTTCTGACCAGTGCAGTGCTGAGAAAGAAGGATCACACATCGGAGTAGATAATATGACTACTTATTCACGGACTCAGTGCTGCCTGACAGACCTCCTCCTTTTTGCTATTCATTCTCCCAAACGCCACAATAAATATTTCAAATTATCTCCAGTCCTCTCAAATCTCAGTTACCCCATCTCTGCTTCTTTGTACTTTAAGGACAAATTAGTAGCCATGAGCCAGCAACTAGGTCTTGATAAGACTGATGTTATCAAGTCTGAAAAGCAATGACTCAGTACGAATCCTCTCCCCCTCACCTCCCGTAGGACAGCAGAGCAGACCCTTTGTAAAACTAGCGATGGCCCCGCCACCCAAGCTTGATAAACTACCCTTCTGTTTGCTGTAGAAATCACAGCTAGCAGTTCTCCTTGGTCTCTCATTGCAGTCAGTGTTTTACTTTCAACAGGAACTTAAACTCAAGAGAAATCTTGATTCCTCTCACCATACCAACCCAATGATGTACTCTCATTTTTCTTTTTCTTGATGGCACCACCATCCACCCAGTTGCTCACGGCAACGTCCTCAGACATCCTTGTTCCTTGGTTTCTTTCTCAGCCATGCGATCCATCAGCAAGTCTTGTTGGCTTTATATCCACTGTTGAGCTAAGTCTGATCGCTGCTCAATTTCACTGCTGCGTCTCTCTTCCATGTACTGGAGTGGGAGCTATCTAATTGGTCTTACTGGTTGTTTCTTTTGATTGCTTATAATCCACCCCTACACACTAACAAGGAGACTAATTGTTTCAAAGTTTAAATAAGCTCATTTACTACAAGATCACTCCCCCTGTTGAAAACTCTGTGAAAACATTCCTATTGCAATTAGAATAAAATTCAAAGTCCTTTCTATGACAGAGGGGCTATGCCTCCCTCTCACACTTTACTTGCTACCACTTGTCCTCATTTTCCACACTCACTGACCACCCTGTGTTCAGCCCTTTGGACCCACCAGGCTGTGTGTTCCCTCTGCGACACGTGGTCCTTCTCTTCATTTCAGCCTCCACAGAAATGCCTTTTCACCACCAACATCACTTTCTATCATTTTCTTTATAGCATTCATCATCAACTGACATTAATGTTATTTGCTTATCATTTATTCCTGGTTTCCCTAATACATGGCAACTTCAGTAAGGATGGGCATGGAGCCTGTCTTGCTTGTTGCTATGGTCTAGTGCTTAGAACAATGATATATAGTAGATGGTGCTGCTGCTGCTGCTGCTGCTGCTAAGTTGCTTCAGTTGTGTCCAACTCTGTGTGACTCCGTAGACGGGAGCCCACCAGGCTCCCAGTGGATGGTGAGGACCCCCCAAAAGGCTAAAAGCACTAGGAGCCTGCTTGCAGGTGCTTTTTAATGTACATATGTAAAAACACCTTGGATGTATGATTAAAGCAAAGGGAATTACTTGAAAATCTTTTCTCAAGAGCAGTTGTCTCCCTAAAATACCTTGTCTGTTTTTGCACCATGTTATTATGAGAGCATGGGTTGGGGAATTGTTTTGGATTCCATTCTTACTGTGTTTTCCCCACGCTGAAAACTATCAATCAGCTACTATCTATTAAAATTTTTTTATCAAGCTGAAGACAGAGAAATGAGTTTAGTTTCTTGTGATACAGTGACGTTTTATGGATGTATCATTTTCTCATGCTGGGAAAATTAAACCTCGTAAGATTAAATTGTAATACTTATTACCTTTCTTTGTTTTGAATCATTCTCAAGTCCTTTAGCCTGTGCTTCTTTGAAGGCATTTCTACTGAGTATACTATAAGAGTTTCAAGTCAGAGAAACTGAGAAAACGCAGTGAAAGTTAATGAAGAAGAATGTCAAAGGAATGGATTAATTTAGGATGGAACTTCACATGTAGGAATAACTTCTCATTGTAGGAGTATCACAAGAGAGAAAAGATGAGACTCACATTTCGGAGGAAAGATGAGATTCAGATAAGAAAAAGTAAGGCAAAGCCTTGTAATAAAATCTGAATATTTGAAGTAATTGGATTAAAGAGGTTTACCTACGCAGTTGAGCAATGGATGATGTAAACAGATGCAGAGCATATGGAGAAATTTGGATGGCCAAAGGTGGGTGACTGTGCCAGGCCCTCGGCCACAATCTAAGCGAGCAGGAGTGAAATGTGGGAATGCTAGCTCTTAGAATCCCAAGAGCATTGACTGATGTGTTTAGGGATCTTTCCTAAACAACCCTTGTCTTTATCCTTTCCAGCGTCAGAGGTATGACAGCATTCTGTTCAAGGCTCATACATAAACTTTCTGTCTGCACCACCTTGAAAGGAAAGTACCGTGTTCTAAGTCAACAACGCTCAGGATCACACTTAAGTTGGATATGAAATCTCATTAGGGTTTCAACATCTAACACGTAGAATGTAAGAACTAGGAGAACATACAAACCTTTCTTGGGGGAAAAAACAAAAACTAAAGTTGATCTAAAATAATTTGAGAGAAATGTGTATTAGAAAGAGAAATTATTCTAAGTTACTTTGTCTTAGAGTAGGAATAAATCATACAGGATAGTGTATTGGTAAATAGAATACCAGTAATCCACACATGGGAAACATTCAGCAATTTATTTATTGAAGGAAGATAGTAATTCTGAGGCATAAAAAACTAATCCTCTATTGAGATGTAACAATGTAAACCTTTCTAAATCCCTATGAAGAAATGTACTGATCATCAGGATATGCTTAGGGAGCCAAATGCATGCACACACACACACAAAGAAAAAGAAATAGGAAAAGAACCTGTAAGGAACATTGAGAGACTGGTAGATCCATCCGCTCACTTTCTGACAGGAGAGAACTCAGAAACTATGCCGGAAACACCAGAGTTGGGCTACTTTTAAAGATACATGGGAAGGGAGATGTCATAACTTGGCTTAGTGACTCAGCCCGGGTTATTAACAGCTTTAATGATATTGCATAATTTTTTAACTTACTTAAAATATGTTTTCTCTCTTCTGTTCCATAACTGTTAATATTTTAGTTCGAGTGTCATCTGTTAAATGATGTATTTGCAGTGTTCAATGACTTGTTTGCTTGTTTCTACTCAGCATAGTGTAATACCTAATACTGCAAATGATGACACAAAAATACTACTATTAGCTAACTTACATTAAGCCCTTTTATATACCTTATTTCATTTAGTTTTTGTAAGACATAGGTACTAGTTTCATCCCCGATCTTCTGATGGGGAAACCACATCTCAGAGAAGCTGCTGCAGAACTTAGCCAAGGCTGCTAAGTGGCAAAGCTGAGGCTTGAATTTGGCTGCGTTGGACTCCAGAGCCCAATACTTACCCATTACACCTTACCTTCCCTCTATAAATACTCCATCATCATCGCAATAATGTTTCAGGTTTGCTTCCTACGTTTAGTCGGTATTGTTGGAGTATTTTAGCCCACAAGTGAATTACCATGTTTATTTTCTCCTGGTTTCTTATATTTCTTAAATATCACCATCACTTGTATTCTTCAGGTTTGCCTCAAAGATGTCTGGCCTCCTAACTTTCTTCCAGCAATTCATGGTCTCACCCCATTCACACCAACTGTTGAAGTCTTTCCCTCATAGCTTTTCCTTTCCATTCCACAGCTTACATGATTCAGGTATTGAAACAGGCCATGCTGTTGTATCAGATTGGAATCATGACCACTGGGTTGGGAGGAAATCGTTCATTTAATATATCCACTGTCTTCATTCAGTGTAACAATGATTGCCTTTTTAAAAAAGTAGAGTAGCGTAAGCGACACATAATTTGCTGCATTTAATAGCCATGCACATCTAACAACAAGGATATGTGGAAGCCACTTGGCACAGAAGTTGTTTATTTTAGAGACTTCTAAGTTAGGATCCAGACTATTCTTCCGAAACAGATGCCTTCAGTTATTAGTTGACTTTTAGACTCACAATTCTCTCCCAGGGACTCTCTCTGCTTTTGCTTCAGATAATGACGAGCATCAATCAGCTGATTTTATTGCCAGCACAGTTCTGCACTGACATAAAACAGGAACTAATAGTATTTACAGTGTGCTACGTTTCCTGGCCGGTGCTTTGCTGTCCTCTAATCAAAAGATGGGTCGTAACTAGAAGTCAATTTCCATATAATTATGGGACACTATCAGTGCCATTGTATGGAATTGCATTTTTAACCATGAAAGACTAAAATGACTGTTTAGAAAAGCACCACTAGGATATCACCACTTCCGTGAAATAGAGGTGTGAGAAGGAAAGGATCAGTCGCTCAGTCATGTCCGATTCTTTGTGACCGCATGGACTGTATAGCTCACCAGCCTCCTCTGTCCATGGAATTCTTTAGGCAAGAATATCGGAATGGGTTGCCATTTCCCCCTCCAGGGAATCTTCCCAATCCAGGGATTGAATCCGGGTATCCCTCACTGCAGGCAGATGTTTTGCCATCTGAGCCACCGGGGAATAATGATTCAGCCGCTTAGTCGTGTCCAACTCTTTGTGACCCCATGAACTGCAGCACGCAAGGCTTTCCTGTCCATCACCAACTCCCAGAACTTGCTCAAACTCATGTCCATCAAGTTGGTGATGCCATCCCACCATCTCATCCTGTCATCCCCTTCTCCTCGTATGCAATTGAAGAGACTAGCCTTGACCTAAGCATCTTCATCAAGGTCATTGTTTATTGTGTTCAGAGACACAGCTTTGTTTCAGACCTTATGGCTCGTCCAGCTGAGCCTCTTGGGTGCAGCTGTATCCCTAATTATACACTGCTGAGTGTGTCGCAGTGCCCCAGGAAGAAAGATTTATGCTTGGGGTGTCAAAGCTAGCCATCTCCTTACCTGCAGGAAAGGAGATAAAAGGAAGATTTGTAGAGGAAGATAAGTCTCTAAAGTTGCTAGCGAGGAAGAAAGTGCACTGACTAGATAGCAGGCATGCAATTGGCACATGTTGATTGACAAATGGAAGTAGAAGGAAAATTAATAGTACCAATAGGGAAAAAAAGTCAGGTGAAAGAGGAACCAAGGACAAAGCGGTGGTTTTAATGATCACATCTTAGTCTCTTCTATTTATTCGAGAATGTAAATACTTTTATTCATAGTATTTTGCAATCCACACAACATTTAACATCAGTTGTTTTCTTTGGGGCTGCACCACCTGTCCTTACAGTGAATAGTACATTCTACAGATACTGAAACTGGCCAGTAGGAGGCGCTCTCTGCACCACACTAGGTGTCTGACCCTGAGACAGTCCAGGTAATTCTTAACCTAACCTCTGAAGTTTTCTTCTCGCATTTTCATCTAACCACAAAATAACTCTATTAACTTAATATACATTTAAAAATGATAATAAGAAATAAATGACCAAATAATTCGTTGGCAAAATGACAGAGCAAGGTGACTTGTACCCAAGTAAAAAATGAATATGGATTTATCATATCCAGGAAATATCTGGCTAAAGTTAATAAAAGTGTTAGGTTTCCCAGGTGGTGCTAGTGGTAAAGAATCTGCTTGCCAATCCCCCAAACCTAAGAGATACAGGTTCAATCCCTGGGTTGGGAAGATCCCCTGGAGAAGGGCATGGCAACCCACTCCAGTATTCTTGCCTGGAGAATCCCATGGACAGAGGAGCCTGGCAGGCTACAGTCCATAGGGTTGTAAAGAGTCAGACACAACAGAAGCAAGTCAGCACGCATGCAATAAAAGTGTTAATATGAAAAATGTTTAAAAGTAAAAGATTTATTGTTCAAGTCTGAATGGAAAACAAATATTAGGCATCAGCTTACCTTCCATATCTTTCTCTTTAGTTGACTATTTAATGCTGAACTTTTGGAGAGACATGGAAATTTTCATTTCATCCTCGAAATAAATTCATGCAACTGAGAGATCTGATGTCTTGATGAAAGAAGACTTGGAGGACACCATGTTTCAAACTGTCCCTTCGGGTAGTGTCCCCAAGTTCTGTTTATACCCCAAGTCTCCCTTGGCCATACTGAAATGCAGGATTTCTGAGAGGTATTCATTTCTGTGGTGAACTGGGAGAAAGAAGATTGTACAAGAGATGAGAAAGGAGCTTTTGCTTGACATTCAATCATAGGTCTTACGCAGATCCACTGAGGAGCATACGCAGGGAAGCTGATTCTGCAAATGGGTTGTCTTCAAACCGACTGTACTTGCAAAGCTTTGTACAGTTTCTGTGGGGACACATAGCCCAGTTTGAAGACCACTGGATTGTAATACAAGTGTGGTCAACATTTTGCGACTTTGAAGTTAATGAAAATCTTGAAGACATGTATAGAAATAAAGCCTTCCTTCGGGGGGCATTATATACATATTGTTGGAATATAATGTCTATAATTGTAATACGATTCAAGTCATATTTACAGTCATCTGAAATTCATAGAGTAAACAACACACACCAAAATGAAAATGACTTGGCAATTTATAGTATTTAAATAGTGCTTTAGCATCTAACAAGTGGGAAAGATAAATACATTATTATATTAATCCATTCTAAATTGCTTTAATATGTTATAGTTCTGAAGACTCATTATTTTAAAAGCAAAAAGAGAAAATTTAAGGTGTCTGTGTCAAACTGTGCAACTAAAAAAATGCAACCAATGAAAAGAATGAAGAGTGTGGAGGTAAAAAAAGCCTGAGTGTGATGATTTATGTTTTACAAGGGAGCAGTGGCTTGAGGTGGTTAACTCATTTATATTTCTGTGGTTTTCAAGATGCTTTCCAGAACAGTTTTTCTTGGAAATTACTCAGTTCACTTGTGTCCACTGAATCTCTGCTCTGTGCTGGTGAATATTGCTGGGTGCTGAGGCTGTGAC
This sequence comes from Ovis canadensis, assembly GCF_042477335.2. Classification (NCBI taxonomy): domain Eukaryota; kingdom Metazoa; phylum Chordata; class Mammalia; order Artiodactyla; family Bovidae; genus Ovis; species Ovis canadensis. The sequence continues at coordinate 30,726,361 of NC_091252.1, read as the reverse complement.
AGCAAACGTGACCGTGTCCGTCACAGGACGCTTGCTGCTTCTCTCTCCCACACTGGGCTCTACGCACAGAAAGGACAGTAGAGTTCAAAGAAAAGGAAGGATTGTTTGGTTTAGAAGACCTGTTTCATATCCCAGCCTCATCATGTGAGCCTGGTGACCTCGGTGCCGTGAGAGTCTCTAAGCCTCCTTAGGAGCCTAATGAAGAGCCTCATCAGTTTCCTAATCTAAAAGTTAGGAGATAGTGTATGGACTCGATGAACATGAGTTTGAGCAAACGCCGGGAGATAGTGAAAAACCAGGAAGCCTGGTGTGCTGCAGTCCATGCTTTCTCAAAGAGCCAGACATGACTGAGCAAGTGAACAATAGCAACAGAGTTCCTGTAGCAACTAAATAAAATCATGTTTATAAAAAGCATTGGTAAAATACCATCAAATGTGGGTTATTGATGAGATTGTTCCCTTTCTGTTCTTTATCAAGCCCTCCAAGCATCTTCTGCTTTACCCACATCGTTAAACCATCTAGCTTCACTGGGTCTTTAGCGTTTACTACATTAATGCTGCTCTTTTCTGGAGCTGAAATTCTCTTTCCTCCCTTGATTTTTCACTAAGACTGGACTAAACCTTACTCTCAGACCTAGATCGCCTGCTGTCTGCTTTTTTTGTATGGGAGCTACCAGGAGAGACACAGGGCATATGGACCACCCATCCAAGATAGTTTAATTTTATGTTGACACTTGCGTCTGTTCAAACATCTCATTCATCTGTTCTCTACTCTATGTTTCTTTAAACTCTCAGTCTCATTTTCTTCCCCGCCTTTTCAAAAGACTTTGCCTCCCATTTTACTGAAAAGATGGAAACCATCTAGTGACTTTATTTCATGTTCAAGGACCTACACTGCATCCTCATTTTCTTTCTCTCTGTCGCTTCAATTTCCCCTTTTCCACTTGCTTGCTTCCTGTTGTGTTTGCAATAATGTTCTTAAAGGGAGGTGAGGTACTCACTTGACCCTGTTGAGTCCCTGCAACATTTAGGTTTACATTCTGCTCTTTGTGACCAACTTTTTAAACTTGCTCACGCAAGTGGTCTGTGACCACTAACTCATTCCTTGTGCAGCCTGGATTTTTTGACCCATGATTTTGGTGAAAAAGCAGATGTTGTTGTTGTTGTTGTTCAGTTGCTAAGTCGTATCCAGCTCTTCATGACTGCATGGACTGTAGGCCACCAGGCTCCTCTGTCCATGGGATTTCCCAGGCAAGAACCCTGGAGTAGGTTGCCATTTCCTTATCCAGGGGTCTTCCCAACCAGGAATCGAACCCACGTCTCCTGCATCGGTGGATTCTTTACCACTGAGCTACCGGGGAGGCCCCTATTTGCATATATTTGATTCTAAATATCATAACCTTTATCAATACAAACATTTCCAAAAAAGAGTCTTGTAAAGAATTGTTACTACATTTTCCTGAGTGAGAGGAAACACAGTTTTGTGGAATAGCTTGCTTCTCCAAGAACACTGTCCTTGTTGCTTATGGCATAGATCAAAGAGAGAAAAGAATAACGCACGGATTTTTGCAGCAACTGCATTCTGAAAGCAGAAGGAAAAAGAAAAGGAATGGGGCATGTCAAGGGAACAGTGCTGAAGTAAGAGGGTGTCTGAGATTATCAGAGTTGATTTTCTTAGTAACAAGGGTCAATAACTTGGAGTCAGTTTTATCAGTTTCTGATAAATAGGATGAGTCAAAACAGCAGTCTAAAAGGTTTACATTAGTATCCACATACAACAAATCAGTGCTAATGTACAGTTTGATACCAGAATCAATCTACAGAATGTTTCCGTACCCTAAAGATTCTTTGTACCTTTGCAGAAAATTCTCCCCGGAAATCCCCCAGCTGGAAATAGCTGTCCATCTGCTCTCTGTCGCTGTAGTTCTGCCTTTTCTAGAATTTCACATAAATGAAGTCATTCAGTTAGTTCTTAGCTTGTGTCTGACTTCTTTCTCTTAGCGTGTTTTTGAGATTCATCCATGTTGCTCCATGTATTAATACCTCTTACTTCTGTATTGCTGAGTATTGTTCTGTGGTATACATATAGAACACATTTTTTATTGACTCAACACTTGAGGGAGGTTAAAGTTATCTTTTTTAATTAATTAAATTTTTTATTGAAGGATAATTGAAAGTTTTTTTTTGCTGTTATAAAGAATGCTCCTATGAACATTCTCATATACATTTTTGTGCATCATTTTAATCCCTATTGGATAAATATCTAGAAATGCAAATTGCTATTTTACTCAGGGAGATGTCTGTTTAACTTTATGAGATTTTTAAAAGTGGCTATATTGTCTATTTTGTGTTCATATCAGCAGCCTGTGAGCATTCCAGTTCCTCTGAATCGTCATTAACACTTGCTGTCATCAGTTATTATAACTTGAACCACTCTAGTAGAGGTGTAATGGGATTTCATTGTGGCTTTAATTTGAATTCCTCTGATGACTAGTGATGTAGAGCATCTTTTTATACCTTTCCTGGCCATTCATATATCTTGTAATGTGTCTGTTCAAATTTTATGCCCATTTTTAAACTGGATTACTTGTCTTCAAAAAACTGTTTTAAAGAATTCAGGAGTCTCTGAGTTCTCGTGAATGCCTTCTTATGCGGAGGAAGTAACAAATCCGGTGGATAAACAGGAGAATTCACTTCAGGAAGGAGCAGAGGTGGGAGCTAATGAGCCTCCTTTCCCAGGTTGGCTGCACGGTGCGCCGAATGGTGCGCACTGCACGTCAGTGATGTACTGATACCCGTGGTAGGGTGCCAACGCAGGACCCTGTCATGAAAATGGCAGCTTCCAGGGAGAGAGATGGTTTGCATTTTTATTTATTTATTTATTTTTGCTACGGGATCCAGGCATGAGTTCCTCTTGAGCTAAGAGATAGTAAACTATTCTTTTTTTGGATAGAAGTTCCTCCAAAATAACATAAGGAAATTTTTAGACATATTGAAGTGAGAGATATTTCAAAGCTATGTGGTGATAGATCTCAAAGCACAGAGAGTTTAACATGGTCATTAAACCTTATGTTAGAAGAAAAGGATTATAGCACAAGCATTCTATTTTAAAGATTTAAAATAGAATGCTTATGTACCAGATGTTGTAAAATAATTTAGCCATGACAATTTTTTTTTATTTTAGAGATTATTTAAAGATTTCTACATTGTTGTATTAATATCTCAGACTACTTTATTGCAGAGTTTTGTTCTGTGGTATAGAGATAGAACAACTTTTTTACTTACTTAACACTTGAGGGAGATTAAAGTTGTTTTCTTTTTTACTATTATAAATAATGCTTTTATGGCCATTCTCATATATGTTTTTGTGCATCATGTTTTCATTCCTATTAGATAAATATCTAGAAATGCAAATAATACAATATATGCTATCTATTACATAATAATTTTGTACTAAGGAGTCATTGCCACATAATATTTATTCAGCTCCATTGTGTATATTGTGAGGTACCCATGAGAACTACCCAACATAATCTCAATAATCTTGGCAGTTTACCAAGAAATAGAAATTTTCTCTGAAAAATATTGTGCTTGTTTTTTTCAAGATGAAATAACAAGCACACATTTTTTGAGGGACATTCAGATCACTGTAGCTGATCTTTTGTAGATATCTAATTCAAATCGCATAAATAACTTAGATTTTGCCGTGCTGAGCATAATTGAGTAAATAACAGATGGAGATAAAAGAGATAAAACAAATTAGGGGGTCAAAAATTACGATAGTCTTTGTGAAAATAATAAGATTATATACTGAAAAGGGTAATTGTTGAAATGGAAACCAGAAAAGACAAGTGGCATAAAAACGGAGCAGGTTTTGGCCACAGCACAAAGGACTCCTCCAGCCACTAGGTTCAGGTTGGATCTGACATACCCTGACTTTCAGAGCATCTCCTCCTTTCTTCTGGGCTAACTTGACGCCAGGGATAAACATGCAGATGGTCTCCCACAGTGCGCAGTGCCTGGCATGGAGTAGACAGTTGGCACAATTTGATGAGCTACTTGGAAACTCGCAAGAATGCGAAGAATTGTATCCAGAGCAAAAAAGAATTTTTTAAAAAACTTTCATGTCTGGTGACAAGCATTGACGCTACAAATAGAATTAGCCGAGACCAGGCTTATGAAACCTGCACTATCTGGATCATTCCTGAAAATCTGCTTGCTTTTGTACAAATACCACCTCTTGAAGCCTCACTTCAGCCAACCACCTGCTCCTCATATAGAATCAAATTTAACTCATTCAAGGAGAAATTGAGAACTTACTTTGTATTAAAAGCAGTTCAACAGTTCCCTCACATATGCATGCTCATGGTTACCATACCCTCAAAAGTAAGGAACTCCCTTTATATCTATCGATTTCTCTTCTAGAGAAACATTTGGCCATATTATCCTATGGTTTACCAACCCCCTTTTGCACGTAGTTCAGACCTTATAAAAGTAAGTTTGTTGAATTAGGTTTTCTCCATACAAGCAGTTTTCATCTTTTCTTGAGATAAATCAGAATAACAGACACAGTCTCAGATGCTTATTTCATTATACTTTGAAAGTAAAGACAGGAACGGGAAAAAGTTGATGGTGGAGAGTGACGGGTGAGCTGAAGCCTCATGAGAGGCTTGACAAATCCTCACAAGATTTGACACTGAAGAGACACAGACAGAATTAATTCTGTTAAGACTCTGAGAATTTAACAATAAAAGAGGCCCTTTGGTTCGGCTGCCAGAAATCTCAATATTAAACTTGTCTTTTTTAAAGTTTATTTTTTAAATAGCACAATCACTTTATTTTTTTAAGTTTCAGCTGCACCCTGAAATGTGTGGGACATTAGTTCCTTGACCAGGGATTGAACCCACACCCCTTGCTTTGGAAAGTGGAGAGTTAACCACTGGACCACCAGGGGGCTCCCTAAACTTAAGTCTTAACTGTAGTAGCTCAATGATTATCTCTAGTTCTTGGCATAATGACCTTTTCTTTCTTTCTTTCTTTTTTTTTAAACTGCTGTCCTTTAAACCCTGTGTTTAAATGTTTGTTTTGTCAAAAATACAATATATATATATATACATATATATAAATTTTAAGTGATCTCAAAGCTTTTTTGAAAGTAGAACACCAATTCAAAAATAGATAAAAGTAATAACAATACAAAGAAGTTTAATGTTATGAGCTATCAAAAAGCCAAGAATTAGGCAAAAAAAGATTTGCTTTAGCACCTGTTTCTTACGTCTGTCCCCTGATTTGGTGCAGTGGTACGGAATCTGCCTGCACTGCAGGAACCGCATGGGATGTGGGTTCTACCCCTGGGTCAGGAAGATCCCCCGAACGAGGAAATGGCAACCCACTCCGGTATTCTTGCCTGGAAAATCTCATGGATAAAGGAGGTTATATTCCATAGCTATATTCCAATACTACATTCCATAGCACTGCAAAGAGTCAGACGTGTCTGAGCACACACACGCACACATGCACAGACACACACATCATATACCCTGACTGACTGTGATGAGCATTAATGCAGAGATATTCACTGCTTTATCTTATTATGCATTCAGGGAAGCTCTTCAGAGGCATAAATTAGAATCTGTGGCACTATTCTATTTTTAGAAAGTTCAAAGGGACCTGGGTAAAATTAACGATTACCTCTAGAAAACACACGATGATACAGACACCATGGTAAGGCCTTACTAATACTGATCTAATTTAATATTCACAAAACCATGTGTGACATCATGACCCTCATTTTATAGTCGAGAGAACTGAAGCCCGTGAGTGTTATGTGTGTTGATCAAGGTGACATCTCTAGTAAGTTGCAGGACAAGGATTTAAACCCAGCACTGTCTGGCCAGATTCCTTGCCACTGTATAGATGCCACCTCCTTGAGGATGAGTTCAGTGAACCACCCTCTACTTGCTCATTGCACAGAATCACATTTAAGTTATTTGTGTAAATGAGAAATTATTTTGTCTTCAAAGACATTAGTCCTGCCATTCCTTAGCGATACATTCTGATGCTTAATATTCCCGTCAAAGGTATGCAGTCCTTTGTGTCTAGATTTATCTTTGCTGTGCTCTCCCGCGTTCTTTCCCTTTTGTCTTTTTGTCAGTCGAGGGCAAGGCTCTTAGACACACTGACGCACTGTGGGAGACTTAAGGGAGAATGCAATCCTCAGGTTTTTAGATATCAGTAAAGTAAAAATTACTAGGTGATTTACTAATAGTACAACTAGGGATTTCAGAATAAGTTCCTCTTACACTTTATGTTTGAATAGCTGTTCTTGTCTTTCAGAATCCAACGTTGTCATCAAATCCTTCAAGAAAAAGATTCCTCCATTTCAAAGTTATATTTTCTTTCAAATTAAAGTTGCCCTCAGAAAATGGGAAACTGATAAAAATGAAGTCGTCTTTTATTTTTAGAAGGTAGTTCGTGGCCCAGTGAAATTTTATTTTTATATCTCAAATGAGGCAAAATGCTTATATAATGATTTATTCTACTTGAAGAATTTAGCACAGAATTTTTACATGTTTAATATATAAGAGCATCTTTACTCCAGTACCCTTATCTCTTTTTTATTTTTTAATTCAGAAAAAAAAATGGAAATAGAGTAACATAAACTCCATTGTCAGCTAGTACCATTGAAACTCAGCAATGGGGAGCCTGTGACAAAGTGCCTGGTAGATTGATTTCCAATGGCCGATTGCCCTGTGCTTGCTAATTGGAAAGGACTCAGTACCAAGTAAAGCTGCTCATGAAACAAGCTTTTGCCAAGTCAGAAAAACTTTAGTTTCACTACCATATTATAAGATATCAAGTGCAGTTCTGCCAGCTTCCAATTTAACCCCAGCACTGGGAGGAATGGAAGAGCCTGGGTAAATGAGATATACATGATCAAGTTTACTCATTGTGTGCCTTTAATACACTACCTTGCCAAACTTTTAACCAGAGCTGCCAACAAATGACAAAATGAGCTTATTTGAGTCTCCAGGCTTTTATACCTCCCCTACCCCTGCCCCTTATTCTCTCATGAAGGAACTAACAAGCCATGCTGTGGCCAAAAGGCAGGCTGCAGAAAAGAAATAGAGAAAGAGAGAGAGCTAGAGTCAAGTTAATTCAGTCTCTGGCTAATTGGTGTCCAAATAATTAAGAGCTGGCTTAAAAAAAAAATACCCAACACCTAATAGAGGCTCAGCAATGGCTACAGCACAGGAAAGAGCATTGAAAAACTTGGAACATTTGTCTACTGCTGGGGAGTCCAAGGCTATGGGGTAAAAGCAGGAAGTTATATAGGAACAGAGACCCCAGTAGGAGAGAAGGAAATTAGACAGCTAGCTGGCAGCAGCAAAGTCATCTAAGAGCTGGAAAAACGGTCAGCTTTCATTTTCAGTGATGAGATGATGGGTAATTGCTAGTTTGAATAAGATTTATTCTCAATAGCCCCCGCTTTTTTGCTTGTTTTACATTCCATTTATGTTGTATAATAAATATCTATCTACAAACTAAAGTTAGAACCCTGAGAGAAACACTTTTCTGGCTATGTCTCCAGGTTCAGTTAAAATGAGGGTAAGGCAATTACTCAGAAGATTTAAAGGAAAACACACACACACAATCTCATTTTTGCCTTTATTAACCGGCAAATTCAATGAAAAACTTAGACTTTAACTTCAGCACTTAACTGTTGTTTGGTAGAATTGATGATCCCAGGTAAAATATTTAGTGGGTATTATAAAACTATTTCTAGAAATTCAATACCAAATGACATATTTTTTTACAGTTACCATGGAGATGGGTTCTACACTAACAGATAAGATATTTAATAAATGGCAAGGAAAGAAATTGCCTGTGTGCACGTTTAAAAAGTGAGATCCTTTTGTGCCTTGCTGTTTTTTGAGCTGAAGCTTTGGAAAATGCCAATGGACTCAGGGGATCTTTGCAACCCTTAGTGTTCCTTGAACAGAATGACAATGTCAGGCTTAAAATGAAAAGCATTTCTGAATTGACATCTTGCAGCCTTTAATGAACTCCTATCATTGTCAAAACATCCTGCCATTCTCTGGAACAACTTTCTTGAACTGAAGGTACACTTTTGTTCCATTGGTGAGAGTTTCTAGAAACTCTGGGTCAAAATGATGATTCTGGAAGTATTTACTTTTAGATGGACTAAGGAACCCTTTGTAATCTGACCTTTGGGGGCCTGTTTAGTCAGCTCAGGTTAAGCAGTGGTTGGCCAAGCCTACCACTGTCTTGGGAAGGGGTGTGGTTGTAACTGATCTGTTCTATACACAGCAAATTGGCCTCTGTAATGCGCTTCCCAGGTGGCGCTAGTGGTAAAGAACCCACCTGCTAATGCAGGAGATGTTGAGATGTGGGTTAAATTCCTGAGTTGGGAAGATCCCCTGGAGAAGGGCATAGCAACCCACTCCAGTATTCTTTCCTGGAGACTCCCATGGGTAGAAGAGTCTGATAGGCTACAGTCCATGGAGTTACAAAGAGTTGGACATGACTGAGCAACTAACACTTCCTTACTTCTGCATCTTGAGCAGAAATCCAAATCACAGACCTGAAGAAAGCTGCATTTTGAGTGGAATTTGTCTCTTGAGGGATTTGTAGTCTTAGGGGATTTCTGATTTTCTCAGGGACCAAGAACTCTGGGAGACATAAAGGAATGATATCTGGATTAAGAATCAGATGATCTGGGCTCTACACTTGGCTTTGCCACCAGCAAGTTGTGACCTTGAATTATCCACTTAGCCTCTCTGAGTTTTATTTTCCTCAACTCTAATATGAAAGAGGTGGACTGTATGATTCTTAAGCTCACCCAATCTCTTGAGATCTCACAGTCTTAAATTAGTGTATAATTACTCTCTAGTCTCAAAGGCAAGAACTGTTAAATCTGTTGGATTTGGTTTAAAAGATAAAATCGTGGAAATTCTGGGATAATCATTCTCTTTCTCTGAATGGCACTCTCCAGTCCAAGAATCCCCTCTATGGTATTAGACCTACATATCCCTATCTCTCCTCAAAGAGAAGAGAAATAAAATATTAACAGTTATACCCACACTGGAAGGAAGCACAAAATCCTCCACTGCCTTCCCCTTATCTGAGGGCTCAGGCCTCTGTGTTGTAAATGAGCCCAAGTCCAGGCTGACTTGATCTGCTTCGGGTGACATCCCAAGGTCACCTGTCAGACTGCTTGAAGATTCTAAACCTAATGAAAGACCCACATCCTTATTTACATGCCTTTTCCTCCCTTTCTCTTGGGTAGCACCCAAGTGCATTTATTCAAATCTAGTCTCAGCACACAATAAGAAATGCCATGTATTCTCAGGGTGCCACTAAAAACCTAACTATAAAAATGACTGCAATTTACAGTTATAAATGCTATTCTTTCTGGTGCCTGACCTCTTTCTTTCTGCAACTCAATATTCCTCACCATGTGCAAAATAGACAGCAACAGAATGAATGAATAGTAAATTATAATGAAGCCAAACTTGATCAACCAGGAGCCATGGACAAAAGAAATGCTGGGAGGGTGTCTTGCTGCTCAACTTCTCATATATATTCCCATAGTCTAGAATCTCAAAAGTATAAGAAAGTATTTGCACAAATGTCTGTGTCTTCAGATATACAGATATATAAGTAGATACTTGCAGGCATGTGTGTGTGTGTTAAAACAAAAATAAAGAACATATTCATTTATGGAAAAAAATGGTATTTTCAGAATTAAGCACTTGGGTTTTGTTTCTGATTACTGAAATTGATTAAAACTGTTAGCTAAAATCCCTCGTTATGGGGAGTGTAGCATTTTTCCCTCCTTTACACATTATTTGGGCAAAGATACCTAATGTATAAGTGTGTATATGTATGTATTTATATGTCTACATATATATTTTTATATATATACATATATATAATTTGAATGTTTTAAAAGCTAATTTTGTTTGTCGCACTTACTGTAGATTTAATAAGTTTACATATGATAGGTAGTTATTCACTGACATTTTTCTAAAAGGTGAAAATGAGCAAATTATTTGTCCTTGAGAAGGTTTTATGTGGAGTAAGAACTAGACTCCAATTGACCCGTTTATTTGTGAGCATCTCTTGAATGTTCTCTTGTGGCTTAGCTGGTAAAGAATCTGCCATGCAGAAGACCTGGGTTAGATCCCTGGGTTGGGAAGATCCTCTAGAGAAGGGAAAAGCTACCCACTCCAGTATTCTGGCCTGGAGGATTCCATGGACTACAGTCCATGGGGTCGCAAAGAGTTGGACACTACTGAGCGACTTATACTTCACTTTCACTTGAGTGTTCATGGACTCCCCTGAGCAGTGTGAATTCAGCTTCATAGGCGCTCCTCCAGAGTTCCTCTCTTTTGTTAGCATTATAAAATATGAGAGCCCACTAACACAGTGCTCAAGTAGTCTCATAAACGGAACCCCAAGCTGGTTCTACTTTTCTGTGTTTCTAAGAGGAAGGGTTTGCCAATGCACCAGAGATGAGCAAGCCGAGCCAGATGACATCTGTGATTTTCATGAGATTTTGGAAAAAAGGCATATTGAATATCTGACCTTGTTAATATTATTACAGCAACTCAGCCAGTCACCCCAGTGAAGGAGGAGGACTGGCATTTCCATGGCCTGGAGCGGCTTTTGGGCTACTGCCCATGTGGATAATCTCTGTTCTTTTTTCCAGCTTGTTTGGCTTAATTCCTAGGGCAGTAGACATTTCTTGCTAGCATTTGGCCATGGAAACCCTGCCTGAGTTAGAAATAATATGAGATCAGAACATTTTAAGGAAATAAATTCAGGACAGTATACAGTCGGAGTTTTACCTTGAAAGGCCGAATAGGTAGTCATTAAGCCTTTAAAGATGATAGCCCTGATGTTCCATTCACTAACTAACAGCAATGACTCTCTTTTCTGGACCTGGTGTCTCATCCATTAAAAAAAGGACACAAATAACACTCACCTTAGAGGACTGTTGTTAAGATTAGATGAAGAAACTCATACAAAGCACTTAGAAAAGAGCATGCCATATAACAAGTGCTGCATTAGGTTACTTAAAAAAAAAAAATCTTTGGAAGTCAGTGTTTTAACTTCGGGTATTTCATGAAAATGATGAAGCAATACCTGCTTAGCACACTCATTGCTCCCTTTCCAGTATTTCGCTAGATTGTTACTGATCCATTCATCCACTGTTTATTAACAGTCTCCATGTAAGGGGCAAGGAACTGGACAGGCAAGATACAATGTGCATACCGGATGCCCAGTCTCTTTCCTCACAGAGCCAAGTCTAGTTGGGAAGATACATGAAGAATAAATGAGCAAATGAGTAAGTCAAATAATTATGGATTTTGATTAGTGCTGTAAAGGAAATCAGTGGGAGTGGCGGCAAAGAATAATAATAAACAGAGTCTCAGGTTAGGTGGAGGAGATGAAAAATGGCTTCTCTGAGGAGCTGCTGCGTGGGATGGTTTATGAATGCTGAGAAGAGTGGGGCCAGCATGTTCTGAGCAGTAGGACTAGAAAGAATGTGTAAAGGCACTATCCAGGGACCAGAGTGGCTGGAGCAAAGTGAGAATGGACGAGGAATCAGAGCATCAATGGCTTGTTAAGTGTAAGGGGTAACATATTGTGGTTTGCATTTCCTGAAGATTCCCTTAGCTGTGTTATAGAGTGGGATGAATTGAGAGAATAGCATGGAAACAAATACATTACCATATGTAAAATATGTAGCAAGTGACACAGGAGCTCAACCTGGTGCTCTGTGGCAACCCAGAGGGGTGCGATGAAGTGGGAGGTGGGAGGGGTGTTCAGGAGGGAGGGGGTGTGTGTATACCTGTGGCTGATTCATGTTGATGTATGGGAGAGGCCAACACAATATTCTAAAGCATTTGTTGTCGTTGTTCAGTCGCTAAGTCATGTCCGACTCTTTGTGACGCCGTGAACTGCAGGCAGCACACCAGGCTTCTCTGTCCATCACTGTTTATGGAAGTTTGCTCAAACTCGTGTCTGCTGAGTCAGTGATACCATCCAACCATCTCATCCTCTGTTGCCCCCTTCACCTCTTGCCCTCAATTTTTTCTAGCATCAGAGTCTTTTCTAGTGAGTCAGCTCTTTGCATCAGGTGGCCAACATATTGGAGTTTCAGCTTCAGCATCAGTCCTTCCAATGAATATTCAGGATTGATTTCCTTTAGGATTGGCTGGTTTGATCTCGTTGGAGTCTAAGGGACTCCTAAGAGTCTTCTCCAGCACCACAGTTTGAAAGCTCCAATTCTTCAGCACTCTATCTTCTTTATGATCCAACCCTCACATCCATGTAAAGTAATTATCCTCCAATAAAAAGAGAGAGAGAGAGAGAGAGAGAGAAAAGAAATGTCAAAGAAAAAGAGAGGTTGAAGAGTGTGGAGTGAGGATGATGGGAGCAGGGAGAGTGGTGGCATTCCCAGAGTCTAGGTGGGAAAGTTTGGTGGCTTGGACCAGGGTATTTGCTCTGGTGGTGGGAATAAGGGGTGGCCTTGAGAGATGGTTTGGAAATCAGATCAATAGGATTTGCTGCAAATGGCCTGGAACTGGAATATTAGAGATAGGAAAGAATTAAAGTAGGGAAATGAAAGTCCCTGCTTTAATTTTGATGATAAATATGATGACTATTAAGTCAGTTCTGACAAAGGAACAATCTTTATATATTTAAGAGAAGATTTACATGTAATGCATGTAAATATAGGATCCGATACTGCATGATATGGGACAGAATCTAATAGCTAGAAGAGTTGTATGATGTTTGGGAAATTTCTCTGCTTAATAGAAGAATATTAGGTCAATTTCCTAAATGTATTTCTCCTTGCTAGGTTGCCTTAGATGTATCACCGTTAATTTTCCAAACTCTCCATCCCCTTATACATACTGTAGTTTATGGTTTCTAAATTACATGATATTTACAAAACACTTTATAATTCTAGAACTTTTTAAGCATTCTGTTACGAGCAATTTGAACTACGTATCTTCCTACCTTGAACCTGCAGCAAATAATAACCTCCCTTTATTGACTTCTTCATCTGCATACTGAAATTTAACAGTAGCATCTTCCTCAGTGGGTGGTTGTGAAAATTAAGCAACTCAGTACCTGTAAAGTTCTATGCAATGCCTGTCACATAGAATTCTTTCAATAAATTTTAGCTCTTACTATTAGTCTAGTCAGGCTTCTTAGTAAATGTGTGCTTCAGCTTCTTCATCTGCGAAATAAAGATGGTTCCCTTCTCAGAAACCAGTGGAGAGTCTGGTTTATTACAGAACGCTGAGCCTTTCTAAGAAGCCGTTAATCCAACAACAGGGTATTCAGTTCAGTTCAGTTCAGCCACTCAGTCAGGTCCGACTCTTTGCAACCCAATGGACTACAGCATGCCAGGCTTCCCTGTCCATCACCAACTCCTTTTTTAAAAAATTTTATTCATTTATTTTAATTGGAAGCTAATTACTTTACAATATTGTGGTGATTTTGCTATACATTGACATGAATCAGCCGTGGGTGTACATGTGTTCCCCATCCTGACCCCCACTCCCACCTTCTTCCCTATCCCATCCCTTGGGGTCATCCCAGTGCACCAGCCTTGAGTGCCCTGTCTCATGCATCAAACCTGGACTGGCGATCTATTTCACATGTGATAATATACATGTTTCAGTGCTATTCTCTCAAATCATCCCACCCTCCCCTTCTCCCACAGAGTCCAAAAGTCTGTCCTTTACATCTCTGTCTCTTTTGCTGTCTCGTGTATAGGGTCATTGTTACCATCTTTCTAAATTCCATATATATGCATTAATATACTATATTGTTTTTCCTTCTGACTTAACTTCACTCTGTATAATAGGCTCCAGTTTCATCCACCTCATCAGAACTGATTCAAATGCATTCTTTTTAAAGGCTGAGTAATACTCCGTCGTGTATATGTACCACAGCTTTCTTATCCATTCATCTGCCAGTGGACATCTAGGTTGCTTGCATGTCCTGGCTATTGTAAACGGTGCTGAGATGAACATTGGGGTACATGTGTCTCCTTCAGTTCTGATATCCTAGGTGTGTATGCCCAGCAGTGGGATTTCTGGGTTGTATGGCAGTTGTATTTCCAGTTTAAGGACTCTCCACACTGTTCTCCATAGTGGCTGTACTAGTTTGCATTCCCACCAACAATGTAAGAGGGTTCCCTTTTCTCCACACCCTCCCTAGCATTTATTGTTTGTAGACTTTTTGATAGCAGCCATTCTGACCAGCATGAGATGCATCTCCAACTCCTGAAGCTTGCTCAAACTCATGTTCATCAAGTTGATGATGCCATCTAACCGTCTCATCCTCTGTCGTCCCCTTCTCTTCCTGCCTTCAATCTTTCCCAGCATCAAAGTCTTTTCCAGTGAGTTAGTTCTTCACATCAGGTGGCTGAAGTATTGGAGTTTCAGCTTCAGAATCAGGCCTTCCGATGAATATTCAGGACTGATCTCCTTTAGGATGGACTGGTTGGATCTCCTTGCAGTCTAAGGGACTCTCAAGAGTCTTCTCCAACATCACAGTTCAAAAGCATCAATTCTTCAGTGCTCAGCTTCCTTTATAGTCCAACTCTCACATCCATACATGACTACTGGAAAAACCATAGCTTTGACTAGATGGACCTTTGTTGGCAAAATAATTTCCCTGCTTTATAATACGCTATCTAGGTTGGTCATAGCTTTTTGGGGTGGTTCACACCAAAGGCACAACACTTAGCCAATCACATTATGTGATACCAAACATTGAAAAGTGTGGAAAGATATATTCCTTAAGGCAGCAAGTTTATTTTTTCAATTTTATGTACAGTTTTACCTGCAGAGAATGGCCAGTACTTTATATGCATGAAGTGTTATTATTATTTCTTACCTATTTACACTGTGTTACTTTCAGAAAGGGTTTGAGGTGGACTACAGTAGGGCTCGGAGATCATAAATCATTAAAAGTAACAGAACTAAAGCAAGTAAAGGAAAGGGAAAAGTATATAGAGATTTTATAAATATTTTATGTTTTCTATAAGAATTTTTTCAGGCAGTTATTTCCGGTTACTTTACAATCTTCTGTTTAAACTTCATAAAGTGTATATCATGGAAAGGTAGCAAACATTGCCATCACACCAGGAGTGTGAACATGTCACTGTCCTGCTAAAGTCAGGGTTAGGCATCGTTGGCATAGGTGCTGATTAGTCAGAGGTTAGGCATCGTTGGCATAGGTGCTGATTAGTCAGAGGTTAGGCATCGTTGGCATAGGTGCTGATTGCTCCAGTATTTTGCTTTCCTCAAACACATACATTTTTCATCAATAATATTTTTTTCCTGCAATCTTGAGTAATTTTGCAATTAACTTAATAGAGGAGGATATATTCAATAGTAAGAACTTTTAAAATTATCCCATCAAATCCATAACATATAAGGAAAGCAGAAAAAGAGGCAAATCACTCTGTTGATATGCACAAAATAACTTTATGCAGTTTTAAACAATTTTTATTATAATGTTTTTCACTTGGCATTATTTTTTAAGCATTTTCATATCTCTGTAATCTTTTGGCAATAGTATAAAACTGCTGCCTGCCAGTCAATCAGACTGATGCCCTGTGACTTAATGAACCATTAAGTTATAATAACATTTAGGTCGTTTCCAAATTTTTGTCTTTATGAATAATAATCCTAATACAAGCCTAGTTTATCCATCTTTTTGGATGACTTCCTTATAATACATTCTCAAATAGATTATTGGAAGCATCAAAGAATATGAATGTAGTTGTATCTGATATATAAAACTGTCAGTAATGCAGGGCATGTTTTTCCCCCTTTTTAAAACCTGGTGCTTTCACCTTTTCTACTTTCATGAGTATAAGTTGATGACAGTTCCTCATACTCATGCAGTGACTAAATTTTGCATTCTGGCAATCAAAGACAGTTGAATTTATGCTATGTTATATTAATATTCTGTGCTAGGATATCATATACTACACACATGGAAATACAATGCTGATATAAAATATCAGTATTTACACTATATTTATGTACTGATATAAATAATGTGTATCACCCTACTGATGAATTATTTCATCATCATGCTAAAACTAATGATTTTGTTTTTTTAAATAAGCTTTTCTAGAAATAAGTAACACCACATAAATATAGTTAAATCTTGTAAGAAAACTCCATAAACTCAGATAAACGTAGTGTCAGATACATAATCCATCTTTTATAGGAATACTATTTTGTAAGGACCTCAAAAAATAGATAAACAGATTTAGTAAATAATTCAAAAAGTTGGGCCTTGCTCTTAGGAAGTTATTATTTGAAGAATCATAAGCATAACAGAGTGATCTAAAAATCGTAACATTGAAGACTTAGTGGGTGCAGAATATATGAAAAAGAAAAGTAATGAAGTTAAAAATAGAGATGCAGTTAAGCAGTGTAACACATGTTGGTGAGCGCTTGTGTGATGTGTCTGTGGATGGCCATATAGTTTGTGGCTAAGGATCCAGGAGTTGGAATTTGACTGTTTGGATAACATTTCTGTCACCTGCTAGCTGTGTGATCCTGGGCGGGCACTTAACCACTTTGTGTCTCAGTGTCTTCACCTGTAAAATGGAGAGAATAAAGTTACCTATCTTATGGGATTATTGTGTGATTAGTGCCTGGTGCATAGGAAGTGCTTAATAAGTGCTTAAAAATTAGCATTGCAATTTTATTATCACTGTATGATAAGAACAGAAATATCCAAAATGACTTGTTTCTTTCAGTAAAGAATAATTGAGTAGAGACATTTAATTCTCTATCATTTTGTAACACATAGACGACTCCAAGATATTTGCCCAGAGGATGTGATTTGAGCAGTATGTGGAAGACTACTGTCAACCCTTGCTGTTGTTTACTCACTAAGTCATGTCCAACTCTTTGCAGCTCCATGGATTGTAACCCGCTGGGCTCTTCTGTCCTTGGGATTTCCCAGGCAAGAATACTGGACTGGGTTGCCATTTCCTTGTCCAGAAGATCTTCCTGACCCAAGGATTGAACCCACATCTCTTATTTGGCAGGTAGATTCTTTACCACTCAGCCACCTAGAAAGCCCCAATTCTCAACCATGTCTTCCACTAATTTGTCAAGTCCTACTATTATACCATTCCTTTTATTGAGTTTTGCCCTACTCCCTTTATCACCATGTTTTGAAATGGAGAAAAGTGGCATATTACTTCACTATCTCCTTGGCATCAACAGGATTAGCAGAATTTCTTGAGTGGTCAAGACAACACAGGAGCCGATGTTGCTTCTAAAGGGAGGCATGGAGGTGGGAATAGAGGCCTGAGAGTGGCCTGTGGGACTGAAGATGGTTCCTGCTGTGGAGGGAAGGAATGTTGACATAGAGCTCCATACACTTTGGGGGTTTTGCATCTGGATATAACTAGAATGGGGGCTTCCCAGGTGGCGCTAGTGGTAAAGAACCTGCCTGCCAATGCTAAAAATGTAAGAGCTGCAGGTTTGATCCCTGGGTCAGGAAGATCCCCTGGAGGAGGGCATGGCAGCCAATGCCAATATTATTGCCTGGAGAATCCCACGGACAGAGGAGTCTGCCGGGCTACTGTCCATGGGGTCGCAAAGCGTTGGATACAACTGAAGTGACTTAGCACGCAGGCACACATGACTAGAACGGCCTTGAATCTCTGCAGAGGACAGATCCAGGAGCAATACGGTTGATCTGAACAAGAGATCTCCACATTACACTTGAAATGACGTTTTCCTACAACCAGTAATCTGTGATTTGCCCTTGGATCCGAGAGCAGGATCTGTTCCAAAGAACTTTATAGGCAAGACCTCCTGATGGCAAAGGAAAAAAAAGAAAAGATAAAACCCAGCTGCAAAAGCATGCATTCTCAGTGAAATGAATGAGCAGAAAACTCTTGCCTTGACTTAGAAGGTTTTTTTTTTTTTTTCAAAATTAAGTGACAGAACTATTTTTAGATTCTTAAAAAATTTCATTCCTTTTTACTAAAGCATTTAGGTGCATAAATGGCAAAATATCTGGCTAGGAAAAAAAAGAATTTCCACCTAGAACAAGTTTATAGAAAGGTTAATCATACTGATAGAATAAAATAGACCAGTTTTTACTGCAAAGAAACATTTCAATGTGCCGAATTACCAGAGAGGAGAATGTTTTCTCTTGATTTCCATTTTGGAGTTAAGTTTACAGAAAACAGTGTTCAACTCTCAAGGAAAAAGCATTTTGATTTTTTCCCCTCTTTTCCGTATAATGCAGAGATCTAGAACACCATTTTGTTATTGGTGTTGTTGATGCTTATGTATTTTCTAAATGTCAAAAATAAGGGATTCTTCAATTTACTGGTAGATCATGTAACTCCTAGAGGTGATTACGCACATCTGCTCTGACCTCGCTTATCAGTCTCTGGAACTAGGACCATGTCGCTGTGGTTCTCAATGCCCAGGAGCTACATAGCATGGTCCTGCTGAAAAATCTAGGGCTCTGTATCTGTGAGTCATTGGCCTTTCTGTCCCCGGAGAGCCTTCCTGGTTAACACCTGTCCATCCCTTTCGCATGTCTTGACAGCTGTTTCCTAAGAGTTTCTGAGACCATCACTGCAATCTCAATGTGCCACGTGTTTGAGGGTGTTCATCTATCTATCTCCTTTCTATAGAAGATGAAGCACAACCCACATTTAAAAATGCAATCCTTGGGATTTCCCTGGTGGCCCACTGGATGGGAGTCCACCTTCCAATGCAGGGGACGTGGGTTCCATCCCAGGTTGGGGAACTAGGATTCCACATGCCTCAGAGTAACAGCCTGTGCTGTTCAGCTAGAAGAAGCCTACACACTTCAACTGAGACCCAACACAGTCATAAATAAATTAATGATCTTAAAAAATTCAAATCCTTATAAAATCTGAAGTTAATAAAGCTATATCAGTAAGAGGAATAGATTACTGCATCACTAGAAAAAGGAAGACAGCCCTGAGACCATGTTCAAAGGTGAACTGCTTTAGATGGTCATTGAGCCTTAAAGAAGAATACATTGTTAGAAAGGGTCAAGGTCTTGCTTCAGAGAGGAAAATAGTTTGGGTGCATTTTATAGTGTGTTATCTCATTGCTCACTCTGAAATTCTCCTCCCAGCCTTTGGGATACTTGCTTTATCATCTGTCAAGTCCAATTGGAGACAGGGGATTAGGAATGTCGTTGGCTGTTTCCAGCTCTGATCCAGCATTTTGGGAGCATGAGAGCCAGGAGAAACGTGTTGGTCTGCAAACAAGCTGCTCACAGCAGCAGATGGTTGATGAAGGCTGGTCAGTAAATAGTGCTGAGTCCCAGAATGAGACCACATGATACAGAGTTTAATAAACACAGTCCCAAGGTGAATTTTTTTTTTGAGTTACGCCATGTTTATTTTTTTATAAGTTAAAAAGCTTTCCCAAGATGAATTTGAAGCAGAGACATAGAGCAAGATGACTTGATGTGGGCAGTACCATTCTATTTATCTCTGCTTCCCGAGTTTGACCCTGTGAGGTAGGCATCTCTTGGGGTGTGCAGCCAGGGACTGGAAAGATCTAATGACATGCAAAAGAAATGCCCTCCAAGATATGCCCACTGAAGAGTGGCTCAGAACTGCAGTTCTAGCAACCTGCCGTTGCTTCCCTCCATAACGCAGCAGAAGTAACATCAGGGTCTGCTCTACTTCCTCGTCTTCCTTCCTCTTCTCCCTCTTCCTCTTTCTTCTCCTGCTTGTCTTTCTTCCACGTCTCCAAGTTTTGTCTTTCAGTTTTTTCAGCCAGGGATTAAAATTTGAATCTGGACTTCCAAAAACTTACTTTGTAATGCAAGTTCTATATACAAAGGGCTAAATCAGTAGATGGAGAAGCTCAAGCAGAGATCAAGACAAGAATGTTACCTCTCTATGGTCTAATGAAGAAACAATGCCCTTTTCCTATGATGTAGATTGCTTTTTTCCCCACTTCTTTTAAACAGTAAAAGTCCCCATCACTTCACAAAGGTGTCTTTTTTTAAAAAATTAATTTTTATTGGAGTATAGTTGCTTGTGTGTGTACGTGTGTTCATTGCTCAGTCATGTCTGATTCTTTGTGACCCCATGGACTGTAGCTCGTCAGGCTCCTCTGTCCATGGAATTCTCCAGCAAGAATACTGGAGTGGGAAGCCATTCCCATCTCCAGGGAATCTACCCGACCCAGGGATCAAACCAAGGTCTTCTGCATTGCAGGTGGATTCTTTACTGCCTGAGCCACTAGAGAAGTCCAAAAGTTGCTTAACAATGTTGTATTAGTTTCTGCTGTATAGCAAAGTGATATATCATCCATTTGTGTGTGTGTATAAGTGAAGAAGAACTAAAGAGCCTCCTGATGAAAGTGAAAGAGGAGAGTGAAAAAGTTGGCTTAAAGCTCAACATTCAGAAAACTGAGATCATGGCATCTGGTCCCATCACTTCATGGCAAATAGATGGGGAAACAGTGTCAGACTTTATATTTTTGGGCTCCAAATCACTGCAGGTGGTGACTGCAGCCATGAAATTAAAAGACACTTACTCCTTGGAAAGAAAGTTATGACCAACCTAGATAACATATTAAAAAGCAGAGACATTACTTTGCCAACAAAGGTCTGTCTAGTCAAGGCTATGGTTTTTCCAGTAGTCATGTATGGATGTGAGAGTTGGACTGTGAAGAAAGCTGAGCACCGAAGAATTGATGTTTTTGAACTGTGGTGTTGGAGAAGACTCTTGAGAGTCTCTTGGACTGCAAGGATATCCAACCAGTCCATCCTAAAAGAGATCAGTCCTGGGTGTTCTTTGGAAGGAATGATGCTAACGCTGAAACTTCAGTACTTTGGCCACCTGATGTGAAGAGCTGACTCATTGAAAAAGACCCTGATACTGGGAAAGATTGAGGGCAGGAGGAGAAGGGGACGACAGAGGATGAGATGGCTGGGTGGCATCACCGACTCAATGGACGTGAGTCTGAGTGAACTCCGGGAGTTGGTGATGGACAGGGAGGCCTGGTATGCTGCAGTCCGTGGGGTTGCAATGAGTCGCACACGACGGAGCAACTGACTGACTGATAAACATATTTACCCGTTTGGCGGAAGTTCCTTCCCATTTAGATCACCACAGAGCATTGAGTTCCCTGGGCTATACAGTAGGTTCTCATTGTTACCTATTTTATACATGGTATCAATAGTATGTATATTGGAGAAGGAAACGGCAACCCACTCCAGTGTTCTTGCCTGGAGAATCCCAGGGACGGCGGAGCCTGGTGGGCTGCCATCTATGGGGTCGCACAGAGTCGGACACGACTGAAGCAACTTAGCAGCAGCATCAGTAGTCTGTATATGTCAATCCCAATCTCCCAATTCATCCCATTCCCCCACCATTCCCCCTTAGTATACGTGTTTGTACTCTACGTCTGTGTCTCTGTGGTGTGTATAGCTATGGACCATGCTAGGCACTTTAAGCAGTGTCCTGCCCCACACCCCAGCCTTTATTCTGTAAGTGTGCTCAGGATACTAGTTTACCAGAGAGCCATTAAAACTCAAAATAGCCTCATTTCAAGTATGGCTTTTAATTACTGACATGATAATAAACTGAAAAGTTAAAAATCCTTCTAGTCTTCAAAATTATTCTCCAGCTTATCAGCTCTATCTATCATAGCATTCTCTTTAAAATACTATTCAAGAAATGTCAATTGCTACCTGAACTCTGTATTATGTTTCTACAGCAGAAGTATTGTATATGTTGTTTAACAGAAGGGCACATATGGAATAAAGGGGAGGATGGAAGCGCTGTGAAATCTCCACCTTTTGAAATATTTAGGCGTTTGGTACCAGACATCTGTGCTGGTTGTTGTGTGGGACCTGCTCCACCTTTTGAAATATTTAGGCGTTTGGTACCAGACATCTGTGCTGGTTGTTGTGTGGGACCTGCCCAAACCCTTCATTTGGCTCAGTGGCTCTGCAGGCCAGCAGAACTTCCCCTTGGCTCATAGTCCAGTTGGACTTCAGCATCTGTCTCTCATGCCCAAATTAAACACCTGCTGGCTTTTAAACCCTCTGAAGACCTTTGCTGCCCATTGAGTGAAAGGAAGTTGGAGCTTGGACAGCGCATTTGGGCAGTTTCTGACACTACAACTAAATACATTGTACAAAATTAAAATTCTCTCTAACATAACTCCCTTACTAATTCTCTTTGAAATATTTCTGTAGAGGGAAAACAGCATCAGGTGTCAACCACCTGTCTCCCATAGTTGGGAGGTGAATTAAATCTTCCTCATGGGCCCAGAAGCCAGAGCCTCACTTCTGCCAGTGGTCCTGTGAAAGACTGGGCTGCCTGGGTTCCCACTCTGTGCGCTGGGCTTTAGGGAAGACCAGGACACAGAGGACCAGAAACCCTAAGGTTTCTAATGACCTTAGGTCATTGCCATCATGTTGAATGCAGGAATTGGCTTTGACAAATAAACACCACCATGTAAAGACTATCTCTCTTACAGTGTCTCCCCATAGTGCCATATTGTGAGCATGTCATATCTCTTCCCCACTTCCTGCCCTTAGCTGGCTACGCTGTGCTATAAGTTGGCATTGCTTTTTTTTTTTTTTTAATAATTCTCCTGTTGTTAACAATAGTCCACATTTTCCTGAGAATATTTGTGAAGAATTAAGATGCCTCCTTATCTTTGTCTTGTGTGTAATCTATAGTTACTGACCCATTAAACACACTGTTCTATGTCTGTATTTGTTTCATCTTTGAAGGGAAGTGGATATAGAATTGTCCCCATAGTGCTGAAGCATTTAACAAAGCTCATTATAAAATACCCTCTGGTCTATTTGAGTGTCTCTATTTGAGGCTTTTAGGTCCCTATGCTAACATGCATGCCTTGATGGGAATGAAACATTTTTTCCTTCTAATTGCTAATTTTATTATACTTGAATCACAGTGTTTGTATCTTGAAGGAATTTTTGCACTAGTAGAGGATGGAGCCTTGTTCCTCTCATTAGCCCGTCTACTTTGACCCCTTCCCTTTTTGTTCTTAGAAACCCCCAAAACAGTTCAGGAGTCTTGTTCTGCTTCCACTCATATACTTTCAATAAATATTTCCACGACTGCGTGCATGCTTAGTCGTGTTTGACTCTTTGCGACCCCATGGGCTGTAGCCCGCCAGGCTCCTCTGTCCATGGGGTTTTTCCAGGCAAGAACACTGGAGTGGGTTGCCATTTCCTACTCCAGGGATTTCCATTAATACCAAATGGGAAAGTGCTTGCAGATGTGTTCTGAGACTGTCAACTGAATCAAACGTTTGTGTGCCAAACATGAAAGGGTGAGTTAGTGAGAAAACTTGCGCCTCTCATCTCTCTCCCTGATCCAGCTCCGAGCTCCATAAGAAAATATTTTATGAAATATGTTTCACAGCAGCCATCGTGTTCTGTTTTTCAGAGGGCTTCATTTCTCACCTTCCTCAGATTGGCTATGGAGCTGAAATGTAGGTTAGGAATATCCATCCATGCATGGCTAGGTAATATTCACAGGTTCTTAACCCATTCTCCTTTAATTTTATATGTTGTTTTAGAAAAAAATGAGTAACTGTATATGAATAGCTCTATTTTTCTAGCTATTATTACGCATGATCCTGTCTACTTCATCCTTGAGCACGTAATTTAAGTGTCTTTTAGCTTTATGAACCTTTCTTTTCTGCCCCTTCCCCATCCTCTCAGACTTTACTTGTCACTGTCTCCCAGAGTTAAAGAAACTATAATCTTTTCCCATAAATAAGTTCCAAGCATTTCCAAAGGAGGAGGAAAAGAGGGCATTTTAGGGAAGCAAAGTTCTTTGCTTGTGAATGGCTTCTTAACTAACCAAAATGGAAGTAAAGATTCCCAAGAGTGAAAGAAATTGAGACCTTCTCTTCCACAAAGTTCCGCAAAACAAATTAAATCTGACTCCAAGTTTCTTGACTCTGGACTCAGAAAAAATTCTCTCAGCCATTTAGGGGAGGGGTTCCCTTTTCTCATTCCCAATTCACCCCAAACCCTAGCCTCCCACTGCTTACAATCCCGTCCATTCCTTTAGGGCCATGTGGATGACTCAGGCTCTCATGCATGTCAGGATACACTGGACTACCAGAGTGCAGATTTTCCAAGCCTGCACTGTCCCTTGGAATCCCAAAGCTTTGTGTGAGTTTTATGCTACTGTGGCATAAAAATCGGTTCAATCTAGGAGCCCTGGTTCCTGGGATATAGCTTCCCTTGATGGTTTACCGAGCCAGTTCACCCAGATGTCTGCACCCTTCCCCTCCGCAGAGTGGCCCTTCCCCAGGGGCTGGCTCTGGATCCACTTCATTTGTAGAATCAACCCTAGTCTTGAGGACTCTTCCCTCAGCTTGATACTTCTATGCCCTCCTCTCTTTAGCAGGCTGCCTTCCTTACCCCTGACACAATCCACTCCAGGGGATTCAAGAAACAATTTAGCCCTCTGTTTAGCCCTCTGTTTTCCTTCCCAATAGTTCGTATGCCAGAGAACTCAAAGGCTGAGAGGAAAAAATATAGGGGGAAACCCATATATCTAAATGCCTTAATAAATTATTTCACTATCAACATAAAGTAAACCCTAGTCTCTTTTTAGCCAGTCTTTCTGAAGTTAATGTAATATCTGTCTTGCTCAAGAAATAAAGGACCCAAGGTCAGTCTGACCTCTTATTCCTTCTAAGGGAATATATCAACAACTGAGTCATTAAATAAAGCCCATTCTGCCTTTCTTACTCATAAAACTTCATTAGGTTTATCTCAAATGTGCTTGAAAAATAATCTAATTTATCTTGCTCCAAGTAATTTAATTAGAATTCAATTAAATTCAGCAGAATGCATACATCATTGTAGATGTTTTACCTTGATTCATTTTATTTGCTGTTTTTACTTTAAAGATGCAGTGGAGTTGTTTAGCCCTGCAGTAGCCTATCCACAGTAATCTATTTCATGCATAGACTAACTGGTCCTCAGGAGCACTAAGGGAAACAAAATGTGTCCATCATTATGCATACCACACGCAACTCATTTGAATTTAATCTCTTTGGCAGCGTGTGCGCTGGGAAGACAGGGACTTGATGTATCAGTTCACTATACTTCCGAAACAGAGACCTTTTTAGCCCCTCCCTTGTTTTTCTTTAGACACACACACATATAAATAGATCAATAAAGGAAAAAAGTGATATTCAGATTCTATCCAAGTCACCTTCACAGTCACTATCAAATCTTTAAGGTGTCAGTCCAAAAGCACAGGCAACAGAAGCAAAAATAAACAAGTGGGACTACATCACACTAAAAAGCTTCTGCACAACAAAGGAAACAGTCAACAAAATGAAAAATGCAACCTGGAGAATGGGAGAAAACATTTGCAAATCGTGTATCTGGTAAAGGGGATTAATAGCCGAAATATAAAGGAATTCCTATAACTCAATAGTAAACAAAAGTGAAAACCAATTTTAAAACAATGTCCAAAAGACCCAAATAGACACTTTTCTGAAGAAGACATGCAGATGGTCAGTAGGCATATGAAAACATGCTCACCGTTATTAATCGTAGAGGAAATGCAAATCAAAGCATAATGAGGTAGCTAGCACCTCACACCTGTTTGAATGTGTATTATCAAAAAGATAAGAGATTACAAGTGTCGGCAAGGATGTAGAGAAAAGGGAACTCTTGTACACTGTTGATAGGAATGTAACTTGGTACCTTCATTTTGGAAAACCATATGAGGATATGGAGGCTCCTCAAGAAATTAAAAATAGAACTACAATATGATCCAGCAATCCCACACTGAGTACGTATTCAAAAGAAATGAGACTAGTATCTCAAAGATATATCTGCACTCCCATGTTCATTACAGCATTATTCATGATAGCCACAATATGGAAACAACCTAAGTGGCCTCAGTGGACATATGTATACACACACAGATAATCACACATTTATCCCAGGTGGCGCTAGTGACAAAGAATCCGCCTGCCAATGCAGGAGACATAATAAATGCAAGTTTGATCCCTGGGTCAGGGACGATCCCCTGGAGGAGGAAATGGCAACCCACTCCAGTATTCTTGCCTGGGAAACCCCATGGACAGGGGAGCCTGGCAGGCTACAGTCCATAGGGTCGCAGAGTTGGACACGACTGTGGCGACTTATCATGTATATATATAAATATCATATCTGTCTATCTATATGTCTCAGGCTGTCGTGCATATCCAAACACATTGGGCTACCAGGATGCATATTTTCCAAGCCTTCACTGTCCGTTGGAATCCAGAAGCTTTTATCTAAGGAGCATTAGGTGGTTTCAAGAAGTTAGGCTGGAAGAAACGGGGTTGGGGGGAGGAGTAGGCAATACACCTATAGCCAAAAAAACTTAGAATTAAATTTGGAATGTTTGTTTTTAGCTCTTGAAGTTTTACATAATTTCCCTGTTAGTGGAACTAAAAAAATAAATGAAGGCATTCCCTTTTTTAAAAAAATCGGAAGGACAGTATCTCAGCATTGTCTCCTTTGGCATTTTGCTGCCTTCTCATAGGATGTGCTCTGTTTCTTGGATCCTTTAGAATCATCGCTGCAGGCTTTACTAGGTGACACGTGTGAGAGATCTGAGATTGCCTGGATTTACCTAAATCTTGAAAAGGAAGGAAAGGTGGTTTGTAAACGGTTTCTGTTGGAGAGAGTGAATGACTGTTTCCCCAGAAGTCCTCATTGTAAAAGGGCCAGACATGATTGAAGGCATGGTGAAGGTTAGGAAGGGACCTCGCCCTACCCCTTCCTACTCTGGGGACTGGATTTCATGAAGTCGGTTGTCTCAGAGCACACCTCATGACTTCAGCAGCATTGCTCAGGAAGCTCAAGGAGGAGAATGATGAGTGTACAGTTTGTGTCTACCTAAGTGGCCCTTCATTTTTCTTTTCCTCCGTGTTCTTAAAGAATACGCCTTGGGGGCCAGAGACTGGTTTTCAGTCATCACTTCGGCAGCCACTCCGCTTACAAGAATAAACTGATCTCAGTTATATAGAACATGAACTTAGTGAGAATAAAAACACTCAGAACATAAACAGTATGGCACCATTGCCTTGTCATCTGCCTGATATTTCTGTTTGGCCTGACATGTTTACCATAATGCTTGTCTTGGTACCTTTTAAAAAGTTGGAATATTCTGTACCTCACGAACCATCCTGAGTTGTCTTTGAATGGCTTTCCCAGGGGGCACTAGTAGTAAAGAACCTGCCTAACAAGGCTGAAGACATAAGAGGCAAGGGTTCAATCCCTGGGTCAGGAAGACTCCCTGGAGGAGGAAAAGATAACCCACTCTAGTATTCTTGCCTGAAGAATCCCATGGACAGGGGAGCCTTGTGGGCTAGAGTCCATAGGGTTGCAGAGTCAGACATCACTGAAATGACTTAGCTCGAACTTGTCTTTGATGAAATTCCTCAATTTAATACTCTTATTTTCTCTTTTTCCACCAGCCCCACTCCTACCTCAAGTCTTAAACATTTAAAAATCCTCCTTCGATTGCTTGGCCTCAGGAGGTCCCTGTACTACCTCTCACGCCGGTCTGTCCTTCTGTCCTCTTCCATCTTAATGACAGCTGAGAACTTTTTGGTATTTCCCATTTGTGGACATCCCTTCCTTCTGATCTTCTAATTACCATTTCCTCTTTAACCCTGAAGCAGAAGTGGCAATAAATTTTTTTTTTATTAGAATCATCCCTACAGTAGAAACTTCAACAGGTCAGATTTCTTAAATAAGTAATATTTAATTATGGTTAATAGCCAGTGTTCATTCTTGCAGAAGACCTTTTCCTCTAGAATGAATTTTGTCCAGCCCGTGTTGCAAACATTGGATTTTGATGTAAATTTTAGTTGTTTTTCAAGGTAGTATGTCAGGAGTACTGAGAAGAAATTACTGCATTGTCAGATCCTTGTGATGGGACAGTTGGAGTCATCTTTTGATGCAAAGAATGAGGTGGGAAAATGTCAGCCAGTCTCCACTCAGAGAATCCTTTTATGACTTGAAAGCAAAAGCCAGATATATTTGTCTTCTAAAATGAGGCATGGCTTCCCTATTTATTTATCCTGAGTTCCCTGCAAGTTCTTCCAAGTAAAAGGCATAATTGATGATCTCAGTTGATTATACATTTTTCAAGCAGGTTTTAATTGTATGTGAAGAAGTTCAGCACTTAGTGGAATCTAATTTTCCCAATTTAACTGTCCTTCAAATACACTGTACTTCATGCATACAAATTTGGTAAATATGTGATAAAATAATGGAGTTTGACATGGGTCTTTATTTTTAAAGAAAATGAGTCACCAGTCCACTTGTGTACTTTCTTTGTTTTTATTTATTCAATAAATTTTTAAAGTTAACTGTTTGCCATTTGGCGTCAGGGTTCACTAACATAATTCAAAATGCAAGGTTAAAAGCATTTTGTAGTGAAAAATGTCAAAGTCCTTTAAGAAAGAAGACATCAACACAGTTAGCCTAAAAATGTAGACGTTTATTTCTTATTCTCCAAAATATTAGGAAGTGTAAGAATTCAAGTGAGAAATTCCTGTTTAAAACTAAGATCTGTTCGTTTCATAGTAGGCATGTCAGGTAAAACTCCTTAAATATTCCTCATTCTTTTTTGTTCTTTTTTTTTTTTCTTCTGTTTCCTCTTGTTTGTTTTCTCTCCCTCCCCAATTTCTGAAGAGCAGTAATCCTTTAAAATTTATATATTTAGGAACAAATTAATTAGTCAGAACTTGAAAAAATAAATATGGAATGCATGTTAGCAATACTTTCTCTACTTTTTTTCTCAATGTATCATAATGCAATCATATAGATTTAAGTAATCAATAAGAACATTTGGTATTTACAAAGTGTGCTAAAATGTAATAAGAGCTATTATTCTGAGTATTTCTTATGAACCAGGTACTATAGAAAGCAGTTTATGTCAGCTGTCTCAGTTAGTCCTCATGATAGTCCTGAGAGATATGTATTATTAATATTATCCCTATTTTATATATGAAAAAAAATGAGTGCCAGCTGGTTAGTGTAGAGTCAAGATCCAAATTCATTTCAAAACATAAACTTTTTTATATGATATTAAAAAGCACATACTTTTAAGGCATACTTTGCATTTCAAAACATATACTTTTTTCGTATATTTTATGACACCATACAGGTTCTCCGAAGGAAGATGACAAACATTTTTACCTTAAAAGCTAAGGATTAAAAACATCTTTTAAGTCCATTGTCTCCAAAGTGGTAATACACATCTAAAAGAAAATATAAATTGATCCCCTGGAGCCCAGGAAGAATATATCATCATTAATTTATATTTGGTGGGGGGAAAATAATTAAGCTTGACTAATTTTTAACATTCAAATTGACCCTGGTAGAGTTTCTCAATTTGTAGATTAGATGGTTGCAGCTTCATTTTTTATCTGCTGTATAATTTTATTTTTCTTTCCTTTATCTCTTTTTCCTTATCTGTTTTATTTCCTCCTCTCTTCCTTTTTTCTCTTTCATTCTTTTTAGTAACAGCTTTATTGAGATATAATTCACATAGCATACAATTTATCTATTTAAAGTGTACAATTCAATTTTTTTAGAATATTAGTATTTTGTAGACAGATATGTGTGACTAACACCACAGTCAATTGTAGAACATTTCATCATTTTGAAAAGAATCCCCCTACCCTTTAATTATTACCTTCCCATCTCCCCACCCCTCTAACCCTTGACAACAAGTAATCTGCTACCTGTCTGTAGATTTTCCAATTCTGGACAAGTCATACGAGTGGAATCATGCAAACTGTGGTCTCTCGTCGCTGGCTTCTTTGGATGGTTAACGCTTTTAAGGTCACCTTAAGGTTTAAGGTATATTAGATTCTTTGGTAGGGGAGTGAATGTTCTTCTGACAGGTGGGGTTCCTGGTAGTCCCTGACTTCACCCAGTTACTGTGACTCTGGTTAAAGGATTAGCAGTTAAAGGATTTAGCAGTTGTATTATCTCAAGAACAAAGCTTCCCAAAGAGGATTCCCACATAAAATTTGAGAGTCAGAAATTTTGAGAGTCAGAGTCACAGTGTATCATAAATAACCAAAAATGGTGCTCAATTGAAATTTCTCTTATTCTTAATTTGACCTTTCTCCATCAGCTATGTGGCAAACTAAAATAAACACAGTGAAATGAATCACATGTAACAAAAATATTAGCTACAATTTTTGATTGTGAATAAGACAATAAAAAATATGCATTTCTTCTACTTTTATTAAGGATGGGCTTTGCTCAGTATACAGTGTGCCTTAAGATATTACCTGACACATTACTGGCAAGCAATTAAAAAATTAAGCAACCATAACATAAAAATAACCTTTCCAAATTTAGGGGAAGGAAAGGAAGTTAAATGTCATATCACGCATCATTTTTAAAATGCCGTTAAATGTAACAATAATTATTTAATCCACCTCAATTGGTATTTCTTACTTGAGAAACCCTGTATACAGGTCAAGAAGCAACAGTTCGAACTGGACATGGAACAACAGACTGGTTCCAAATAGGAAAAGGAGTACGTCAAGGCTGTATATTGTCACCCTGCTTATTTAACTTCTATGCAGAGTACATCATGAGAAATGCTGGGCTGGAGGAAGCACAATCTGGAATCAAGATTGCTGGGAGAAATATCAATAACCTCAGATATGCAGATGATACCACCCTTATGGCAGAAAGCGAAGAGGAACTAAAAAGCCTCTTGATGAAAGTGAAAGAGAAGAGTGAAAAAGGTGGCTTAAAGCTCAATATTCAGGAAATTAAGATCATGGCATCTGTTCCCATCACTTCATGGCAAATAGATGGGGAAAGAGTGGAAACAGTGTCAGACTTTATTTTTCTGGGCTCCAAAATCACTACAGATGGTGATTGCAGCCATGAAATTAAAAGACACTTACTCCTTGGAAGGAAAGTTATGATTAACCTAGATAGCCTATTGAAAAGCAGAGATACTGCTTTGCCAACAAAGGTCCTTCTAGTCAAGGCTATGGTTTTTCCAGTGGTCATGTATGGATGTGAGAGTTGGACTGTGAAGAAAGCTGAGTGCCGAAGAATTGATGCTTTTGAACTGTGGTGTTGGAGAAGACTCTTGAGAGTCCCTTGGACTGCAAGGAGATCCAACCAGTCCGTTCTGAAGGAGATCAGTCCTGGGTGTTCTTTGGAAGGACTGATGCTGAGGCTGAAACTCCAATACTTTGGCCACCTCATGTGAAGAGTTGACTCATTGGAAAAGACTCTGATGCTGGGAGGGATTGAGGGCAGGAGGAGAAGGGGACGACAGAGGATGAGATGGCTGGATGGCATCACCAACTCGAAGGACGTGAGTCTGAGTGAACTCTGGGAGTTGGTGATGGACAGGGAGGCCTGGCATGCTGCGATTCATGGGGTTGCGAAGAGTCGGACACGACTGAACGACTGAACTGAACTGAACTGAATGAATGATCAAAATCCTTACTTCCGGAGAAATTCCTTTTCTTTTTATCACTGTAAGGATGGCTGTATTACACCAGAAGAACAAGATGGTGAAAACCTAAAGCAAGTCTGCAAATTATGTTGAAAGTGAAAGTCAAAGTTGCTCAGTCTTGTCCGACTCTTTGCGGCCTCATGGACTGTAGTCCGTGGAATTCTCCAAGCCGGAATACTGAAGTGGGTAGCCTTTCCCTTCTCCAGGGAATCTTCCCAACCCAGAGATCAAAACCAGGTTTCCCGCACTGCAGGCATATTCTTTACCAGTTGAGCCACCAGGGAAGCCCAAGAATACTGGAGTGGGTAGCCTATCCCTTCTCTAGTGGATCTTCCCGACCCAGGAATCGAACCAGGGTCTCCTGCATTGCAGGTGGATTCTTTACCAACTGAGCTGTATTGAGAGGTGCATAAAAAGCTCTGCTGAAGATTTGAAGAAGCAAAAATTAAAAGCCTGCAGCTTTGCAGTGTTGAGATGAAAGTAGAGATAGGTCTATCACACTGGGTCAGGGATGAATGTACCATGGAACCATGGAGTTTCAGAGTGCCAAATTTACAGAAGCATCTGGCTTTCCAATCTTTCTCCTCATTGAAACTTTCCCACTGTAATATAAACAGATTTGGTTCTGACTAATGGAATGAGCAGAAAAATTTGGGAATGTTATGACAGGAGCTTGCTTCATATTCCTTGCTCAGAAATTCCGCAGAATAATTCTTACTGAGTTAAAACTCTGCCTTACACTTTAGGTTCCTCTGCTTCTTACTTCTCTCGATCCATCTCTGCTATTATCAGAATTCTTACCAGCCAGCCCAGTGATTAGATGTAGCAGCTTCTGAAACAGCAGTGTTCTTTTTACCTCAGATAGCATGCCAAGTTTAAAATACCAGAAGTACCCCTCTTCCATTATTTAAAACAAGCCCCCCCCCCAGAAAAAGTCTCAAAACTATGCTCTTCTTGAAACTTTTTCCATATTTGCTTTGCCCAATTTTAAAGACAAATTATTTGCAATAACTCCTAGAAGTTTTATATAGAGTTACTGGAGTCCATAGGTATTTTTATGTTCTTTGTTCAGATAGTTTCATTTGTTTACGCTCCATGCCCCTCTATGCCTTTTGGGGGCAGGGACCGGGCATTCCTTTCTCATAACCTGTACCCAGCAGGTTTACAAATGCTGTTGACGCATCTGTTTCTCTGCAGCTAATCCCCAAACCCACAGAGAGTGTGCATAATCAACAAGTAAACATGGCTGGTAACTCAGCTACCAAAGAGTTTAATCAAATACACGAAAGGAATAGACTTTAAGATCAAAGATACGAATTTCATACACATCAGCGTCTTCATACACATCAGCAAGTAAGTCACAATTACAAAGTCGAAGGAAATGTAAAGCTCATTATCTTAGCCTGAGTTCCCCAGAAAGCAGAGGTTCAAGTGCTGTTACTTTATTAAGGACTGCAATCCAGGGAGCAGGAGTGAGGAGGGGAAGGAGAGAGAGGCTGTACTGGGGCATTGAGTCCCTAACAGAGCACCTTGTCAGCCAGGACCATCTTCAGAGGACCACTTGCGGAAGTGACTGCTTCTAGGAATGGTCTGCCTGGGAGGAGGGGAGGAGAAAGGAGAATCTGTCGGTCCGCTTTAGTTTTCAGCGTATTTTAAATTTTTTTTTAATTTCTATTGAAGGATAATTGCTTTACAATATTGTGTTAGTCTCTGCCATACATCAACTTGAATCAGCCATAGGTATAATTATGATCCCTCCCTTTTAAACCTCCCTCCCGCCTCTTACCCCATCCCACCTCTCTAGGTTATCACAAAGCACTGTGCTTTAGTTTTCTATTGCTCACGTGCAATAATTCCCTGGCACCTCCCAATCCCTGGTGAGTGGGCACAAAGTTGGTCCCTACAAGGTCTGGCCCTCAGCGTCAACCTGGAATCTCCAGGGTAGGAGGCACAAGACACACAGAAATAGTGTTGGTTGCTGTTTATTCATAGTCTTCCCTGGCAGCCACCACTGAAGCTAGGGTAGTGAGAGAGACCTTGGACATAATGAGACCAAGAGGATTTGAAGGAGGACATAAGTGTCTCAGGGCTTCCCAGATGACGCTAGTGAAAGAAAGAACCTACCTGCCAAAGCAGGAGATATAAGGGCTACGGATTCAATCCCTGGGTTGGGAAGATCCCCTTGAGAAGGACATGGCAACCCACTCCAGTTTTCTTGCCTGGAGAATCCCACGGACAGAGGAGGCTGGCGGCCTACAGTCCATGGGGTCACAAAGAGTCGATCACAGCTAAAGAGACTTGGCACACCCACAAGCACACACATGCATGTCATATCACACACTCATCAGTTAAAATACCCCTACTTTGCACAAAGGAATCCAAGCCCTGGGTTGGAGATGCACGAGATCATGGATCTTAATCAGGGGAACTCGGGAGCCAGGGGCTTCAGTTTCCTGTTTTGTGCTTTTCACTCTTCTACACGCTTCTCTAGACATACAAGGTCTAATACACATGCATGCCTCTGACTCATCCTCTCGCACTAGAGCTTCAGATGTCTCCTATACTTCCGACCTCACGGAGTCAGTGAAAGATCGTTTATGAGGGCTTCCTTATGGTTTACTTCAGTTCAATTCAGTTCAGTCACTCAGTCATATCCAACTCTGTGACCCCACGGATTGCAGCACGCCAGGCCTCCCTGTCCATCACCAACTCCTGGAGCTTGCTCAAACTCATGTCCATCGAGTTAGTGATGCCATCCAACCATCTCATCCTCTGTTGTCCCCTTCTCCTCTTGCCTTCAGTCTTTCCCAGCATCAGGGTCTTTTCCAATGAGTCAGTTCTTCACATCAGATGCCCAAAATATTGGAACTTCAGCTTCAGCATCCGTCTTTCCAATTAATATTCAGGACTGATCTCCTTTAGGATGGACTGATTGGATCTCCTTGCAGTCTAAAGGACTCTCAGGAGTCTTCTCCAACACCACAGTTCAAAAGCATCAATTCTTTGGTGTTCAGCTTTCTTTATGGTCCAACTCTCACATCCATAACATGACCACTGGAAAAAACCATAAGTTTAACTATACAGACCTTTGTCAGCAAAGTAGCATCTCTCTTTTTAATATGCTGTCTAGGTTTTTCATAGCTTTTCTTCCAAGGAGCAAGTGTCTTTTAATTTCATGGCTGCAATCACCATCTGCAGTGATTTTGAAGTCCAAGAAAATAAAGTCTGTCACTGTTTCCATTGTTTCCCCATCTATTTGCCATGAAGTGATGGGACCAGATGCCGTGATCTTAGTTTTTTGAATGTTGAGTTTTAAGCCAGCTTTTTCACTCTCCTCTTTCACTTTCATCAAGAGGCTCTTTAGCTCCTCTTCACTTTCTGCCATAAGAGTGGTGTCCTCTGCATATCTGAGGTGATTGATATTTCTCCCTGCAATCTTGATTCCAGCTTGTGCTTACCTGGTTTCTTCTAAAAAACAAAAACAAAACAAACAAAAAAAAAACTTGACACGACAGAACCAGAGAATAGGTTAAATTCCACAAATGCAGAATCTGAGTCAAAGAAACACCAGTTAATGTTATTCTCTGGAGATGTGTATTTGCTTCCTGCCTAAAAATCTCCTTACATCGAAGTCTAATTAATACTCAAAAGGAATAAATCCTTTCAGCAAAGAGCTTCAAGAAATGAATGTCCTAACTTCTGAAAACAGGAATCTTGTCAAAGAACATGGTAGAACACATTCTTCCCGAGGTCAAATGGTATTGTGTTTCATCAAGGCAGTGTAAGTGTTCTTATGTTTGTATATCTGGATTCATATGCTGACTCAGACCTTACATGATTTGCCTGGGAATAGTTAACAGAATGATGATGTCTCTACATAAAGATTGATGTGCTCGCATTCAGGATGATGACATAATTGTTTCATTCTCATGCCAAATAATTACAAAGCAATATTTTTATGTAACTCTGTGTTGAAATTTTTCATACCTTTTTAAAGGGATGTATTCTTTAATGTATTCTTCTAAGGGAAGAAAATGAGATTCAACTTATGTTTTATTTTAAATCTTATTATTTTGAATATCGACTTTGTAAAACACAGGTTTATTCACTAGAT
The DNA here is from genome assembly GCF_042477335.2 of Ovis canadensis. Lineage (NCBI taxonomy): Eukaryota > Metazoa > Chordata > Mammalia > Artiodactyla > Bovidae > Ovis > Ovis canadensis. The sequence continues at coordinate 30,690,627 of NC_091252.1, read as the reverse complement.
TCTAATGTCTATTTCTTTAACAGAACAGAGTGCTGTTGGTAATGGTTTATGTCAGTCTTTATGAATACAAGCTCTATTATAACAGGTATTCAGCTTCCAACAGCACTATTTTCCCTGAGACTCATGCATTTTTCATTGTCTAGTCATTCTGAATTTAAAGTGGATAGGATGTCCTTATAAATGTATAAACAAAGAAGAGAAAATGTGTATCATAGTCTCTTCTCCATTTCTGCTGCTAAAATTATAGGAACTCTATATTCTATGTTAGAATGCATCTGGTGTGCTATTCTATAAACTACATGAATAACCAACAACTCCCAGTGCAAAATTCCACCCCGCACCATATTTAGCATTATTTTTGCAAGATAGCACCTTACCAGGCTTATGCAGAAGAGAGTTTATTAATCTCACTGTCTAACTGGCAGATGGAATACAGTAAAAACGAGGTGTTTTTGTCTTTTGGAGCTAATAGTTTTTCCAGATAAGATAAGCAGCCATCTTTTAACTCTTCTGATCTTTTCATTTACAGATATTTGTTCACTTGTGAATTTGTTCATTCATTCTTCTGTATTTATTGAGTATCTATCTCCTTCCTGGGGCTTCCCTAGATGTCTCAGTGGTAAAGAATCCGCTTGCCAAAGCAGGAGATGTGGGTTCGATCCCTGGGTCAGGAAGATCCCCTGGAGAAGGAAATGGCAACCCACTCCAGTACTTGTACCTGGAAAACCCCATGCACAGAGGAGCCTGGTGGGCTACAGTCCATGGGATCACAAAAGAGCTAGACACAACCGAGTGACTAAACAACATCTCCTTCCCTTTCAGCAGTCCTCAAGGCAGCCAGGAATAGAGAAGTGATTAGAATGCATTCCCTGTTTTCAGGAGCTCATGAGTTATACAGAATGCGAAGCGCAAGTCGAGATAGGAATATATAGATGAGGACACTTAACTCAGCCTTAGTGGACAAGGGGCGGCCAAGGGGAGGCTTTCTGGAGAAGATGGTGCCTTAAGATTATGAGGAGTTAGGTGAAGGGACCGCATATCTCCTCTAGTGGTTAGTACAGGGAGAAAATTGTTAGGAGGGATAAGGTGACAGTAAATGAAGTGAAAAGATCCTAAATCACAGAAAGTGGTAAGAAGACATTCTGAGAAGCAGATCCCCAGAGGTATTCATTCTGTGCTAAAAAAGAACAGAAGAGAATTTCATGAGAGGAAGATGATAGGGGCAGTGGAGGGGGTGGTCATTGGAATTCGCAGAGCGTCAGCATCTAGGTTTACTTGTATCTTTATTTATTTGCCTATTTATTTTGCTTTGGCGTCTCTAGTAACTTAGTATGGATTTGCAGATTGCAATAGTGACAGTATCGAGCTCCCTTCACCAATCCTCAAGGGATTGGTGAACTAATCCGATAAAAGGTCCCTTCGTTTCCTTCTTGTTTTGCAAGTCATGTTGATTAGCATGATGGATAAAACCATCATTTGTGTTTTTATCTAATCATACCTGCAGCACCTGAACAGCATGGCCACTAGTTAAAAGGAGAAATTGAATACAGTAGATTGCTTTTTTGTTTGGCTGAGGAAACAAGAATAGGCTTGTGTTGACCTCTGCTGAAAGGCACTCATTACAGATGTTTTGGTGGAAGAGCTTTCATCACTCATTTGGGCTGACTTATTTTATCTTCACCTTCCCCAGAATATTTCTGGAAGCCAGCCACTCAGGTTTAGCACTGTGCTCTGTGCAAAGAGTATTTTGGGGGCAGCATGATGGTGGTGTCGCATAGTTGTTAGGAAGTTGAGATTTGGAATCATACGACTTAGTTTCCATCCAAACTCTGCCCCCTGCTAGCTCTGTGACCTTGGGCTGGCTGCTTACCTCTGTATGCATCAGTTTACTTATCTATAAAATGGAACCATGACAATATCCGCCTTATAAGGTTCTTGTGAGGATTAAATAAAACAGTATGTATAAATGCCAAGCCTAGGACTTAGCATGTAGTAAGGACTTATTAAATATGAATTGTTATTTCTATTTCATCTATCTTATAGTAAGTTACTTGGGGACTAAGCTCCAAAATCTTGGTTTAGTAGTTCCCCAGTGACAAGGACTGTGTCTTATTCATCCTTGCATATATAGAGCATGGCATGTGAAGGCTGTTTTATAGTGTATTGGCACATACACATTAGAAGGTCTAAAATCTTATTCTCTGATGTAATTAATCTGTCTTTTTTATGGCCTGATTTGTTCAAGATATTGCCAAGGTTTCAAATACCATGGTTGTAACTTAAGCAGGTGTAGGAATGCCCATGTCCTAGCAGTAGTTGTTGACCTTCTTCCCAAGGAGACACACTCCACACCCAGCATCCTCTAGCAGACACACACAGCACCAGTACCCACTCCCTGGTGTAGGAGTTGTAGCTCTCCCCTACAGCTCATATTAATATGTAAGTTATTATGCAAATAAGAATGACCCAGTGAGGAGGATAATCATGAATCCACTCTAAATTATTTTTAATAATTTTAAACATTACTATTTTAACTGTTTGTTATTTTATGTTATGTGGTGACTAGATCAAACTTCTGCAAATAATTCTTTGAATTCTTTAAAATTCTTCAAAGTTAGCACCTTTGTTTCTCATCACTTCCTGTCCAGTTAGTACCACTAACTCTGTGTGTGTGTGTGTGTGTGTGTGTGTGTGTGTGTCAATTCACTTTAGTCGTGTCTGACCCTTTGCAACGCTATGGACTGTAGCCCTCCAGGCTCCTCTGTCTATGGGATTCTCCAGGCAAGAATACTGGAGTGGGTTGCCATAGCCTCCTCCAGGGGATCTTCCTGACCCAGCGATCAAACCTGTGTTTCTTACGCCTCCTGCATTGGCAGGCAGGTCTTTACCAGTAGTGCTTCTGTGAAGGTTTCCGTTCCCTTCTTTTCCATGATACCCCTGTTGCTCTGGTATTCTTCTCTCAAAAGTGGTTTACAAAGGCTGATGGTGACTTTCAAATCATCTCCTATCAGTCCTCATTCATCCTGCCCTTTAAGCAACATTCAATAGCACATCTGTTTCTTCCACAAAAACCTCTCTTCCCTTGGTTTCTTTGACACCGAGAACTATCATGGTCTTCCCTTTAGACTTCTAACTGCTTATTTTTTAATTTATTTTTAACTAGGGGACAATTGCCTTACAATATTGTATTGGTTTCTGCCATATATCAACATGAATCAGCCATCAGTCAATCAGTCAGTTCAGTCACTCAGTCATGTCCGACTCTTTGCGACCCCATGAATCGCAGCACGCCAGGCCTCCCGGTCCATCATCAGCTCCTGGAGTTCACTCAGACTCACGTCCATCGAGTCAGTGATGCCATCCAGCCATCTCATCCTCTGTCATCCCCTTCTCCTTCTGCCCCCAATCCCTCCCAGCATCAGAGTCTTTTCCAATGAGTCAGCTCTTCACATGAGGTGGTCAAAGTACTGGAGTTTCAGCTTTAGCATCATTCCTTCCAAAGAAATCCCAGGGCTGGTCTCCTTCAGAATGGACTGGTTGGATCTCCTTTCAGTCCAGGGGACTCTCAAGAGTCTTCTCCAACACCACAGTACAAAAGCATCAATTCTTTGGCGCTCAGCTTTCTTCACAGTCCAACTCTCACATCCATACATGACCAATGGAAAAACCATAGCCTTGACTAGACGGACCTTTGTTGACAAAGTAATGTCTCTGCTTTTCAATATGCTATCTAAGTTGGTCATAACTTTTCTTCCAAGGAGTAAGCGTCTTTTAATTTCATGGCTGCAATCACCATCTGCAGTGATTTTGGAGCCAAAAAAAAACCAGTCTGACACTGTTTCCACTGTTTCCCCATCTATTTGCCATGAAGCGATGGGACCAGATGCCATGATCTTCATTTTCTGAATATTGAGCTTTAAGCCAACTTTTTCACTCTCCACTTTCACTTTCATCAAGAGGCTTTTTAGTTCCTCTTCACTTTCTGCCATAAAGGTGTTGTCATCTGCATATCTGAGGTTATTGATATTTCTCCCTGCAATCTTGATTCCAGCTTGTGCTTCTTCCAGCCCAGAATCAGCCATAGGTATACATAATCCCCTCTGTCTGAACCTCCTTCCCACCCCCCACCCCATCCCACCTTCTGACTCCAATGATATGCTTCTAGTTTCTCCCCTAAACCCAATCTGGGGATTCTCCAAGGATTTTCCTAGGTCTTCCTATTTTCTCTCCTTGCTTCCGTGGGAATAGCATCCATTTCTAGTGCTTTAGCCACCACGTTTATATGTATAACTTCCATATGTTTCTCCTGGTTGACCTCCCTATTCAGCTCTGATCCAAGAATTCTAATACTCCTGGATCATTTGGAAGTTCATCTGGCAGCTCAAATTCAATATATCAAAAAATGTTTATTATCCTTACACTAAAGACAATTCCTTATCATGATTTTTTTGCAAATCATTTTTAAAAAATTCATTTATTTGCCTGTAGCAGATCTTAGCTGTGGCATGAGGGATCTTCTGTCTTCACTGTGGCATGTAGGATCTTTAGCCGTGGCATATGGAATCTTTAGCTGTGGCATGTGGGATCTAGTTCCCTGACCAAGAATCTAACTCAGACCCCCTGCATTGAGAGAGTGGAGTCTTAGCCGCTGGACCATCAAGGAAGTCCTGAAATTCCTATCATGATTTTTGTTAATGGATATCACACTTCTTAGGCTGGCTTAAAAACTCCTGAGTTGATTCTGGTACTTCTCTTTACTTCTGCCTTTTTTAAAAAAAAATCATCCTTTCATTTCAACAAAACCATTCGGTGTTGCCTAGTTGTACTTACTGTCTTTGAAGTGTTCATTTTCTATTTCCTTTGAATGGCGTCGCCCAGACAGAGTGAAGAGCATTGTACCAACTTCCCAGTAAAAACAGTCATTATAGAACAATGATACAGAAGTAAAGGAGATACATCCCAGGGAAAGAGAGGGCAGAGAATACTTCTTAAAGGGGATAACATAACATGTGGGCCAGATCTTGAAAGATGAGTGAGAGTCAGACTGACAAGTTGGGATGAACACTCTGAACACGTGAGAAGACATGCTGGCGAAGAAAACCATGGCTCATTGTTGAAGTGTGAGTAGCTCTGCAGGGCTGGAGCTCTGGCTCTGTGGGGAGATAAAACGGGGGAAGCAGGAGGCGGGGCCCCAAGGTGGTGGGAGTAGAGGGCAGAGAGGGCATCGAAGGCCTTGTTTCAGTAGCTGCTGCTGCTGCTCAACAAACCACCCAAACCTTCATGCTCTGAAAGCACCACCACTGATCATTTCTCACAGTTCTCCAGTTGGGCAGCAGTCTCTGGAGGAGGTTGATCTCTGCTCCACGTGATGCAGGTTGGCACCACTCCACTGGGGCCAGAGGATCCACAATCCTCATGCACGTGTCTGGCACTTCAGCTGCGACGGCAGGGGTTGGCTGGGTCTCTCTTTTCCTTTTCTCACAGCCTCTCAGTATTCAGTGCTCTAACTTGGGGTTCTGTACGTGGAAGTTGTATCCTAGGAGGGCAGAAAATGGAAGCCACAGTGCTTCTTAAGACTTAGGCCCAGAAGTCACTTGACATCTCTCCCTCTACTTTCTGTTGGTCAAAATAAGTCACAAGACAAGCTCAGCTTCCTGAAAAGGAAATTAGAACTCACCTCCCCTTGGGAGGAGCAGCTTGAGTGTAGAAAGATGTGAGGCAGTGTTGGCAGCCATCTTTTTAGACAGTGTAACATACTTTATAGATCACTGCGTGCTATAGGATGCCATCTATGGGGTATCATCTGTACGGGAGGATTTTAAACTGAAGACTGACATTTTAAACTTATCTGTCTAAAAATATCTCTGACTCCTTTATAAAGATTGGATTGAGGAGTCAGGGCCAGGACTTGGAGACAGAGCAGTCTACCAATCTATCACGGCAGCTTCTACCAATAGATTTCAAGCTGACCCGTGGAGAGTCTTTTTCATGAGCCCACATGCCTTGCCACACTGTTTCCTCCTCATGGAAGCAAATGGAATGAGTGATGGATCTGCCATTTTTTAAAAGGATACCACCAAGGTATCTACCCAGCTGAGGCCCAGAGTCTATATACCAGGTCAGGAAACTCTGGCCCATGTATCACATCTGCTCACCACCTGTTTTGGTAAATAAAGTTTCATTGGAACACAAAAAAAGGTATCTACCCAGGACCCTGTGCAGGGGACTCCCTTCCAGAAAGATGGCTTCACATACACCATGGGGAAGAAAGTACGTAATGCTGCAGATGCTCTGCCTAATGCTTCTTTGTTTAGAAATATGACTCTTTGCTTATTCGATGTTGCTTTTTCTCTAAGTAAATAAACCTGGAAAGTCAGATGAGACTCTTGGCGAGAGCAGAAGCCTGCTTTGCTGAAGCCAGGGGTTCGTCTTGTATCAGAGGATACAGGTGTATGTGACCACAGAGCCCACATGAGCATTTTATTTTTGCCCAAAGTGAACTCTTTGACTCTTGCTGGTAATCTTGACTACAGAAGTCTTTACGGTCAGTGCCTGTAAAAATGCCATGGAAAATATTTATAAAATTTGAAATCTCTTACTACATCACCTCAGTTACTAAATTTCCTCTATGAATAAGAGTTGTAATATATCAGCAACTGCACCTTGAGCAGAGGAGAGCAGAGACTATGCTTATCAGTGTTCGTTAGAGCAAACTGAGATTCAAAATCTGGGAATGGAGAGGAGATACTCCTAGATTTTCAGGGGTTTGTATAGCCCTTTCTTCTAAGTGTTCCTAGAGCCAAGTCTATGAAAGAGAAGAGTCTCCCCTTTTCGATATGAGAATCTTAGGACAAGGTTGGAATATGGTCCCTCCTGGTCAGTATTTGGGTTCTCTCTCAGGTTTCTGAACAATTTGTTCATGCCATGGTGGCAACAGGAAAATGTTAACTTCCCCTAGAGCTCTAGGGGACGTGGGAAGAAGCCAGGAACACATGGAGAGATTTGGTCTCAACTCCCAACTTTGTCACTAATTATGTGACTGTAAGCAAATTCCTTAACCCTTCTAAACTTTGGTTTCTTCCTCTGCATGCCTGCTAAGTCACTCTAGACGTGTCTCACTCTTTGCGACCCAATGGACTGTAGCCCACCAGGCTCTTGTGTCCATGGGATTCTTAGGGTAAGAATACTGGAGTGGGTTGCCACGTGCCCTTCCACAGGATCTTCCCAACCCAGGGATCCAACCAGTGTCTCGTATGTCTCCTGCACTGGCTGGCAGGTTCTTCACCACTGGCACCACCTGGAAGCCCGCTTCCTTTGCACAACCCCAGTAATAACTGCACCTTCCCAGTAGGATTGCTGTGATGAATGAAAAGAATCACTGTTTATTGCATGTAGCCTAGTGAGCGGCAGAAGTACTCAGTAAATTTTCTATTGGAAAATTTGTTCCAAAGTGATTGTTGTATTGGACTTTCTGCTGATCTTTACTATGTTTCTCTTTATTTCTCAGGGAGATGTTAATCTCTGTGGCTCTAGGCCAGGTGTTATCCCTCCTTATTTGTGGAATTAGCTTGACCAGCAAGTACCTGTCAGAAGATTTCCATGCCAATACACCAGTCTTCCAGAGTTTCCTCAATTACATTCTTCTCTTCTTGGTCTATACCACCACACTAGCTGTCAGACAAGGTAAGCATGCCAAACCTGTTTCTCTTTTACCAGTATCTTCAAGAGTGATGAGCTATGACCAGATTAACTTTTTTCACTTACAGCATCATAAGACAATTCAAAACCCCAAACTTCACTGTTCTGTTTTGTGATAATATAGCAAACACAATGAACGAATAAATTACAAAGAAGCATGAATTATGTGAACTCAACGGGAAGTAAGAAATGCATGCGTAGGCCGAAAGGTACAGTTGCTTACTACTTTAATTCCTGTTAGCATTTCTTGTACCCCTCAGTGAATCTAAATAGACAGCTTCCCTGGAACCTGAAGCAGTCCTGATGAAGCTGTCCCTAATACTTGCTAGCCCTGAGAAATCCAAGGGGATTGCAGACAAATATATGTCTTTGGGAAAGGAAGGTAAAAATAGTAAACACAAACAACTCTAGTAATAATAACAAAGGGGAAAAGAAAGAAAAACAGCTACCACAGTCATGTGAGATGTTCTATCTAAACTTAAAATAGCTAAGGCAATGGAACAAATCCTTCAAGACTTGATGCAGGAAAAACTTATTAAAGGGCAGTTGCAGTTGAAATCCTTGTGGTATATCTCTGGAGGCTATATTTCAGAGACACATGATTATACCATTGAATCTGGTATAAACACTCTTATCTATGGCCCAGAAATAGCCAATAATGTTGCTATTATTAGCTGTAGCTATTGACTATAAAATATGCATTGAAAAGTAACCATAATAAGTTTGAAGATAATTATATACCTTAATAATGAATAAAGACACATGAATAGCTATATACAGTAATCCTAACAGTCATACTTTTTTGAAACTTTGCCACAAATCATATCTCAGCATTGTATTTTTACATTTCCTTATTTGGATTGTCATCCAGAATAATATTGCTTATTTATAATGATTTGGCCAGGACTAGATTTCATCTTAGAAGAGTACAAATGAACAAGTTAGGACTGACTTCCAGTTTAACTTGGGATTATCTAAGGTATTGGAGAAGCTAATTTCATTTACTTCTCAAAAATTGGTGTTTTGTTTTTTAAAATTTGACATGGGTAAACATAATTAAAGACTAAAAACTTCAGGCTATGAAAGTTAAGACACTGAGTCTGAGCTACATTTCCTCAGTATGATTTGGAAGCCAATGATTTTGAACTCTACAAGTGCATTATGTAAACAGTTGCTTCAATCCAGGAAAGGACTCCAGAAAATGAGAAAGGGGAGGAGGTGTATAATTAGAAATTTACTTCTGAGAGACTGTCAATACGAAGAATGTATCATTTGATCATATCAAGAAGAGAGAGCTATGCAGTTCAACTTAAAAACAACTTAATGAAAACTTGAATGATAATTTAGAATTATTAAAGGATAGAATTACTTTAGCCCAGTACAAAGATTATAATTAAAAATAATAAGATCAAAGAACAAATTTGCAACATTCTGATATAACAACAACAACAAAATCTCATGGAAGTGGTAAATTCATGTTCTCTGGAGATTTTTAGAACCAGTCTGCCAGCAGTTCCCAACCTTTTGGCACCAGGGACTAACGGTTTCATGGAAGACAATTTTTCCATGGACCAGAGTGGGGGAATAGTTTGGGGATGATTCAGGTGCATTACATTTATTGCGCACTTTATTTCTGTTGTTACATCAACTCCACCTCAGACTGTCAGGCATTGGATCCCAGAGAGTGGGGATCCCTTGCTCTAGACTATAAGATGAGGAACTGCAATTAGTTTTCAGGTTCTTGTCACTCTTGCTTTCCAGGAGCCCAGAGATTTAACAAAAACTCTCATCAGGGAAAAAAATAAAAGTAAGTCATTCTAAGAAACAGAATAATTTCACAGTTACAGGTAGAGACAGAAAAACTTAAAAAAAAAATTAACTGTAGAAAAAGGCCCAAAGTTAATACATTTTATTGAGACTTTATAATGTGCCAGGAGAAGGAAATGGCAACCCACTCCAGTGTTCTTGCTTGGAGAATCCCAGGGATGGGGGAGCCTGGTGGGCTGCCGTCTCTGGGGTCGCACAGAGTCGGACACGACTGAAGCGATTTAGCAGCAGCAGCAGTAGCAGCCACTATGTATATGAATTACCTCTTTTATTCCTTCAAACCAAGGAAATAGGAGTTATTATCCGAAAGTTGATCAGTGAGAAATCGGAGGCTGCCCTGGCATCAGGAACCTGGTGTAGGCTACAGAGTTAGGAAGAGTAGGGTCCTTCTGAGGCCAGGCTGGGTACCTTCATGGCCCACCCTGCCCACCCATGTGGAGTCCAGGGGAGGAAGGAAGAGGGGAGGGAGACATGTTTGAGCAAAAGGAGCGTTTTTCCCCTTTAACTTCAAAACGCTGGATAAGAAACCAGCCCTGGGTGAGAGGTCCAGTGACGCACAGCAGTGAGGTCAAGAGGATATGGCTGTACGTGGTGCCGAGAGTGGATGGGCATGGGGGCAGGGCAGAGGGATGACTGGAAAGAGGCCAGGGGCTAGAAGCAGCAAGGAATTCAGAGGCTCTCTGGAAGAAAAAGACTGAAAAGGACCTGCGCACTTTCTGTCATTATGGTTGATGATGGAGAGAATCAACTTATAAAATATCCTATATCCAGAGATATCTGCCATGGCCTCAGATTATCACTAAACTTGCTGGCATGTCTTCATCTGGGTGTTTACTCAGAATGTTTGTTTGTTTTAAGCTTCATCTTTAGAAGTTTTAATAGACTGGCATTAAGCTAACATCTGGAAATCAACATAGTAATTACATTAATTTTGTATAGGCTGATTCAGTGCTATGTTCTAGCAACATAATAAACTCTTTCATTATGCACCTCAAGATGTGAGAGGGGATGAGCAGAGCAAAGAAGAGAGGGTGGAAAGGGTGGTGTGTGTGAGGGAACCACTGTCTTGGCCACGTTTCCTCCTCCATTCCCGGTGCTCCCTGACTAATCTCCTGGGAGGGCTGCAGGTTAGGGTTGAACAAGATGCAGCCTTCTCAATTCTTCCAGCACAGACGTCACTGATCCTACAGGGCCACTCTATTCATTTGATACCACCTTAGGCCACATAACAGCAAGGGGTTAGACTCAAGAACTAATAATCTTTCTTTATCACTTTAATCATAAAATGTATGATTGTCACATGTAAACACAATGTGATAAATGCAAGAAGCCTTTCAAGAGCATTAAGGGCCATGTCATTACAAAATCTTATAGAAATTTGACTTCTAAGTTAAAGTGAATTCTTTTCATCAAATTTGCATTGAACCTATGATCAAAGACACTGAAGCAACAGACTGTAGTATAAGTTTCAGTGTAACTCCAGTTCAAGCTAGAGCTTTGAATTTGCCCCTGGTTATTAATTGATTCCTACAAAGTTTGTAGAAAACCGAAAATTGATTCCTATAAAGGCCATCCTCCTAAAATTGTGTATTGTAGAACAGGTTTTAAAGCTAGCCCTTCTTTTATTGGCGCTAGGTTGTTGTTTTTTTTTAATTCCAGATGGTTCTAAAATTTTTAAACATCTTGCTGTTTATCATAAAGAGCCTCATTAATACAGCACTGTAGAAAAAATGTACTTCAAAAAACTAGTTTTAATAAGATGGTATCAAATTTGAGAATTTAGATAAAATTTAGATAACTGTCACTTAGTTAGCTGTAACCACTTGAGGGAAGCTACTCAGACAATTAAAATGTACCCGTTGATTGAAGTAATGCCTGAAATCCAAACACAGGCTATATGGGCAAGGTGGGGCTTTAGGAACTGTAAAGGGAAATGTATTCTTCCTCTTGTCTTTCTCCTTTACTCTCACACTATAGTTCTTCTGACACCAGATGTGTGGGGCTTTCCCACACCCTGCAGTTCTGTGGCACCAGCTGAGTGTCTTACAATATAACTCAGTTTTGACAGTTCTGTCGAGAGATGGATGGATGTTATTACTGGTGCTTCTGCCCTACCTGCTATAGGTCAGAAGTTGCCACCAACCCTCCTTGGATTTAGTTAATTTACTAGAGTGTCTCACAGGACTCAGGAAAACAGCTTACTCAATGTTTACTAGTTTATTACAAAAGGATATGATGTATTTTTGGATGGAAGAAGTGAGTGGGGCAAGGTATGTGGAAGGGGGCTTGTCTTCTAGCACAGCTGTCTCCGAACCTCCATGTCACGTGTTCACCAACCCCAGCATTCTCCAAACTGCATGCTTTTGGAATTTTTATGGAAGCTTCACTAGGTAGACATGATCATTAACCTCATTTCCAGCCCCTCTCCTCTTTCTGGAAAATGGGAAGGCAGGGCTGAAGAGTCCAGTTTTCTCATCATAGCTTGGTATTTCTGGTGACTTAGCTGCATCCAGGAGCCCACCAAGAGTCAGCTCATTAGAAGGAAAAAATTCCCATCTCCCTGGAAATTGTAACTCTGTGTTAGGAGCCAGGGTCAAAGACCAAATAGAACAAAATGTGTTCCTAGTGCTCTTGCATGTGTGCTTAATTGCTCAGTAGTGTCCAACTCTTTGCAACCCCATGGACTGCAGTCCGCCAGGCTCCTCTATCCATTAGGATTCTCCAGGCAAGAATACTGGAGTGGGTTACCATGCCCTCCTCCAGGGGATCTCCCCAACCCAGGGATCAAACCCAAGTCTCTCTAAATGCAGGTGGATTCTTTACCAGCTGAGCCACCAGGGAAGCCCAAGAATACTGGAGTAGGTAGCTTATCCCTTCTCCAGGGGATCTTCCCAACCCAGGAATCGAACCAGGGTTACCTGCGTTGCAGGAGGATTTGTTACCAACTGGGAAGCCAGCTGAGCCACCAGGGAAGGCCGCTAGTGCTCTTATCACTTAGGAAATTGCAACGGTTTGAGGAGCTCTATGCCAAGAACCAGGGGCAGAGAACTATGTGTATATTATCTCATAGGTAAATGACTAAGAAAGTGTAGTGCTGGCAAAACTTGTGGATTTGAAGCCTCTTCTTCATGTATCCTTCTTTCTTAAAATTCCATGTAATACTAGCTGAAATCAGGAAACAGAAAAACACAAAAACACAAAGAGTTGGATACAACTGAGTGACCTTGTGGCCCCATGGACTGAGGCACGCCAGGCCTCTGTCCATCACCAACTCCCGGAGTTTACTCAAACCCATGTCCATTGAGTCAGGGATGCCATCCAACCATCTCATCCTCTGTTGTCCCTTTCTCCTCACACACATATGTATATCCATTCATTTTCAGATTATTTTCCCATATAGGTTATCATAGAATATTGAGTAGAGTCCCCTGTGCTATACAGTATGTCCTTGTTGATTATCTATTTTATATATAGTGGTATGTATTTGTTGATCCCAGCCTTCTAGTTTATCCTTGCCCCCATGTTTCCATTTTGGTAACCATAAATTTGTTTTCAGAGTTTGTGAGTCTGTTTCTGTTTTGTGAATAAGTTCATTGTATTTTTTTTTTGAGATTCTACATATAAGTGATATCATATGATATTTGTCTTTGTCCGACTTACTTAACTTAGTATGATAATCTCTAGATTCATCCATGTTGCTGTAAATGACATTATTCTTTCTTATGACTAATCATCCTTTGTATATATACACCACAGCTTCTCTATCCATTCCTCTGTTGATGGCCATTTTCATTGCTTCCAGGTCCTGGCCATTGTAAATAGTGCCGCAGCAAACATTGGGGTGCATGTATCTTTTCAAATTATGGTTTTCTCTAGATACATGCCTAGGAGTGGGATTGCTGGATCATATGATAGGCCTATTTTTGTATTTTAAGGAACCTACATACTGTTCTCCATAGTAGCTGTATCAATTTACATTCCCACCAACAGTGTAAGAAAGTTCCCTTTTTTCCACATCCTCTCCAGCATTTATTGTTTGTAGACTTTCTGATTATGGCCATTCTGACCAGTGTGAGGTGATATTAAACATGACACTAAGCATTAAACATGTTAAGCATCTTTTCCTGTGCTTCTTGGCCATCTGTATATAGAAGCCTTAGTTCTGCTCATACGTAGCTTGTTCAGTTTCCGCTTCTGTGGGTAACTGACTAAATCACGGAGGAGAAGGGATTCTTAGAGAGTTGGATAAGGAAGGACTTGGCAAATGTACATACTGAATTATAACTCCCTTGTGAGTTCTGACGGAAATATTACTGTCACTTACCTAAGTCTAGTGAGGTAATACTCACTGGAGCCTCTTAAATCACCTTCCTTGTGGGAAACTACTTGGCAAACCTCCATTTCTCTTCATTGGCAGGTTGTATTTATGTTTACATGTTGGAGAGTCTTAGCCCTCATAGTGTAGAAAGGCTGTACTTCAGTGACTTTTGAAATGAACCTTAGTGGATACTCCCTGGGAATTTTACTTATGTTGATAGGGAAGGGAGAAGAGAAGGTGGGGCAGGGGACACGGGTGGGGGCTCCTCTGCAAACCATGCTGGGAAATAGTGAAGATCACAGGAGAAAATAAAAATCCAGCTTTAGCAAAATGGCTCCTCAGTATGTGAAGCAGCGGGAACTCTCATATACGGCTGCTGGAAATGCAAAGTGATACGGACAGTTTGGAAAATGGCTTGATGCTTTGTTATAAAGTTAAATACCCACTTACCATATGACCCGTCACTCATGGTCTTCCAAGAGAACTGAAAACATAATATCCACAAATATTATGTGCAAATGTCCACTGCAGTTATTATTCATAAGCTAAAACTGTAAACAACCCAAGGGCTCATCAGCTCGTGAAAGGATAAAAACTGTGGTAAATTCCCACAGCAGAGTATAACTCTGCCATAGAAGGACAATGTTATTGATACATGCAATGATGTGTATTAATCTCAAAAGTATTATGCTACGAGCAAGAAGGCAGACATGGGACCATATACATTGTATAACTACAGGATGCATAGTAATGCAAAGCTCTGGAAAAGGCAAAACTATAAGGTCGGGAAATAGATCAATGATTGCTGGAGTGAGGAACCAGGGGGTGGGGATGATTGACTGCAAAGGGATACAAGGGAACTTTGGAGGTAATGGAAATGTTCTATATGTCTTGATTGCTTAGAGATTACTTGACTATATATGTTTGTCAGAGCTCTTCAAATTATACACCAAAAGGAGTGAATTTTATCACATATAAATTATACTTTAATATACCTGACCAAAGTGGGGGAAAAAAGGAGAAAGAATTGACCGCCTACTCTCACCCCATGGCTGCCGTGATGAAATTGCACATCACTGGGCTCGAGTTCCCACTGGGTAGCTTTTCCCTCACTTATGGATATTAGGAAAGGCCATTAAAATGTCCTCCTTCATTGTGGCATGCTTTTAGACTGCAAGAATGAGTAGTTTCCCCCCTATTCCAGAAAATGTACCTACTCTAAAGAACTTGCTAGTGGGACACGAATTATTATTTATCAAGCTCACAATCCATTAACTAGTGTAAAAGTACATATATTTCATACATACGCAGTGCTTACAGGGGCAGTCTGCACTGAATCAAGTCTCCCACAGTCTTCATCAAACTTACAGTACCTAAGAGTGCATGTCCTATTTGTGTGAAAGTGGCTGACTCTCAAATAAAGTGATATGTTAGCCAGAACTTTCAATATGACTTAGCACGATCAGTGACTTCTAGATGGAAGGAAAATGACATGCATATGCAAGGCCCTCCCTCATTCCTCATGCCAAACACTTCATTAACAGATACCCTTCTGCTTCTTCGCTTCCAAACAGTGTATGAGTTGGGAGCGAGGGATTGTCTCCCTGTTTTATTCAGAGTCTGTGTTGACTGTTACTTCTGGAAATCTTTAAGCGTTCATCTCTCCATGCTGCGAGCTGGCACAGAGCGATACTCATTCCTGGCACGAAGCTCCATCATTCTTGTGGGAGACTGAAGGGTGGTTACAAGATGATAACTATATTGCCTCAAGGAGATAAGTCCCCTTCTGCCAAAATAGTGCTTTGTATGTAATTAGTGTAAAAATTCAGAGGAATAGAGTTTATCCTTACAATCATCTTTCTCATTAAAAAAGAATCATAATGGAAGAACAAAGCAGTCCCTGCAGTGAATTGAATTGCTTTCCCAAAGTTTTCATTAAATCAAAGACTCAGCGGTTAGCCATCTTGCCGACACTATTGCAGTCGGCTGCAGGAAATTTGCAGGGGGTAGAAAATAAAACAATGAACGGGACTTTTCTTTTTCCTTTCCCAGGAGTAGAATTGCCTTTTGATTATCTTTAGATCAGAGTTCCCTGTCCTGCATTTTTCGAGTGTCTGATTTCATTGGTTTCCACTTCTCAGTTTTTGAGAACCAGGAAAAAGAATATGTAACTCACCAAATTTATATGTGATTCTTGCAAATGGTGGGTTCTAACTACAAGTTGGAGTGACTCGGCCCCTTCAGTGACCTATAAGAGGAAAAACATAAAGAAGATGACTTCTAAATAAGAGAAAAAAATGATCAGAGTTTATATTTTTGCCATTTTTTTTTACTGTTGGACACTTCCTTGTATGAAAGAGCATGAATATTACATTCTTTTACCTTTAATTGCCTAATTAGTCATGTCTAAGAAAAAGTCTCCCTTTAAGAGTCATATTCAGAAATTATAACTTAAGTTCACTAAATCTAACTCTAACTTTAGACAATTATGATCTAGACTTTTTCTGTTTCTCAGTTCAATCAAAATTCAAGAATCATTGAGTCATCCTGGTTTAACTTGCCTGTATTGTATTTCTTCCTTTCATAAGTTGGGATAATAATAGTAGCTGCTTTCAGTTTCCGTGTGGACCAAATGAGGTCATATATGTGGGAAATTTCTAGCACAGTGTCAGACATAGAGAAAGCATTCAACGAATATAATCTGCCATCACTGGTATTAGATTTGCTTAATAAATGACTAATTTCCTCCCCAGAAAGTTGGATTTCACACATGTACCCCTTAATTTGAATCTGTTCTATCATGAGGACCCTGAAATTCATCAGTCATATCCCCACCACTTACGTTATACTTAACTTGTCACTGGATGTCAGAGCAGGCACTGGTATGATTCATAGAGGGATCCAGAAAGAAAGACATTTTAGATACTTTCTTACCCCTATGGTGTCCATTGTGAGTGAGGGAATTCATTGATATAATTATTACACTGGGGCAGGACTAATTCTAAAATGCCTGAGCCCAAGTCCTCCTCCCCCAGCATGTAGAGCAGGGCTCCTACCGCTTGAGGAAGACACATTGAGAGAGACCATGGACACCCAGAGTCTGCTTAGAAGGAGCCAGAGCCCCCGCTTCACTCTGAGGCATAACTGCAATCAAATGGTCCAAACTATGAGAGATTGGAAGGAGTGGGAGGGTTGCCAAAGGAAAGGGCTGAAAAGACAATTCCCTTGGCAGATGCTTGCCCCAGAAATGAGTGCATATTTTATTCTAGAGCTTTGAATATGCCTGTGAAATCTCAGGATAGAATCACTTCCCACCTTTTCTCTTCCAGTGGTTTTCCTGTGTGTTTCCTGTCTCTTCTCCTGTCCTCTTTTCACCCAGCACTTTCCTTCTCGCACAGTCAAAAATGATAGACAAATTGGAGGCAGTGGGGAGGAGAATATTATTATCCTCCTCCCCATTCATTGGACTGAGGCAGGACTGTCATTGCAAATTCAGACCCTACAGAGAAGATCCAGATTATGTTTATGCCACGTCTGCGTATAACCAACCACTCCAAGTACCTATCCTTTGTTCAAGAAAAGGCTCAGAGCACAAGGACACCAATCAAGATCAAGTATGTTGTAAACCAAGCTTGACTACATTCTTTCCAATATTTTTCTTCCGTAACACACATAGAATGCATCTGTGAACTGCAGCTAGTTGAATGCACGTACAGAAAGCAAAGCAAAAAGCAGCTGAGAAAATTACATTCCCATTTGGGCTGTTTGACCGAGGCACATACTGGCTAGTGAAGTTGAGGAAATAACAGTGGGGTTTGGCCAAAACCAGGAGAAGATGGCATTTCTATCCCTGATAATTTCCATCAAGGAATCACTTCTTAGAGCAAAGGCCGTACATGCTTCAGCAGACCCTATCATTACAAGAGTAGGCATTCCCAGGGAGTGAGTTGGGTCACTCTTTTATAGTAAAAATGCCAAAGCTCTGTGAGTTATGTGGACTAATCAGTGAGCAATACAACCCTTTTAAGGGCATTTCAAGGGAAACCGTAGTGAGAAATCTGTAAGCAGAGATCTAGTCTTACTAATGAAGTACTGCAGGGAAAAGAATTTTCCTCATATGCGCTCACTAAAAGGAACGTCTCTCCCAGTTTTTTGACAGGGTAAGAATATTATTTCTAAGTTGAAAAATAAAATCAGGGTGGAGATCAGAAAAAATAAAAGTAATACAAGATGAAAAAGAATTGCAAAATACCCAGAGAGCACAAAGCAATTGAGGGCTGCACAGCCAGAGAAGTGGCCGCCAGTGTGTCGTTTTTCAGCTCAGAAGCGGGGAGGCTATCACGGACCCTGGAGCCATTGCGCGGCCATCTTTCAGCAGGAAGAACGCACAGCAGACAAACTCAATGGACGACTGGGGGCCCTCACCAAATTCAAAGCAGCAGGTTCTATGCCTACAAGCAATTTCAGCTTTGGGCTTAGTGAATGTCATTTACTGAGGTCGCAGTTTCCAGCTGTGCTGTGTTCAACTCGCACCATTTTAGCACAGCTTTAAGCAAACTATTGATTTTAAACTTTTGTCAGGCTAAAAGAAACTAAGTTAGATCATTCAGGAGCAAGCAAAGAACTCGACTTCTAAAAATAAAGTTAAGGAACTTGGTAACTTCTTTTTCACAGAGGATGTGTAGGCAGAGCTTATATAAGTGGCATAAATACAGAAGCCTCAGTACTGTTCAAAACTGAGTTATTTACTATATGGAAACCTAATAGGTCTCAATCCCTGATTTCTCTTGTTTTGGCATCAGATACATTAACTGATTTAGATTTCTGACGGGAAAGTCAGTGATAGTAGTTCCTATACTCAGTACCTCTTAACTGAAGGAACGAACAGGGTGTACAAGCCAAGGAGGTGGACTTTCCCCAGCCTACAGAGGTTTATAGTTTTAGTTCTGCCCATGATTACTTTATACAAAAACTTTTAGAACACTCTGACCTGACTACATCTATTCAACTGTCATGTGAGAGTTAGACCATAAAGAAGGCTGAGTGCTGAAGAATTGATGCTTTTGAATTGTGATGCTGGAGAAGACTCCAGAGAGTTCCTTGGACAGCAACGAGATCAAACTGGTCAATCCTATAGGAAATCAACCCTGAATATTCATGGGAAGGACCAATGAAACTCCAGTACTTTGGCCACCTGACACAAAGAGCCGACTCATTGGAAAAGACCCTGATGCTGGGAAAGATTGAAGGCAAAAGGAGAAGGGGGCAACAGAGAGTGAGATGGTTGGATGGCATCGTCGACTCAATGGACATGAGTTTGAGCAAACTCTGGGAGATAGTGAGGGACAAGGAAGCCTGGCGTGCTGTAGTTCATGGGGTTGCAGAGTCAGAAACCATTGAACAACTGAACAACAGCAATATCTAAATTTATCTTACATTACTGAGTCACTTAATTCCTCTTTCATGTATTAATTCCTTGCTTAATTTCATTCATTAAATCTGCAATACCTCTTTTTTTTTTTTTTTTGCCTGCACAGGTGTGCAGCATGTGAGAGCTTAGTTCCCTGACCAGGAATCAAACCTGTGTCCCCTGCTTTGGAAGCATGGAGTTTTAACCACTGGACCTCCAGCGAAGTCCCAGCAAACACTTTGTGAGGGCCTCTTTCTGTTAGGTGCTGTACTACCAGGTGTGAAGTGTACCTGAGTGAAAAGGATCTCTCTTCTCACACCCCCATCTGAGCTCACAGACCAGAGGAGGAGAGTAAAGAGTCTCTTTCATTGCAAAGGTACAGACCTGGGGGCCTCCCTTCCCCTTATCTCCACCAAATCTCCATTGCAAAAGAATTCACTTCTCTACCATCCATTTTATCACTCCATCCAGCCACCCTTTCGCAATTACTCACAGCAGAAGAATTCAGTACAAGCAGTTAGAATCAGTCCGTTGCTGTGTCATGGTCTTCCCTTGCCCTCTCCTTGATCATGCACTCCCCTTGCTCTAGGACCCTGACTTTACATCAAAAAGAGCCACTGCTGTTCCCGGGTCCCTGCACTTCCCTCCCCTCTCCCCGCCACCACCACCACTCTGCCTCCTGGGAGGACACAGCACAGACCTCATCCACTTTATTTAGACTTGGCTATGGAAACCTCCTGGCTGCTAGGCTTCTATAAGCTAGAACACTTGGTATTTTCATTATTATTAGTGACTCCCAAGGCCCTCAAAGGTCTCTTCTCCTCGTACAGGCAGTTTATCACAGATTTACATCTCTTTTCCTGACTTAAGTGACCCCTCTGTGGGGTGGCAATTAGTCCTTTACTTTCCTGGCTTTATCCTTTTAAGAGGCCTTTACCTTTCTGGTTCTGGGGAATGTACCTTTAGCACGACTGGTATATGAATTTAAGCTGCTTCCAAGTTTCTAACAACCCCCATAAAATAGAAATCACAATAATTTAATGTTATAAAATGAAATGTAATAAGACAGTGTAAGACATCAGCGTTCACAGGTTTATCCCAATACCTAACTGAGGAAAAAAGCTGCCAGCCACTCACTGGGATCTTTAGTGTTTGTGGAGGAGTGGGAGGGAGGACATAACATCAACCTCTTGCTTTCAACCAACTAGCTCATCTCATTTTCTTAGTGTGTGGTGTGCTCCATTCAACACATATTCACCACATCACTTTCAGATTGTTAGGTTACTATTTGGTAGTATTCAAGAGAGTTATAATATGTACAATTTCCTGTAGTTCCAATTCATTTCCAGAAAGATATATATATATCCAACTAAACACAACAATGATTATGCTTCCTTTGAAGAAATCATTATTGCATCCTCTTGATCTTGTGCCCAAATCCCTGATTTAAATCTATTTATTCATGGCTTCATGTGAAAACCAGAAAAGAATATTCCCCCTTAGCAAGCATCTCCAACCACAAGTATCCTATGTGTATCTATGCAGCTCCCAAGGTGAAAGCTTAAACACACCCAACAACCAACTTAGAGAAGTCCTGTCATCTCTGGGGTTGAAGTTTCATTTGACGGTAGAATATATTGACTGGTACAAGTTGTCTTCAGTTAAATTTCACAAATATTTCTTGAACTTACTGGGTACCAGACACCAGGCGATACTCCTTCAGATGCCCTCTTTCCATCCCCACCAGCCCTGGCCACTCATCCCTTCTCAGCTGGACCTCTGCCACGACCCCTGAACAGCTCTCTGCCTGTCTCTGCCACCTCTTCATCACTGTCATGGTGGTGGTGGTTTAGTCGCTAAGTTGCATCCAATTCTTGCGACCCCATGGACTGCAGCCTGCCAGGCTCCTCTGTCCATGGGATTCTCCAGGCAAGAATACTGGAGTGGATTGCCATTTCCTTCTCCAGCGGATCTTCCCAACCCAGGAATCGAACCCAGGTCTCCTGCATTGCAGGCAGATTCTTTACCAACTATGCATCCCTCCCTTGAAATTTTATTTGTGCTAAATTAAAGTGCAGCAGTCAACCAGGCTTAGGATAATCATGTAAACCCTTGTTTTTTTGTGTGATTTTTTAAATTGAAATCAGAAGTTTTAAAACAACTGGGGGAAGAACCGGTTAATAGAACGTGATTATTTTCTATATCCATTGAAATCAGCATTTTTTCTTCCATCTTCATTTTATGAACCAAAATACAGTCTTTTAATAAGAATTCAAAGAGACTAAAAATCAAGATACTACAGTGTTGCAATTTCTGCTTTCTAATTAACCCATCTCCTTGAGGAAAGGAGGCCAGAGATATAATAACTAATTCTTTTGTTCACTGAATAGGGTGCCTTCTAAAGTGCAAGCCAAGTTGCCTTGGACTTTAGAGTGGGAGATGCTGATCCTCATATAAAAAAAAAAAAACTCAATATTTTAGGTACTAGTTTCAAAAGAAATAACTGGTTCCTACTGTGCTCCACACACAGCATTATCACTTATAACTCAAAGAATTCCCTGGTGGTCCAGTGGTTAGGACTTGGCTCTTTCACTGCTGTGAATAAAAGTATGAAGTGATAAAGATCCCTCCACAATCTGTTCTTGGTATAAGAGGAAGTCCCAGTGGACTACTTGCCTTCTGTCTTTAACTCAGTTTCTTGTTTTCATCTCCTCTTGAATTATTGCAAAGAAAGGAGAACAAACGGGCCCTGTGATACCTGCTTCTAGAAGAATGCCACCACCACATTGGAGTAATAGTATAGAAATTTATATCATCCATAAACCTTTCATAGTAATGTAATTAGTAGGGCTATCAATACTACTCAAGCCTAGCTTTCTTTATAGCTGTAAACACAGCTTGTGATCACATAAATGACATCAGTAATAAGCCTTTAGGGTATCATGTAAACTGAGTCATTTTAGCTGTGATTTAATGAGAAGTGAAAAGAATGAAAGTGTTAGTCGCTTGGTCATGTCCGACTCTTTGTGACCCTGTGGACCGTAGCCAGCCAGACTCCTCTGTCCATGGAATTTTCCAGGCAAGGATACTGGACTGGGTAGCCATTCCCTGCTCCAGGGAATCTTCCTGACCCAGGGATTGAACCCAGGCCTTCCTCATTGAGGGCAAATTCTTTACCCTCTGAGCCACCAGGAAGCCCTTAATCAAAATCTCCATTGAAAAGACAAAAGATTATTTTTGCTTCGAAAGCAGAGTATGAGGGATAACCCATGAGGATTTTCTAGCATTTGGATATTGGATTCCAGAGGAGGTTTACTGGTGTTAATATGTCTGGGAAGAATGGATCGGAGAAATACAGACATTTTAGCCAATATTAATGCAGGAATATGCCCATCACCAAATAGAAGCCGTCTGTTTGTATAGCTCAGTGTCATTTACATATGGTTCTCTTAACTCTTGTGGCATTTTAATTAATGTTTAAGCCAAAAAAAATGAAGTGAGTTTATATATATGTTTCTTATCTCTTCTGTAAAAAATAATGAATGTGGCATGAAAGTAGGTTCCAGGAATCCCAAATTAGTATAAATTAGCAGAATGGTTTGGTTACCTGCTGTGGGATTCAGGACAGTCAAATCACATTCAAGGATGGTCTCTACTAGGGTTATGTTCCTTCCTTAAGCAGGTCAACTTAATATCTCTGTGACTTAGATTTCATCCCTGAAAAAAAATGGGGATGATGATAAAATAAAAATTGTTTATTAATATATATTGATCATTTTATATACTCCAAGGTTCATTAAAATGTCAATCTAGCTGATATTTAAGAGACAGTATTCAATTGAATGTGACTTTTTTAGGGTTGACCTTTTTATTTCCTCCTGGCTCTGAATAAAACTACTATATTCCAAGATGAGTAAGATTTTTCTGAAGCAATAAGTAAAATGCCAGTTCATCCAATGTGGATAATCAGTGATAGAGAATAGCACACTTCAGTGAGGGAGAAAGAAAAAAATAGTGCACAGTGAGTTTGTTAGATTTTATGACCAAGCTATGCTTGGGTAATTTCAAGTGCCACCCAAAGGGGAAAGAGAAAGGAAATGAGAATGTGTAACACAAGTACATCATCTGTAGGCCTTATAACCTTCATTTAGGTCATTTTATGGGTAATGAAACTGGGGCTTTGAGGTATTAACTTATCAAAAAGTAAATAGCTACTTCCATTTAGCATATCAGTTCAGTTCAGTTGCTCAGTTGTGTCCGACTCTTTGCGACCCCATGAATCGTAGCATGCCAGGCCTCCCTGTCCATCACCAACTCCCAGAGTTCACTCAAACTCATGTCCATCAAGTCAGTGATGCCATCCAGCCATCTCATCCTCTGTCGTCCCCTTCTCCTCCTGCCCCCAATCCCTCCCAGCATCAGAGTCTTTTCCAATGAGTCAACTGTTCGCATGAGGTGGCCGAATTATTTAGCATCAGTCCTTCCAATGAACACCCAGGACTGATCTCCTTTAGGATGGACTGGTTGGATCTCCTTGCAGCCCAAGGGACTCTCAAAAGTCTTCTCCAACACCACAGTTCAAAAGCATCAATTCTTCGGCCCTCAGCCTTTTTCACATAATAAGTCACAGAAGACCATGAGTGTCACTCTGCTAACAGCAACAATAATACAAACACAGACACACACACTCTCATCACTGTTTTTATGAACTTACCAGAAATCTAAGAAAGAAAAGAGACCTAAATGTACAAACTCCAAAAAATTCCCCTTTTAAGAGAAAAAAGCTCATGGCTTCTCTCATTCATGGCAGAATGAGAAGAGAAGGAATCCACAGCGAGATAAGAAAAAGGCAGCCGAAACTTTAGGTTTTACCAGCCACATGCGAGCTGGTATGACAGATTTTATTTCTCAAGGACCTCAGAGGTTCTTGGACACAGGACCCAGAGAAGATCTGTGTGTACCTGCAAACTGTATGTCATGGGTCTGTGCCTAGTGCTGGGCATGTAATATACAGAGCCTGTGGGGTGGAGCAAGAGAGCTAAAAGAGATGCCAGCTGAGATGTGTGGAGCCTCCCCAGGTGCACAGCAGCTGTCCTTTGTAGTTGGAGGGAACAGTGCAGGTGGGCTGAGAGAAACGAACTTGAGGCAATGTATATGTTCACCGTCCAGGTAGGTCTTGGAGGCATTGCAAGATAGCTGAGGGAAATCTCTCTGAGACATTCCAGACAGACAGAAATTTCTGTAATGCAAAAAGTGTATTACACACCTGGAGAGCAAAGAGAATTCCCCAGCAACCTGAACAATAGTCTGCTGAGCTATAATGCAAAGATATATTTTTAATGATTCAGACAGTTGGTTGCTTGGTTACAAAGTGCAGAGAGCTTTAAAACCTCGCCTGTGCTCAGACCCCAGGTCTTGAAGAAGAGTAGTATTGATCCTGCTTGCAAACTTTTGAAGTCAGCAGTGAACGAAGTCAAACTAAAGGTACGAGAAAGCCAGCTCCCACTGGTCAGATTGACTCAACCCCCTGAAAAGTAGCCTGACATAAAAGGACATCCTCTTTTGGAAAGTAAATATTACTTAGTTCAGTCTCTACTGTTATTTCATACAAAAGGTCCAGATACAATAAAAAATTACTAGACAAGTGAAGAAGCAAGAAAAATGTGGCACATGGTCAAGAGAGAAAATAATCAATAGAAGCAGACCCATAGATGTCATAAAAGTGACATGAAGTGATGTCACAGATACTGGAATTATCAGACAAGAAGTTAATAATAACTATGATAAAAATCTAGTAGAAGAGGTCAACAACTTCATGAAGATATAGAGATTTTCATCAGAGACCAGGAAATGACTTTGAAATAGTCAAGTAGGAATGCTAGAGATTTAAAAAAAATTCAACATAAGCAGTGAAGAATGTAGAATTCAGCGAAGGAAAGAATCTGGGAACTTGAACATAGCTGAGTACACAATATGCAGTTGGAACAGGGGAAAATGAGTGAAAACGAAAGAAAAACAGAATAGACTATCTGGGACAAAATGAAATGATCCACTATACATGTAATTGGACTCCAGAAGAAGAGAAGAGAGACAATGGGCAGAATAAGCATTTGAAGAGATCATAGAGAACTCTCCAAGTTTCCTGAAGGACATCAAATAGATCCAAGAAGCTCAGGAAATCCCAAGTGGATAAATGCAAAGAAAGCTGCTGCTGCTGCTGCTAAGTCGCTTCAGTCGTGTGCAACCCCATAGACGGCAGCCCAGCAGGCTCCCCCGTCCCTGGGATTCTCCAGGCAAGAATACAGGAGTGGGTTGCCATTCCCTTCTCCAATGCATGAAAGTGTAAAGTGAAAGGGAAGTCGCTCAGTCGTGTCTGACTCTTCGCAACCCCATGGACTGCAGCCTACCAGGCTCCTCCATCCATGGGATTTTCCAGGCAAGAGTAGTGGAGTGGGGTGCCATTGCCTTCTCAGGCAAAGAAAGATACACCTGGGTATATCATAGTCAAACTGTGGAAGACCAGAGGAAAGAGAAAATCTTAAAAGCAACAAAACAGAGAATATGCGTTACAAAAAGGGAAAAACATCTCTTGCTAGAAACAATAGATGCAAGAAGGCAATGGACCAACTTTTTTAAGGTGCTGGGAAAAAAAACCTGTTATCTTATAAGTCTATATATCTGTTTCACTTTATCTTTTTAAAGTGAAGGCAAATAAAAGGCATATACTGATTAAGAAGTAGGGCCAAACCTGGAACCAGACCTCACCACAGTCAGCTCTGCCTTTACCTCATTGTATTTGGGGATATATCATCGGCAATGCCAAACTTTAAATGTTTTAATTTTTGCAGTTTATTTATATCATAAAAGTAATGAATGTCTTATAGAAATTTAATCACTAAGAAGTATGGAAAGTAAAATCTCTTTATTTCTTACCTCCTACAGACTCAAATTTGGGCTTCCCAGGGGGTGCTAGTGATAAAGAACCTGCCTGCCAGTGCAGAAGACATAAGAGACTCGGGTCCAATCCTTGGGTTGGGAAGATCCCCTGGAGGAGAAAGTGAAAACCCACTCAGATAGTCTTGCCAGGAGAATCTCATGGACAGAGGAGCCTGGCAATCAATAGTCCATAGAGTCTCAAAGAGTCAGAGACGACTGAAGTGACTTAGCACAGCACAGATTCAAATTGACAAATCTGAAATGATAGACAAGATCTGTTGGAAAGCTCAATGTGCCTCACTTTCCTTGATTTCTTTTTTAGACTCGAGTTGGGAAAAGTCATAACAAGCATCCTTGTCAACCCTTCTTTATTAAAGTAAATCCTCACTGGCAATAAAGTAAGAAATTCAACACTTTAAATGTGCAAGCTTAAAATATTTTCTTTCTAACTAAAAAAAAAAAAAAATCAGAAAGAGCAAAATTTTCCACTGAGTTTACCACAACAACACTTAAGTAATTATCTGAGTTATGCATATGTATATGTGAAGCCACTTCAGTTGTGTACGATTCTTTGCGACCCTATGGATGTGTAGCCTGCCAGGCTCCTCTGTCCATGGGATTTGCCAGGCAAGAATATTGGAGCAGATTGCCATGCCCTTCTCCAGGGGATCTTCTCAACCCAGGGATAGAACGCAAGTGTCTTAAGTCTCCTGCATTGGCAGGCAAGTTCTTTACCACTAGCACCAGCTGGGAAGCCCTATCTGAGTCATAAAAGAAAGCAAAAGTTTGATGTGGTTTCCTCCTGCCAAGTTTACTCTGTTAACGCCACGTGTCATTACTCCGATGTTTTCCAGTTTGATGACACGAAGCAGCCTCACTTTCACCATTTTCATTGTGGAGCTGTTAAAGGACAAAAAAGTATCGATGGATAACTTTAAGAGTCACCTACTCCAACTGTAGAATCTCTACTTCTTCAATATCCAGGGACTCAGGATATACTTAAGTATTTTTTAAAAAAAAATGTTACTGGAGTATGATTGCTTTACAATGTTGTGTTAGTTTCTGCCGTATGACAAAGTGAATTAGCGATATGTGTAGCCCCTCCCTCGCGGGCCTGCCTCCCACACCCTCATCCCACCCCGCGAGGCCGTCACAGAGCACTGAGCTGAGCTCCCTGTGTTTTGCAGCAGCTTCCCACCAGCCATCCATTTCACACGCCGTAGTGTATACATGTCAGTGCCACTCTTTCAGTTGGTCCCATCCTCTCCCTCTCCCAGTGGCCACAAGTCCATTCTCTCCCTCTGCATCCATTCCTGCCTTGTAGATAGTTTCATCAGTACCGTTTTTCTAGATTCCCTATATGCATGATCTTTGTTTTTCTCTTTCTGATGTACTTCACTCTGAATGACAGACTCTAGGTCCATTGACATCACTCAAATGACCTAAATCCGTTCCTTGTTATGGCTGACTAGTATTCCATTGTATATGTGCAAACTCCGGGAGATAGTAGAGGACAGAGGAACCTGGCATGCTGCAGTACTTGGGGTCACAAAGAGTCAGAAATAACCGTGACTGGACAACAGCATTATACGTACCACATCTTTTATGCTTAAGTATTTTGAGCTGATTATATTCAGGGAAATTCATCCCATCTTTGGGTAGCTCTGACCATTACATTTCTTCCTTAAGGTGAATCAAAACCTGTTTCCTTTTCACTGATCCTTTATATCCGAAATCTATTTTGGGTGGCCCAAAAGAATATCTATCACGGGACTCATTGGAAAAGAACCTGTTGCTGGGAAAGATTGAAGGCAAAAGGAGAAGAGGGCAACAAAGGATGAGATAGTTGGATATCATCACCAGCTCAATGGACATGAACTTGGGCAAACTCCGGGAGACAGCAATGGACAGGGAGGTCTGGCGTGTTACAGTCCATGGGGTCGCAAAGAGTCAGACACGACTTAGCAGCTGAACAACAGCAATGGAATATTAAATTCTTCTTGAGCTATTTGAAACACACTCCCTGTACATTTTTCTCCTCTAGACTAAATCTCTCCAATTCCTCAAAAGTTAGCCTTCCTCCACTCTGATTTCTTATCATCTTCCATGTGTTCCCTTTGAGAGAGAAAAACCCACTTCCCTGCTCTTCAGAGTGAAAAGAGACTAATCACTTCCCTCTTTCTAAATAATACACTTTAAATAAAATTTTAACCTGCACTTGATCTCATTTGTACTCAAAGCTCACTGCACCTAAATAATGCCAAATGAAAAAGCAATTTATTTTCTTACATATTCCTATATCCTTATTGTAGGAAAAATTTTCCCAAGCACCTACTTCCATAACTTTTAACTAGTTAAAGTTTTTCTTGTCCTTATACCTGACCAGCATTTCTGCCACTGTGTTATAAACCCACTTGTTTCTAATTATCTCTTGTATCCCTCAAAGTCACCGTAAGTCATATTAAGTCACTAAAGCCTTTCCATCTTTGATTAAGGACTACGGCACACATTTTGGAACTTGCTTCATAGATGCTTTTTTCTATGCTTATCGAAGCTTTCATTACATATCTTCATATTCTCTTTGATCTCTCCATCGTTCCTAAAAAGGGAAGCTATACATTAGATACTGTTAAATACAGTATCACTGACAGAAGTTCATCTTTTCTGAGTAAGCCCCCCTATCCTTTCACTGTCTTAAACAAATTTTACTTTGTTATATTTCTCCTGTTAAAACTTACTTGAATGGTTAAGAAAGTAAAGGAGGTAAGCCCTTCTATGCCCCGTATAGCTGGAGAATGGGATAGTTGTATGGTCCATTGTGGAAACTCAAAATGAAAAGGATGATTGGAATTTCTTTAGCAATTTTCCTCTTGAGTTTAAATGGGAAAATGTCCAAACCTTTGACAGCGAATGATCTCTGTTCTAATCCAGTCCAGTCTCTCCTTTTACTGTCCTCTAAACTCCTCATTGATCTGTGACAGATTGTTTATAGATTTCAGATAACTCTCAGTCTTTTTTCAATAATCAATATTCATACTTTAAGTAGAATCTTCCTCATTAATCATTCCATTGCTCTAGGCAATGATCTTTTCATTTTGGTGGAGAATACATAGCATAGGTTTATCATTTTAACCATTTTAAAGTGTATAATTCAATGGCATTAAGTACATTCAGTTGCTGTGCCATAACCATCACTATTTATTTCCAGACCTTATCATCTCAAACAGAAGCCCTGTGTACCTGTTAAACAACAATAATTCTTCATCCACCTACTCCCGACGTCTGATCATCTCTAGAGAGTGATCTTTTTAATTTGTTACTGTAGTTTCTAAGTCTCTTTGGCATCTACCATGAACCCTGAGAAGAATGGTCTCTGCCTGCTTGGGAATGGTTTTTCATTGCATGAATGTTAAGGGGCAGTGGGTACATAGACCACACTGGCCTTTGACCGGAAGAGTGTCTTGCGTGTTGTTGGTGTTATTTTGTTGCTAAGTGGTATCTGACTCTTTTGTAACCCCATGGACTGTAGCCTGCCAAGCTCCTCTGGCCATGGGATACTTCAGGCAAGAATGCTGGACCAAATTCCATTTCCTTCTCCAGGGAATCTTCCTGACCCAGGGATGGAACCCTCATCTCCTGCATTGGCAGGTGGATTCTTTACCACTGAGCTATGAGGAAAACCCGATGTCTTGATTAAGAGCTATCAAGCCAGTCCCGATTCCTCGTTACTTTTTTACTTCCTGTGCCCCACTGTTAAACCTCCTTTTTTAGCAGTCCTGGGCAGGGTGGACGTTGAACTCGCTCATGCTCACTTTGGTAAGGGATGGATGCTACCACTGCTACAACAGTAACTTTTCCAACCTGGCAACTCCAGGGACCCCTAAAATGAAAACCACAGTGGTCCAGATCCCCATCGCCACTTCCTGCCCCTTCTGTTCCAACCCCTAGGATGTCTGCACCACTAAACATCAACACCTCCTAAGACTTGGTGATGTGGATTTTTGACCCTCCTCTGGAGGATGTCAACTCTTCTGTCCTCTTACCAACCACCCCCATTCTCCACCTGGAATGCTCTGCCTCATGTCCTCTGCACCTCTCTTGTTAGAATGCCCTGTTTTTACAGCCCAGCCGTTGGCCCATGTGCGGAAGGATATATTTTGACCTTGCATTTCTACAGCTACTTTTTTAAAAAATTAATTTATTTTAATTGGAGGCTAATTACTTTACAATATTGTGCTGGTTTTTGCCATATGTTGACATGAATCAGCCATGGATGTACGTGTGTCCCCCATTCCGAACCCCCTTCCCACCTCCCTCCCCATCCCAGCCCTCAGGATTGTCTCAATGCACCAGCTTTGAGTGCCCTGTTTCAGGCATCACACTAGGACTCGTCATCTATTTGACATATGGTAATATACATGTTTCAATGCTATTCTCTCAAATCGTCTCATTCTTGCCTTCTCCCACAGAGTCTAAAAGTCTGTACTTTACATCTGTGTCTCTTTTGCTGTCTCACATATAGGGTCATCATTACCATCTTTCTAAATTCCATATAAATACGTAAATATACTGTATTGGTGTTTTTCTTTCTGATTTACTTCACTCTGTGTAATAGGCTCCAGTTTCATCCACCTCATTAGAACTGATTCAAATGTACTCTTTTTAACGGCTGAGTAATACTCCATTGTGTATATGCACCACAGCTTTCTTATCCATTCATCTGCTGATGGACACGTAGGTTGCTTCCATGTCCTGGCTATATTAAACAGTGCTGCAATGAACATTGGGGTACACGTGTCTCTTTCAGTTCTGGTTTCCTCAGTGTGTATGCCCAGCAGTGGGATTGCTGGGTCATATGGCAGTTCTATTTCCAGTTTTTTAAGGAATCTCCACACTGTTCTCCATAGTGGCTGTACTAGTTTGCATTCCCACTAACAGTGTAAGAGGATTCCCTTTTCTCCATACCCTCTCCAGCATTTATTGTTTGTAGGCTTTTTGACAGCAGCCATTCTAACCAGCATGAGATAGTACCTCATTGTGTCTACAGCTGTTTTTAAAAAAAAACTTTCATGTCCTTTTATGTTTGTATGCAATTCAGCTGACCATCTCAGTTACAAGAATTTACTTTTAGTATTATTGTTTTAACAGTGAAAGTGAATTTTGGCATGTTATTTCTCATGATGCCTATCACCTAACATTTGCTTATAAAAGAAGGATCAAAAGTAGCTTAAGGAGAATCATATGAAATAAAACCAGATACCTTTTTATTCCACTATACCCTGGAAACGAAGAAAATTCCCTGCACTGAGCTTCATTGAGGACACCATCCTAATCACAGTCGACTAGAAGAGACGACAGGACTGATAAAGAAACCCAGACAATCACAAGACAGATGTAACATTTATCCCAAAGATAACTCTCTTATCTTGTTTCCAGGATTTTTCAGTACCTCAGTGAGTAGATTTGTGCTCTAAAAGCCCATGTCTGTGACTGACACAAAATCAGATTTGCCCATGGTGGTTCAGAAATTCAGTCTCTTAAAACTAAACTTGGGTAGATAGCAAAATAGTTTTGAAAATAACCCTTACAGATATTTTTATGAGGAGCCACAAAAAGACTACTTCCACGTTACTAGAGATTTTAATGAAGACTTCACGATGCAGAACATGTGTGACTCAATGGATTTTCATCTCTTTTCTAGACAGAGATTAAACTAATTTTTTGGTTGCGGTTGTTAAATTCATTTATACCCCTTCCATACCTGGGGACTAAGGAGAAACAGACAGGAGCCAGGCTTATTTCAGAGGTTTTCAGGACAAAGGCAGCTCTATACTTCCCCTCTAAATGTATATCTAGTGTTCAGGGCTGTAATCAGAGCCTGTCCTAGCCTTGGGGAGGTGAAGAGGTAGTTTTACTACTGATATAGTTGAATTGGGTTAACCTTCAAGAATTCTATGTGTGCGTGCTCAGTCATGTCCAACTCTTTATGACCCCATGGATATAGCCCACCAGGCTCTTCTGTCCATGGAATCTTCCAGGCAAGAAAATTGGGGTGGTTGCCATTTCCTTCTCTGGGGGATCTTCCTGTCCCAGGGATCGAACCCATGTCTCCTGTGTCTCCTGCATTGGAGGGTGGTTTCTTTATCACTGAGCCACCTGGAAAACCCCTCAAGAATTCTATAGCCTATAAATAAATTAGTCTTCTATCTTCTATTTAGTGTATTTTGGCAAGATGAGCCTGCATGTCTTTTTATGTTACTGGAATCCAGACAATGAATGCTTTTCAGAATGGTCACATTAAGATTTCTTTCTTTCTTTTTTTTTTTTTTAAATTTGTAAACATGGCATAGGATACATATTCTGAGAAATTTTTCCCAGTACAGCACCTCTAAGATTATGATTTACAGTGTTTTAAGAGTCTTTTCAGACACAACTGATAACTAACACTTTCACTTTTTCTTCTTTGTTAAGTGTAAATGACCTTACAGGAAACTTATGGGAATTTGTAGAGGACAGACGCAGTTGTCAGCCAGCAGCCCAGCTGAATGGACATACACTGGTGCTGTTTAACCCCCTGCTGCATGCTAGGTCACCTCAGTTGTGTCTGACTCTTTGAAACTCCATGACTGTAGCCCCCCGTGCTCCTCTGTCCATGATCTTCTCCAGGAAAGGATACTGTACTGGGTGGTCATTTCGTCCTCCAGGGAATCTTCCCGACTGAGGGACCAAATGCAAGTCTCGTATGTCTTTTGCATTGGCAGACAGGTTCTTTACCATCCTGGTGAGTTAGAGGCTATTTTAGAAAATGGGTTTTAATGGGTCACCTGTATGCATTTAAAAGTAAAAGCCTAGAATGCAGCAAATATGGACTGTAGGACCAAAGATCTAGAATAAATTCAGAAGAATTGATGCTTTTGAACTGTGGTGTTGGAGAAGACTGAGAGTCCCTTGGTCCACAAGGAGATCCAAGCAGTCCATTCTAAAGGAGGTCAGTCTTCAGTGTTCATTCGAAGGACTGATGTTGAAGCTGAAACTCCAGTATTTTGGCCATCTGATGCGAAGAGCTGACTCATTGGAAAAGACCCTGATGCTGGGAAAGATTGAGAGCAGGAGGAGAAGGGGACGACAGAGGATGAGATGGTTGGATGGCATCACCGACTTAATGGACATGGGTTTGGGTGGACTCCAGGAGGCATGCTGTGGTTCATGGGGTCGCAAAGAGTCAGACACGACTGAGTGACTGAACTGAACTGAACTGAGTAATATAGATTAAAAATAGATAAGATAAAAACTGATCCATCAACATGGGAGATTTTTAAGGTGGCTTTCAGTAACTGATAGATCAAGAATTATGGTGAAATATGTTCGCTATTTTTTTTTACAAGAAACAACTTTTGACTTGGATGCTACTCTCTTTATGTCTTTGTTTTCTATTTTATTATTTTCTCTACATATCCTTTACTGTCTCCTTCCTTATCTTTTTGGGGGGATTAAGAAATTCAGTAGAGTACAAAATAAACCCAAGGCATTAATAAATCCTAGCCTAAAAAGCAATTTGAAAACAATTAAGAGGTAAATGGATGTAGACATTCTATATTACTTATTGTTATGAAATGACATTATTTTCATTTATAAATATATGCACAAAAACATTTGAAGCAAATTTATACTTTTATACTTATCAAAGCCCTGTAATGTAAAATAATTTGGTTATTTATTATTATTATTTGGTTATTTATTATTATTGGCTCTGTTCTTTCGTTACCAAATTTAATCCTTAAAGACCATTTGCGTAAAACTTAGGTGATTCTCATGGTTCTTCTATTCAAATGAATGACGTAACACATATTCTTGCTTTGGGGAAATGTTTCCCATGGAAGGATTTCTCTTTGGTCTGACTCCTAAACTTAAAACACCTCTCTCAAAATCTGTTTCAAAATAAGAGAAATTATATGGCTCAGGTTGCTACAATCAATTGTGGTCCCCCCAGATATCTTGAATACCACCAGCAGTGAAGACTTTTATTTTCTGAAGCTTGTTAAGTGGCTTTAAAACTCATGACAGATAGTGATAGATAGCAAATGATTGGGTAGCATGCGCTTGTGTGTTTTGTGGTCACAATTTAAGTTAAAATTCCAGTCTTCAAAGTTAAGATTAGAGCTAACGTCCACCCGGATATTTGAGAACCATTATTGATGACAGAGGGTGACAGTGTCAGAGCAAAATTTTTCTTAGTGCTAAGACCTGCATGAAAGAGGAAATTGCTTTTTAGAGAAAAATTGGATGGATCCTGTGAAATGACAACACTATAAGTAGAGACAGGTACACAACAGTGGCTATCAAAAAACACCCACTTTAAAATATGTCCCTGGAAGCCAAAGCATGTGCTTCCCAACAAGTTCTTGTCACCTAGAATCCCAAGCTAGTTAGTTCAAGAAGAGCCAAACTCTCTAGAGATGCCTTCCTAGAATAGGGCTCTGTAGGCCTATGGTCTACAAGCCGCTCTGCAAGTAATTGAAAATTAATAGAAGTATTTTGCAAATTGCTGTAAATCCATCTTTCTTCCTACTGTGATCTTTTACTGTTTCTTTTCTTTTGTGTGATTTTTTCATCATTCATTTTATGTTTTTCTTATAAGCAAGAGGTGAAAATATTCTCTCTTCTCTGAACTTTCATTCTTTTCCCTAATCTTTCAGTATCAAGGAACAGAGAAAAATTTGTCTCTCTCTACACCCATCTTGGGAGAGTGAATCTTCCAGCAAAGACCTTATGGAATTGCACACACATCAGCACAAGGTTCACCTTCATTATTGGTTCAGATTCCTCTGGGTCATGTAGAAAAGAGAAGTTTCTAGTGATTTTTTCGGATGTGATGTTTTCCTGACAAAGCGCAGAAAGCAGATCACAACATAGCGTGTACCATATACCACGAGAGGGCCCCCGCACAGGAGGGTTTGCCTGTGGCAGTCCTGTTGAGCCTGTGTCCTAAAATACTTATTAAGAACGCGACTTTCAAAAGTGTTTCCAGATGATGCGGTACCTGGCCCTACCACGCATGGGTCAGATTTTCTGGAAATGCAGTCTGAGGCGTGCCCGAGCTTTACCACAGCATGGAATCCTTCTTAACGACTCTGTTAAAGGCGGATAATATACCATGTGAAGCCTTCTCTCACCAGCATCCAGAGATCTCACGCTGAGAAGACAACA
Source organism: Ovis canadensis (assembly GCF_042477335.2). Taxonomy (NCBI): domain Eukaryota; kingdom Metazoa; phylum Chordata; class Mammalia; order Artiodactyla; family Bovidae; genus Ovis; species Ovis canadensis. The sequence goes on along the minus strand of NC_091252.1, from coordinate 30,655,231 downwards.
AGTGCCCCAACTCCACTCCTCCTGCGAATCAGTCCCTCAAAGGACGAGAATACCCTGCAGCTGAATTTTTAGGGAGGGAGCAGCAGGAACTGTCTTTAGTGGCAAAAAAAGAAAAATATGTTCCATAGCTGTATTTTTAAAAAAGAAGAGTTCCAAAGGACTTAATATGAAAACATGGACACGTTAGTGTACGATGCCTATAACCAAAAATTATAGTGGGTTTCAATTTCAAGCCACATCCTCAGATTTGGAGGACATAACACATCTTCACACTTTTTGTGACTCACTCTATGTTAACCTTAGCTGCCCACTGATGAGGAGGAAGAAAACCTCACCTCAGTTGCCCTTGGGGCTCTCCTCTCCCATTAGAGCTGTGCCATGGTTCCAAAATATTTTCCCCGGTCAGGGATGGTTCTGTGGTCATGGGTAACCAGGAGATGTAGTCTTCACTGAGTTACTTGTCTGCATGGCCCCTTGCACTTGGGATTCAGCTGTATCCTTTAAGCTGTCTACAGACCCCTCTGTCTAGAAGAACCAGCAGTGGCTAGGTGCCAGGCTGGGATCCCTACTGCTCTGAAGCCCATTATTGTTTCTTCTTTCCTTCCCGTACCTCTTCCCACACTGGGAGGTGTTTCTTTCTCACTTGGGGCATGATATTAGTGGTATTTTGTCCTGTGGATATCCAAGGTTCTGCATATACTTGAAAATCTTTTCTTCCTTTTACTTCATCTGCTAATTACTCCTCAGATTTGGAAGCTTTGCGAAAGTAAAAGCCAGAAAGATTTGCAAGCTAATTCTGCATTGGCCCTGTCATATTTTCTCTGAGGTAATGAAACAGAAACTCGACTCTCAGTTTGAATAAGTGGAAGGAATAGGAGGAGGAAAGGAAAACACAAAACGGATTCTAGCCACAAAAGTCAACATGAAAAGAAAATCAAATAGTATAAGAAGTTCTCTCCTGCATATGGTAACTTCGATGTAGATGCTTCAGGGAGGCCTTCTCTAGCTAGTGTAGGGGACCACCTTTAGGGCTTCGGGTAGTACCCTGATGATTCTTTTTGAAATAATGATTTACTAAAATTGTCTAACACAGAAGCAACAAACTGGCAACAGTGGGTCTGCATGGCCAACAGCAACAGTCCCAGGAAGTGAGCTGCTGTGGCTCACCCCCGACACCCCGACACGACGGGCACCTCCAGGTGGCCCCCATCTCATCCTTTACTCAGCCGGCGGGCACTTGAGTTTGTGAGCCCTGGTCTAAGTTTGTAAGTTTCAAGTTCTAGGATTTCAAGGAGGGTCTCTCGTTCATTTACAACAGACACAGAGTCTATTGCATATTAGGATTCGACGTACGTGTCTAAAATGAATAGATTCAAATCCTTCTCCCTGCCGGAAAAAAAAAATCATTTTTATTCAACTTTGCTTTGTTCCCTCCTTCAAAAAAAGATTTGATGTGTTTATATGACCATTCTGCCATTTCCCCACCATGTACAAAGTCAAGAGGCTTAAGTTTTATTGTCAATGGTCTCATTCGAGGGGATATAACACAGAAGACATAGTCATGGGACTCCTTGGCCTCCTGGAGCCAACCTGTCCAGAGCCAGGGATGCCTTTTCTAACACACACACACACACACCTCTCACACATACACAACACACAAAAACACACATTACACACACCATACACCCTCACCATCACCACCTTGTATCCTGGCTATGTAGAGAGTTATTTTTGATTCATATATCTTGCCAGTCTTCACATCTAGAATGCGAGTGCCAGGAGAGGAGAAAGAAGAGTTTTTTCTGTCGTAGCCTCAAGCCCCGCAAAGAAAAGGGCACTCCATACATGTGAATGGAAATGAAAGACCAACACCCCTCATTTAAATCCAGGACAGTTCTCAGGAGTACAATTCCATGGCATCAAAATATACCTTCCTTCAGCTTCTATCCTGTCCAACGCCCCCAAACCACTTTGCAAACCCACTTATTCCTAGCATACCATGTAAGTCGCTGCATCTTTTTTCCCTCTTCCCAGTCTCCAGTTTTCTCTTTTTTAGCTATTCCTATTGAGTAAATTTATTGTGAGAGAGTATGCCCCAATTTTTCAAATGGCAGGTAAGTGTTATGCTCAACTATTCGTGGCACTGATTCAATAAGCATGTATTGAATTGCTTTAATTTGCCGGGTGCCCAGCTAGGTACCAGGGCTGGAGAGGTGGATGAGACGGGCAGCCCACATTCTCTAAAGGAGGCCACAGAGATCTATCCCCAGGGAAATAGTGAGCTTGGAGAGCTCTCCCCACACCCCAAATACAACTTTTCCTATCTGGTGAACTGCTGAGGACTTATGATGAGTTTCCTGGACAACCAGAACCAAACCCAGCTTCCCAGGGCTTTGAGTACCTTCTCAAGCTGGGTGTGGCCTGGGCAAATATTTTCTCTGGAATCTCATTTCCCTCTCAACATTTCCCCTTTTTTTTTTCCTATTGGTCGCATTACTGTGCCCAGCTGTCTCTCTCTTTCCATCTCACCCAGCTGTCTTTAGGAAAGATCTCATGTTTCCCCGATGTGCACAAGTTGGGATTTGCTCATGGTCCCCGCTCTCTGTCACTGAGTCAAACCTGTTAAATGAGATAATTTATGTGCCAACACTCTGTCCAAGGCAGACACGTGAACATTACCTCTCTTCTCTCTTCATCCCTGAAGAGCCAAGGCTGAAACTGCTTTTCTGTGAGATGGAGCACTCTCATTCTTAGGGCCTGTGTGTGTTTCCATGTCTCTCTTTTCACCACCTTTGTTGAGACTGACAGGTGTTCCAATTAATGCCAAACCCCCTCCCACCAAATGTAAGGGGCGGGGGGAAGAGGCCTGAAAACTGTAACCAACTCATAAAGGCAGTTCTCCAAGCATATACCGTGAAAAAGATCCAAAGACCAAAAGAAGTTGAATGTTTTCTGCACTAGCTCACCTTTTGGTCACGAAAGCCTTTCTTCAATCGTAAAGGAGTTTACACTTTGCTCTGTTTGGGTTTTTTTCCTTGACAGCCCCTAAACAGGTTTCCTCTGGTTGTCTGGTGTGTGGGTGGCTGAAGGGACTTCTCTGGAGGCTGTGGGATGAAACGGCCCTCTCGAAGAGAGATGTGCAAACAAAGCTTGCAGCCCATTCCAAGCACAGGGCCTAATGAGTCATTGCAATTTTAGAAAGCGTATTAATCTACATGATGCCTGAGCCAGAAAGTAGAATTTTCTCAACTGAGAGAGTTGAAAATAGTCTTTGTTACAGGCAACGAGACACTCTTCTCCCTCTTGGCCTATAAATCATCTGTTGGCTCCACACTGGGAAGGCGCTGACATCAGTCCCTATTGGCCAGAGACAGAGTTGTTTCAAGGATAACAGGATACATTCCTATTGCCCAGCACCTCTGGAACCACAACACAGAGTATTTAATTCACATAAGTCACTGAATGATCAGCTCTTACCAAAGCATTTAATACTGGCTCAGTTGCTTCATTATGTGCAACTGTCCTTAACTTAAGCCATGATGCTCCAGTAACAGTTAGAACTTGACCCAGGCTCACAGATTCAGGGGAGATAGATCTGATCTGCTGCTGTGGACTCCAGCTGGGCTTTCCACAAAATGATTAAATCTTACCTGGGGATGGCACTTCTGCTTCATGAACATTCCTTTTATATTTGTTGTGCTTCCGCTGTCTTTTGAGCTGTCTTCATTGACTAAAGTCCGGCCACAGAAAATCACAGAGCAAGGAAAACTATGCTTCTGGTTGAAATCCCTTCAGTTTTTCGGAGCACTTAACTCAGTGGCGTGTAAAAAATTTCTCAGCCTGCCTTAGTTATTTTGCTTAGTGATTGAATCAGCTATTTGCCCCCCCTTTTTTCTTTTCCTTTTCAAACTTCTTCTTTTCCCTCTCTGCCTCCCTCCCTTCCTTCCATGTTTTTTTCATTAGATAACCTAAGATGTATCTTTGATTCTCCAAGTGTCTAGAAACCAAATGACATGAAAAATTAATAATGTTAGAATATTTCTCTTTTTAAAAAATTCAGGGAGTCTTTGTGCTGCCTTTATGACAAAATACATGAACAGAAGGAGGTTTTACTTTATTATGAAGTTTCCCCCATCTAGCTTAGAAAGCACAGAGGATCAGACCAATCCACTATCTCTCAGATAAAGGAAAAGTTTCCCTATCTGATTCCACTGTAATATTAATATGGTGAAAGAGGATTCTGGAAAATATACAACTCTGAGCTTATAAAAATCGATCTCCCGCCTTGTAAGGCTTCAGCCAGAATTAAGGCTAAGGTCCAGACTGGACTCAGCCCTTACAAATGGCCTTGTAACAATTCGGGGTGGAATTTTGAAGACTTTAAGTTGTCTCCTTTCAGAGGGAAGAAGGCAGAGGGAAGGAAAAAAAAGAAAAACCTGCTTTACATTTGAAAAGCTACTTTCTGAAACGGCTGGTTCCCCGCTGGGAGAGCCTCAGATGGGGTTGGCAGTGGATTTGTAAAGGCATCACTCTAATCTCTGTGCAGACAAGATAAATGCTGCTTTACATCTGAAGTCTCTTCTCTGTCCTAAAATCTATATGTTGTTTGCAGTTATGTAAAATTTATACAGGAAAAAATTTTTCTTTTATTAAGAGCAGTTTTTATAGCATAGGTATTTTTCTTCTGGAACACTTTTCCTGCTAAAATATTCAATTGACTTGAGGACTCTCTGCTCCAATGTAAATGTTAGTAGATGTAAATGGCAGGAAATTCTGTGATCATTCACCCCATTTATTCAGACAATTAACTCAACTTGGAATTCAATTGTGCAATCTGTTAAGGCAAGCATCATGTGTTTTTTGCAAGAATATCTTTTGGATAAGGTAAAATTCAGATTTTGAACTGATGAATTATGAAATTGCTTACAGATATTCAAACTTCTCTTTATACTTCTTACTTCCTGCAGTCAGGAATGACATGCTTCAAATCTTGTGATCTTATATCACAGAAGTAAAATTACCATAAATTGTTTTCCTTTCAAACTGGGACAGTTTAAAGAATGAAAGGGGCTCTTGTTATGCATATGGCAACATCGGGCAGAAACCTGGACTGTCCAAGCAAATGTGCACAGGAGGGATTGAGTTTTAAAATCTGCAAATAAATCAGCACTAGATAAACATGTTCTGGCCCATCCCACTGCATTTTTTAAAATGCACTTTTTTGGTGTAAAAGTGTAATTAATTTCAAAAAAACAAGAAAATACATTTAAGTGTATAGAAGAATGAAATACTTCTACTTTCATTTCCAGAGACAATCCCTGTTATTATGTTGATGTATATTACTCCAGAACTGAAATATATACCCGTATGTCACATTTATGTTTATACACACATATACATATTTAGTAGGAAAGGAAAAACTTTTCCGCAGTCCTCTTAGGGTCCCTCAGTTGATCTGGAATTAAATTAACAAAGAGATTAACAGAAGAAAAGCCTGTGGATTTCTTTAATAGAAGTTTCTGGAGCTTCTCTGGTGGCTCGGATGGTAAAGAATCTGCCTGCAATGCAGGAGACCCAGGTTCTATATCCCTGGATTGGGAAGATCCCCTGGAGACGAGCACAGCAACCCACTCCAGTATTCTTGCCTGGAGAATCCCATAGACAGAGAAGCCTGGTAGGCTATAGTCCATGGGGATGCAAAGAGTTGGACACGACTGAAAGCCTAATAGTTTCACTTGCAATACAAGTTTTCCATGAGCCTTCATAAAGAAATGAAGACCTGAAGAAACAACTGAATTGAATGGTTTTATTCTAGGTTTGGTGAAGAGTGGAAGGTTGTGGAGAAATATTATAGGGCAAGAATAGGAGCTAAGTGTGGTGAAGTAGGGGAGATTTAGCAAGGCCTAAGTATTCAGTCTTCTCTGAGCACTTCCATCCTGGAGCTAAGGAGGCTCCTTTCCTCTGGGTACAGTCAGGGTACCTGTCACAGGAGGGTCTTAGGACTGCTTCCGGGAAAGAGGGCAGGGGAGTGTCATAAATATCTTTCTGCTTCTGCTGTTTTCTCAGCTCCATCAGCTTAAAATATTTAATATGCCAAGGTGGTTTTTGTTTAGTGACTAAGTCGTGTCCGACTCTTTGCGACCCCATGAACTGCAGCACGCCAGGATTCCCTGACCTTCCTCATCTCCCACAGTTTGCTCAAACTCATGTCCTTTTAATCGGTGATGGCATCCAACCATCTTATCCTCTGCTGTCCCCTTCTCCTCTTTTTTTTAAATTAAAAATGTTTTTTAATTTTTATTTTGGGGTAATGTGTCCTGAACCCCATCTATATATATTTACATATTTATATTTACATTTTCATATGAGAAGAACTCTTGTTCTGTGCTTATATACTGTACATTAGTTCTGCAGCTTGCCTTGCTGTTTCTGTATCAAATGTTCTTCTGTAGCAACAACTTTTAAGGCTATGTTGCATCCCATTATATGAATGTACCATATAATCTCCATGTTTAACTAATCTCCATAGTAAAGGGTACATTTTAAAAAGGGTAAAATCATGACTCCCATACAAGTTTAAAACAAATGTATGTCAAAGATTTTATCTTATTAATTAATGAAGAACCAGGAAGTTATTACAACCAGTTTTAAAAAACCTCAAACTATCTCAGATGTTTAGAGTTAGATAAAGAGTACTGAAATAAATTTACAAATAGATGCAATACTGGTTAAAAAAAAAAAAAAAGATTGGCATCCACAGGGAAATAATCAGTTGTTTTCCACCAGACACGATTTGTATTTTTATAAACAGGAATAATTTGCATTACTATTTGTTTTCTACATGTGAACTTCTCTCCAGAATTGTGAAACAGCACCCTTAAATAGCACAGATAATGATAGAGAGCTAAACAGAACACCTAGTAAGTTTCAAAATCTCTAAATTTTTCCTTACTATCACACTGTTATGTCATATTTTCCAGATAATACACTGTAACTGTGAAAATTCCAACAAGAAAACCCTGTTGTCTTTCATTTTAAAATTTGGGATAAATTGCTAGAAATGTAGTATCTAGATCAGAGGGCAGAGTTTGCAACTGAAGCAATGGAGAATTAGCTAGTATTTTAAGGCGGTTGACACGTAGTGCCAAATTTTCCTCTAGAAAGACTGTACGATTCACACTCCCACCAGCAGTGTAGGTGAGTGCTAGGTCCCCCAGATCACACGAAAACTTACTCAGCTTCAGTTTGTGATGAAGATCATGACTTTTTAAAACCTCATAAACGCACGCCTTCAGACTCCTGTCTCTGTCTCGTCTAATGTCTGTTTCATAGCACTCTGGAACTGTAGCTTTGACAGCCTTCTATTTTGTTTGTTTGTTTTTAAATTTTCTCTTTTTGCCTGCACTGGGCAGCCTGTAGGATCTTAGTTCCCTGACTAGAGATCAAACCCATGCCTCCTGCATTGGAAGCACAGAGTCTTAACCACTGGACCGCCAGGCAAGTACTGTCAACCTTCTGTTTTGAAAGTCCCATGAACAATAAGAGCTCCAGAGGGGCAGCAAAACCCTTGAGTGTGGACCAGATATGATCTTCTCTATTTTCTGTATCAATTTTCATTTTCCCCCATGCTTTTTCTGGACATCTTCTTTGGTGTTAGCTTAAGCTATCCCTGGCTGCTGTTTTTAATCTTTAGCTATTGTTGGGAAATCTCAGGCACAGGGACTCTGGTCACTCTGTCCAGAGCTAGAACCTTGGTGCCAGTTGCCCTGGCCATGTTTTCCTCTCCCAGATTCTTTGTCCTCTTCCCTGACCCTCTGATGGTTGTGTGTGCCAAGTTGCTTCAGTCGTGTCCGGCTCTTTGTGACCCCTTGGACTTCGGCCCATCAGGCTCTTCTGTCCATGCAATTCTCCCATGCAAGAATACTAGAGTGGGCTGCCATGCCCTCCTCCAAGGGACTTTCCCGACCCAGAGATCAAACCCGTGTCTCTTGCATCTTCTGCATTGAAGGTGAATTCTTTACCGCTGAGCCTCCTGGGAAGCCCTCAATGGTTAGAACACAGAGCTAAACACCTGGTGGCCTGTGGGAAAAGTAATTCAAAAAGCAGAATTGCCCATGTTTACATAATTTTATAATCTCTTGTTTCTGTGCAGGTGGAAGAATTTGGGTCTTGGCATAAATGCAGGAATTATAATGGGAAATGATTTTCAATTTTTCCCACAAATGAATAGACACTGGGACAGTTGTTCTTGTTTGTTCATTTCCCTGTTTGCTTGTTTTCTCAAATGCTTGATGATATTTTCATGGCAACTTGGCCTTCCTAAAGTGGGCTTATTTGAACAAATATCAAAGTTTGTTTGCAATCCCTGAGTTAGACTCTACCCCAAAGTGTCTTTTACCATCTAGTATGATAAAATGAGCAGAAACGAGTTTAAATTACTATCAAGGTTAGTCAAAAAGCAGGAAAAAATGAAAAGTATACTGGGAAAATAAATCAGGAAGGAAAATGGAGGAGGCTAGATGAGGCAATGCTTTTGCTAAGGGATCGACCCAGTGTTTTCTACATAATTTACATATGAACACCATGATGTTTCATTTGTTTGCCTTTATGTTTTAGCATCACCTGCCTGGACCACTGTATTTAACCACAACTACCTTCTCCCGTATCAGTGTCACTCCAGGTACCTGGTTGCAGGAGTTTCAAGGAACAGCAAGAGTTTCAAGGAACAGAAAAAAACCAAACCAGGGTTAAGTAATAAAGACAATGTGCTGTGCTGTGCTTAGTTGCTCAGTCGTGTCCGACTCATGCAATCCCATGGACAGCAGCCCACCAGGCTCCTCTGTCCATGAAGACTCTTCAGGCAAGAATACTGGCATGGGTTGCCATGCCCTCCTCAATAAAGGCAATAACACATGTCTAATGAAAGCTAGATAAAATGATCACTTATCAGTGTGATATAAGCCTAGATTTTTATGGGACTGAAAGGGGCCTCACAGCCTACAGTATTTCTATCTTCTTATACCCCAGTGTGTTTGTTAGGGTAACACTAGGTTTTGCTTTAGTGTCAGTGGTGCATTTCTTCCTAGCATAAGAGTGAAGTTATAGGTCAGCTTGGGAAGTTTGCCTCCACAGAGTCATCCAGGGGCTCAAGTTGGTGAAGACTTTGCCATTTGCAACATGTAGCTTCCAAGATCAGCTTGCTTATTTTCATTCCATTGGAGGAAGGGAGGAAATGCCTATAGGAGCAGGCAGAAGATATTTCAGACTTGGAAGATCTGTTCTTTAGCCTTACAAACTATTAGCTAACTCTTAGTTACAAAGGTCACCCAACTGCAAGGGAAGCTAGGAAATGTAATCTAGTTGTGTGCCTGAGAAAAAGACGATGCAGATTTTACTCAACAAATAGCAGTCTCCACCTCATTTTTTGTAATCAGGTTTCTCCTACAGAATGAGAAATAAGGTGGGGAGTGGGCACAAAAACTACAAACAGTAGTCAGTAGATTATTTGTTCCTGAAAGTAGAGATCATGGTTGTTGATCTGTGTCTCTCCCTCATTTTGCCATGAGCCTGCTGCAAAGCAGCTGGTGAATACATGTTGGAAGATTGAATGAATGAATACTTTCAGGTATCATGTATGGTTGAGTGATTTTATGATAGTTTTTTATTGTTAAATATTTTTTATTAAACATACACTTCTAATACTAGCTTTTTGACATAAGAATCTATATATCATCCAATTCACTCAAAGTATATGGTTCAGTGGTTTCTGGTATATACTCAGAGTGGTTTACAGCCATCACTATAGTCAATTTTAGGACATTTTCATCACCCCAAAAGAAATCCTATACCCATTAGCAATCAGTCCTCACTTCCAGCAAACTTCTCTGGCCCTAAACACATACTAATTTTCTTTCTGTCTCTACAGGCATGCCTATTGAACATTTTATAGAAATGGAATCATATAATATGGGTCTTTGTGAATGGCTTCTTCACCAATCATAATATTCCAAAGTTTCATCCATTTTGTAGTATATGTCAGCACTTTATTCCTTTTTATTGCCAAATGATATTCCACTATATGGATACATCGTATTTTATTCATCTCTTCATCAGATGATAAAAATTTGGGTTGTCCCTACTTTTTATATATTATGAATAATTGTGCTATAAATGTCCATATTCAAGTTTTTCTTTTTTCTTTGATATATACCTAGGAGTGGAATTCTGGGTCATTTGGTAACTTATGTGTAATCTTCTGAAGAACTGTCAGACTTTTCCAAAGTGACTGAACCATTTTACATTATGGAATGACTTTTTAAATCTCCAGTATTTTAATGAATAAATGTATTGAGCTCTTAGGATGTTTTAAACACTGAGGTGATGATGATGACAAAGTTCTTGTTCTTGTGGAATTTATGATCTGATAAAAGGGGACAAACAACTGCAGAAACAAATCACATAGATGGATTTCATGTTATAACAGATATTATGAAGGTCATTAGATAGGCTTGTGTGATGGAGCAGCTTATGTGAGACTGGAAATGCTCCTACAGGTTGAGTCCTCAATGAGGCCTCGATGAGGAGATGACATTTGAGCTGAGACCTGAATGGTAAATTCTGGCTATGAAAGAATGTAGGTGAAGAGTGTTCCAAGTAGAGGTACCAATGATTTTGATTACAAATTGTGCATAAAAATCCAAGGAAGTAAAAAGTCTGAACCAACTTCCTTGAAGAAGGAGAGGCCATTGTTCCTACCTGTGGATAACTGATTTCCGGCAAACTGTGTTCAGCACAAGTCAGCCCAGCTGCTCTGACACAATGGCCAAGACTTCGCAGCAAGGCTCGGAGTTCTCTTGCTCATGCCTGTTATTCACTCCTAAGCTGGGCCATGTCTCCACTCACTCTTCCACCTTACTGATGAAGAATCTCAATCCTTTTCTGAGATTCACAGGATTCAGGGTAGTGGTTCCCTTAAGTGAAGCACAGCTCATTTAAGCAGTCGTGTTCTCCTGTGTTAGCTGCTATCAAGGGCCATCTGTATGAATGAACACCAAATGCCAGAGAGATGCCTGACCATGGAGCTGCCTCTCCACAACTCAAGGCAGGAGCTTACAGAGTGAAGATTCTCACAGCCTCTTCTGTAAGTGGCTTGTACTGGTCTCCTTCTTTTCTCACATTCTCCCATCTTTCAGGAGGGCTCCTCTAAACATCTCCCTGTGAGGTCTCTGTTTGCAATAGACAAGCGTCCAAGGCTATTGTAGGGACACCTTGCTCTGTGAAGGGGAAGGAACCATGCCTTTGGGAGGGACATATCTGTTTACTGCCAAGACTTATAGGCAAGCCTGTCCCCAAAGAGACATTAGAGGAGAAATAACTGCAAACTTCGTTACTCCTAGCTGAGTGAGTGAAGTGAGTGAAGTCGTCGTGTCCGACTCTTTGCGACCCTATGGACTGTAGCATACCAGGCTTCTCTGTCCATGGGATTTTCCAGGCAAGAGTACTGGAGTGGGTTGCCATTTCCTTCTCCAACTCCTAGCTGAGTACCCATCTAATCTAAATCGTCCTTTGGAAACCATATTAAGGGAGCACCTGCTGTTTGTTTGCTGTGTTCCACTTTGACCTGGTTTCTTTCCAGTTAATTTAGAGCCACTGCTGACTTCATTGATTTATGTAGCAAATAGGTATTTCTGCAACACCGAATGTGCAAGCATTCAGGAAATATAGCCATGAATGGGACTGACAAAGACTCTGCCTTTATAGAAGATAATATACCAGTGAGGAAGACAAGTCATCAAGATAAGATAAGATAAGATAGTGTGTGCCATAAAAGAAAGAAACAAGAATATCATATAGAGATTAATAATGATGGCGGGCCTATTTTACACAAGATGGTTTAAAGAGGTGTTGAGGAAGTGATGCTGAAATGGACCAAAGGCAAGAAAGAGAGGGAGAGAGAGAAGTAGCAAGTCATGGGGACAGGATCCCAGCAGAGGACACAGCAGACACGAAGGTGAGGCGGTGAAGGGCAGGGAGAGGGGTGGGTGGGCTTGGGGAACTGAGGGAAGACCTGTGCTCCTGCAGCATTGAAAGCCAGGGAACCGGTGTGACCGGTCGCCGAGGCAGAGACAGGCAGGTACGCGATCCGGGAGGCCTCCTGGATCTGGGGAAAGATGGCAGGCTTTGCTGTCACTGTGCTGGGAAGTCCCGGAAGCGTCTTACTTTGGAATCAGAGATGATCAAATTTCCCTTCCAAAAACATCCCTCTGCCTTATAATAACAGCTGGGCAAATAAAGCGTCTTCTCTGGATTCATGACCACTGCTGCTGCTGCTGCTGCTGCTGCTAAGTCGCCTCAGTCGTTTCTGACTCTGCGTGACCCCATAGACGACAGCCCACCAGGCTCCCCCGTCCCTGGGATTCTCCAGGCAAGAACACTGGAGTGGGTTGCCATTTCCTTCTCCAATGCATGAAAGTGAAAAGTGAAAGTGAAGTTGCTCAGTCATGTGAGACTCTTAGCGACTCCATGGACTGCAGCCCACCAGGCTCCTCCGTCCATGGGATTTTCTAGGCAAGAGTACTGGAGTGGATTGCCATTGCCTTCTCCTTCATGACCTCTAGAAAACTTCTATTTTCGTTTTTCTGAACTATTTAAGAGCTTTTAGGCTTGAGTCTAGATGTGCCTTCAGAGTGGCTTACTTACTAAATAGACTTATCCCGAAGCTATTGAATCTGTTGAGTGGGCAGGGTTTTTTCTTCTTTTCTGATCCTTTGTTGATGTATAACATACATAGAGAATAGTCAGTAAATTATAAGGATTTTTCCAAATTTACTACATAGCTCTGTAATCAGCATCTAAGTGAAGAAACAGAGTATTACCCACTTTCCAGAGCAGAAGCCCTGCTCAAACCACAACTTTTTTAGTCTCTGTCCTCTTCTCAAAGTTAACCACAATCCTAACTTCTAACGACATAAAGTAATCTAACCTGGTTTTTAACTTTGTGTAAATGGAATCATTAACATTTGTATTCTTTTATGTCTGCCTGCTTTCAGTCAACATTATATTTATAAAATACATTCATATTTGTTGTATATAGTTGTAGTTCATTCCTTCTTTGAACCATTGAAAAGATTTTTCAATGTGTGGATTCACCACAATTTATTCCACTATCCATGGGCATTCAGGTATTTTGCTGCTATGAGCTTTCTTGTACCTATTTTTCTCTGTTAAGTATATACATTGGTGTTCTGGAACTAGCTTGTACCAGCTTACAAAGCCAGTTATTCCCATTTGTTCCCATTTTGTGCTCACTGATGTCAGGCTGTAGCTTAAAATCACACAGTGAGAATATTTATACGATGGAAATAAACAAATGCTACAAATTGGGGCTTTTATTTCTTGTTCTTTTTATTGTTCCCAGAAGGGTAGTTGTTAAACATATAATAGCACCTGGGGGTAGGTACTCAAGAGAAATTCCAGAGCCTTAGCTACGTATATATTCATCTTTAGTAAATACAGACAGGCAGGTTTCCCAAGTAATCGTGCCAGTTTCCACTCCCACAGGAAACCAGCAATCTAAGAGAATCACTATCACTCTATATCTTCACCAACACTTAATTATTTCTGTCTTTTTAAGTTTAGCCATTCTGTTGAAGATCTCAGTATCATTTTAATTTGCATTTCCCTGATGCATAATGAAAATTGAACACTTTTTCATATGTTTATTGGTTATTTGTTTGTTTACATTTATCTTTTTGTGAGATGTGTGAAATGCCTAGTCAAGCCTTGTCCATTTTTCTTTGGCGTTTTGTCCATTTCTTATTGATTTGTAGCTCTTTAAATATAGTGAGTGCAAGCCAGTTATGCATTCCTGAATAAGAAACACTCTCAAAACTTTGGCTTAAAACAATGATTCTGTGTTGCTCATGATTCTGTGGGTTAGTAGTGACTTGGGCTGGGCTCACCTGTGCTTGACCATCTGGCTGCAGGTGCCCGAAGACCCCCCATCTAAGATGGTCCCACTCACATGTCTGCTTGTTGGTTGGAGCAGCTCTGTTTTCCTCCATGGTTTCTCCAGTAGGTGGACTCGGGCTTGTTCACATGGCAAATTCAAGGTTCCAGCCACAGCCTGAAAAGAGCAAGCCTGAATGCACAAGTGCTATTCAAACTTCTGCCTGCGTAATGGTTGCTGATGACCCCAGGCAGACCCCCTGGCTGCTGCAGAGCTAGTGTGGACGGGACTGTGCAAGGGTGTGCTCCTAGGAAGGCATGATTCTGGGGCCACCGTTGTAATAACCTACCACAGTCTACCACAAACCCCTTTGTCTACTTTTGAAATCCAGAGCGAGAAGAAACTTTTCATCACATCATCCATTCACCTGCTGATTAGGCACATTAAAAATTAAGGCTCCTTGAGAACCAAGGAAAAAAGGCAAGAAGATCCAAAAAGCAATGGACTCATGAATAGTGTGACAAGATCCTGGTTGCAAGAGAGCCGCAGTGGAGTGAAAGGGGGCTTGCCTCTCATCTCTACTCCTCTTGTCAGGTTTTGTGGCTCCTGCAACATCCAGGCCCCCCCGAAGATGTTCCTTCTTTCCTGCTGCAGGTGCACCTGTGCTCCCCAGCTTCCATGAAGACAGGACCGTGCTGGGAAGGAAGGCCACAGGGCATTGCAAACCTGTGTGCGCTTCTAAAGTGCGATGTAAGCTAGTGGGTGGCTTCAGGTAGATAGAAGACAATGCCTGTGCTGTTGGTTAGAAGTGAAGCAACGCATTAAAAAGCAACCACCTACAAAAATGACACAGAAATCCAACTTGGAAGTGAGCAAAGTACTTGAATAAATATTTCTCTAAAGAGAATAAGCAGTCAATAAGTACATAAAACGTGAATACCATTGGTTGTTAGGGAAATGCAAATGAAAACTTCAATTAGTTATCACATTTTATCTACTAGGATAAAACAAACAGAAAACAAAATAAGCGTTGTCAAGGATATAGGTAAATTGGAATCCTCATGCATTGCTAATAGGAATGTAAAATGGTGTAGTCACTGTGAAAAACAATTGAGCAGTTCCTGCAGAATTTAAACACCGAACTACTGTGTGACTCAGCAATTCCACTTCTGAGGTATATATCCAAGAGAATTGAAAGCAGCAGCATTATCCACAAGAACCAAAAGTAGAAACAAGTCAAGTGTCCATCAACTGATGAATAAACAGTGTCATGTGTGTGTATATATATATAATAGAATTTTATTCAGTCATAAGAAATGAAATTATGCTACATACCAAAACACGGACGGACCTTGGAAACATTATGCTAAGTGAAACAAACCAGACATAAAAAGCCACATACTATATGATTCCACTTATACTGAGGTACCTAGAATAGGCAAATTCAAAGAGGCAGCAGAATAGGAGTTGCCAGGGGCTGGGGGCAGGGAGAATGAGGAGTTACTATTTAATGGATACAGAGTTTATGCTGGGGGTGATGGCAAAGTTTGGAGTATAGAGCATGTGGGTGGCTGCACGACCTTGTAAATATATTTAATGCAACGAATCATACAATTACAAATGGTTAAAATTGTTAATATTATATTACATGTATTTATGTGTATGGTAGTCACTCAGTCATGTCCGACTCTGTGATTCCATGTAGCTCACCAGGCTCCTCTTTGTATGGAATTTTCCAGGCAAGAATACTTTTACTACAATGCAAAAGAAAAAGCTACGACTCTTTGATTCCTTTCTCTGCCTATTTGTGACTTGGCTTTCACATTTTATCCTTCAACAATTTTTTTGTCATCCTCGTAGCCATTATGTTAACATCTTTAGAAAAAATTTTGATAAGGGACCAATTTTGTAGAAACCGCTTAGGGACCATACCCACCTCTCAGGTTGCTTCCATGATCTGTGGCTTATCCCAGTGGGAGGGCATCACCAACAGACAAAACTTTTTACATGAAATCAAATTTTGAATTTGTGAATTCTCATTCTAAGCAAAGCTATAGAAAACATTTCTGGATTCTCAAAGAATGATGTGACTACTCTAACCTTATATTTCTATATGTTTTTAAACAGAAAAACATTCCAACAATGTTTGAGAATCTTGCAATCAATCATGCAGGGCCAGAAAAAGTGGGACATTCCCACTCTTTATGTCACAGAGGCTGGCTGGTGAACAAACCTAATATCTTCCATCCTTTTCAGGGGACCAAGAGGCAAACTGAATTATCTGTACTGTATCTGGCCGGATCACAGCTTTTGCATAGAAACGTTTATTTTCCCTATCAAATCTCTTGGCACTTAGAAGACTCAGATTTAATCACTTGTTGCAGCCGAGAAGCTGATATTCTGAACAATTTGTCTTATTTTCTTTAAAAAATTTTTAAAAATTTAAAGCAATTCATATAACAACATGCTCACCTTCACGTATAAATAAGACTCTTGATTGAGAAATGAAGAGAAGTAAGAGGAGGTATCCTTTAGGTAAAATAAATGGGTAAAGTAAGAAAAATGCTTGGATCTGTGTTTACATAAAGGATAAGTCTAAGCATAAACATACTGTAAAAGGAAGGAGGAATATATGACCAAGGAATGTGAGCACAGACCTCTGAGGGAACCTCAGGAAGCATTTGCCGCCTTTTGTAGAAGAAAAGATTGGGTCAATTCATCAAAATTAATATTCCTAAGTTATATGTTGGGGCTTCCCTGGTGGCTCAGAGGTTAAAGCGTCTGCCTCCAATGTGGCAGACCCGGGTTCCATTCTTGGGTCTGGAGTTCGATCCCTGGGTCTGGAAGATCCCCTGGAGAAGGAAATGGTAACCCACTCCAGTATTCTTGCCTGGAGAATCCCGTGGACAGAGAAGCCCCATAGGCTCCAGTCCATAGGGTCGCAAAGAGTCAATAAAAAGGCATATTTAAAATCAGTAAATGAGTCAGAATTTTATTGACTGGTTAGTTGACTCATTTTAAGCAGTAATTTCTTTAAAAATATTCCTATGTAATGACTTGTAAGACTTAGGTATTTTCTGCTGAATATGATTTACAGTCCGTTCCTGGAGTTCTAGGCACCTAAGATACCTGTATGAAGTTAAAAAAGTGAAAATGTTAGTCACTTGGTCGTGTACAACTCTTTTCAGTCCTATGGAGCCCACCAGGCTCCTCTGTCCATGGAATTCTCCAGGCAAGAATGTTGGAGTAGGTAGCCATTCCCTTCTCCAGGGGATCTTCCTCACCCAGGGACTGAACCTCCGTCTCCCACATTGCACGCAGATTCTTTACCACCTGAGCCACTAGGGAAGATACATGTATAGAAACCACAAAGGTTACATTTCTCTATACACATGAAATCTACTGTTCTACTCAAAGGCAAGTGGTGGTCATTAATATGGGTAGAAATTTGGGTTGGGGCCATGGCCCACAGATGGGGAGGGACAGACAGGTAAAGTTCAAAAGAGAAAGAAAGTTGAAAGACAATGTCAGCAGAAACTTCTAGGTAACTAAAGAAAACTGAAGCTGTTCTTTGTTTTCCAAATTGGAAATCTAGCCTGATTTCAGGGGCAAGAAACTATGTCTCCTGACAGCCTGCCTCACCCCCTGCATCTAAACTGCCTGCTAACCATCACCTCAACTTCCCTTAAATGAAACCCCCCCGCCATTGTTAGACATAAATACCATTGACATTTAAATATTTAATAGAGTTAGCCACCTGGATGAATGGAATCCCTTAAGTTTAAGGGATAATAGCAGTTCTTTACTTTTGCCTTTCTGGATCAGGGTGATGATTTCTGCCCAGGGCCCCTAAAGAAGGGCAATAAAGTCCTTAGAAGAAAATGAAGGTATCAAGGGAGGGATGAGCACGTGGTCGTACAGGTACACACACACACACACACACACACGCTCACACATGCGCACGCACACATGCGCACAGTTAAGCACATCCTATATGACCTCCCTATACCCTCCACTTTGCCAGGTTGGGATGAGGTCTCCAGTTCTTTATGTTCCACTCATGTGTGACCCTGGAAAGTAATTTTCTCTCTGTAATCCAGAAGCACTGGATAATGAAATGAGAACCTACCCCAGAGTGTAAGGAATGCTCATAAAATAATGACAAATGACTTGGCAGTTTCCTTTGACCAAGACATTTATTGGTTGGTAGATTAAATCATTCTCTGATTTCTTTATAAATCTTTTGAAAATTATCAGAGTTCAAACTTGTCAAGAGAAATTTGTTTTAAAGTAACCCTTTTATTATTTGGAATGCACAGGTTTTTTATGTAATAATAAGTGCTTTTTAATATGAAAGCAATTCATGCTTATTAAAGAAAACTAGGAGAATACTTGTAACCAGAAAGAAAAAACACCCACTGTGCCAATCACAAACATATCTGTTAGTATTTTGACATCATTTTTAGAACCTTTCTATACTTAGGTATTTGTGCTTTTATTTTACATAATTGAAGTCTTACTGTGTTTACAGTTTTCACACTTGATTTTTGAACATTTAATATTTCATCATTTTACATTGTTTTACAAAGCCTTCCTAAAAGTTTTTTTTTTTTAATAACCGTTAACTATTCTAACAAGTAGATGTAGTAAACCTTACCTTTATAGCTGGGTTATTAGGTATTTAAATTCCCAGAATGACCATATTGGTAGGACATTGCTGGACTCTCATAGAACCAGGAATACCACAATTTTGAGTTTATAAATTCTTTAGAGATAATTTAAGGTAATTTTATTACCCTGGTGAACAGGGATTAGTATTTTTTTCAATTATCAACCTTTTTTTTTAAGGTTTTATCTGTACTTTTGCTTTTCTAAATTAACTTAGTAATGGCAGTGATCATTTCAGTGGCCTGTAAAACGTGAGTTATCTCCTGTGGTGACCTGAATGGGAAGAAAATCTGAAAATGAAAGGGTATGTGTAAACATATAGCTGATTCACTTTTACAGCAGAAACCAACACAGCGTTGTGAAGCAACTATACGCCAATAAAGATTAATGAAAAAAAGGAAGTTACCTCTCTTCTTTGTAACTGTGGAAACAATAGCAGGGCATTCCAAGACATTTAGTTGGAAGAACAAAAGGAACATATTTTATTATGCAAATATGTGCTTTTCCACCTACAGCAGGTTAGCTGAAAATGGAGAAAGTGGCAGGCCAAGTTTTCTGCCAAGTTATTAGTGCTTCTCTTACAATTAAACTCAGATCTACTTATTACTATTACTTAAAAATTATCCACCTGATTTACTAGAATAGTTCATGTCCCTCATTTTCTATTAAAGACATTTTTCCATGTTAAGGTTTTAACATCTGATCTAGGAAAACTCTTTGTTTAGAATACCTACCAGTTGGGAGCCTTGTGATGACTAGTGATGAATCATTCTGATTTGCTTGAATAAAACAAAAAGAAATTTTTTAAAAAGCCTGGAGAAACTGAAGGGTAGTGCTGGCTTCATGTATTGAATAGCTTGACCTGGCTCAAATTATGTGTTAGGACCTAATTGTCCATTTCTACATCTTTTCACTCTGGATTTCCCTGGATGCTCAGTCATGTCTGACTCTTTACGACCCCATGGACTGTAGCCCACCAGGCTCCTCTGTCCATGGAATTCTCCAGGCAAGAATACTCAAGTGGGTTGCCATTTCCTCCTCTGGAGGAGTTTCCTAATGCAGAGATTGAACCCGCATCTCTTGAGTCTCCTGCATTGGTGTATTTTTTACCACTGCACCACCTGGGAAGCCCTGCCCTGGGTACTATCCGTCATCCAATGAGCCTTTTCTCTGCTTGTGATTAAGAAATCTACCTCAGTTTTAGCCTCCAAACTCTACCTGTATTACAGCTGTGCATTACAGCTGGTATTACATGTGAAGAGAGAGATGACTCTTTGATGAATTAATACCTGCAATGTGGGCAATATGAGATGAGATTTTTGCAAGACCTAAGTCTAATTCATTTCACACTGCCCACATTGCAGTCATTAATTTATCACATAGTCATTGTGTGCCTGCAATAAACCATGAGCGAAGCGTGATCTTATTAGTCACTCAATAAATATTTGCTGAATGAATAAATGTGACCCCGAAGAGGCAGGTGACTGTCATAAATCGTTATGAAATGTCAGTTCTTAACATTTGATCAACTGAAGAACAGCAACCCAGAACATACGGACTGTGAGGAGGAGAAATGGTGCCAAGATCAGGTTATGCAGACTACAGCATTTTAATGTTCATGTTGCTTATCCCTGAAGGGCTAGGAACTTACATAGTATTAATAGGTCATTATTATAATAAATTCCTTGTCTGACCTTAGCCAGAACCATGCACAGCTAGGTGGAAAGGAGTGTGAGAACTTAGTTGATACATTACCTAAATAATTGGATTTCTCAGGTTTGGGTATTAACTGTTGATTTTCTCACACTGAATGCAATACAGAGGCATCCACAGATTATAAAAGAACCAGAAGCATGTATCGTAAGGCCTTCTGGGGTGAACGTTGTTGTTTGGTCTCAACCAGCATCCATTCACTCTGTTTCAGCAGAAGCCTAACTTTTGTCAGAAGGTCGTACCTCCACCTCCTATCCAGGCCTTTTGAGTCTCTGGGAACCCCATTTCTTACTTGAGGAAAAGGGTGGATGTATGACCAAAATGAAGCCAGTGGGACATCGTCTCCTGGGACCTTGGGCTTTGAGGTGTGTTGTGAAAAGACACAACAAAAACAAGAGGAAGAGGTGGAGATACCACATTCCGTTTGCAGCCGTGACGATGTAAGCAAGGATCTCACGCTGCCCTAGTTCTTGATAGTCTGACCCTGCAGCCATCCACCAGTCCCAGGAAGGGGGTTACTCATGAGACACAGACCACAGAAGAACCCTCCCTGGTGTGTCCATCCCACATGTGGCCACAGAGCAAAATGGACAAAAACTCCTTTCCACCTAGCTGTGCAAGGTTCTGGCTAAGTTCAGACAAGGTATTTATTATAATGATGACCTGTTAATACTAGGTAAGCTCCTAGCCTTGCAGGCATAAGCAACAAGAACATATTGTTCTTCTCCCCAAGGGAAGAACGAAGGACTATGGAGGGCAAGGGTCAAGAGGTGCCTCCCAGGGCGGAAGTGCAGCCAGCTACACTGAAAATTCTCCACTGTTTCAAATAAGGGCTCTTGTGTGGTTTTTCCTATTCTCTCTCTCCCTCATGTTGCAAGTCAGTGCATTAGGGGTAGTCAGCTTTCATTCAGAGGAAGGTTGCCAGACCTTTAAGAAGTACTGGGAGGTTGCTTGTTGCTCTGGAATTTTTGACTCAGATCTAACGTAGCTCAGTCAGTAAAGAATCTGTCTGCAATGCAAGAGACCCGGGTTCGATTCCTGGGTTGGGAAGATTCCCTGGAGAAGGAAGTGGCAACCCACTTCAGTCTTCTTGCCTGGAGAATCCCATGGACAGAAGAGCCTGCCAGGCTACAGTCCATGGGGTCGCAAAAGTTGGACATGACTTAGGGACTAAACCACCACCACCAAATGTGTATTCCAAGTTTAATGCTGGCAACAGTGATTTCAGCACTCGAGAAAAGACCTTAGCTGGATGAGACATTAGTTGTTTCCCTTTGTGAGAAGAAGGTGGGTGAATTTTATTTGGATGTAAATGTAAGGAAGCCAAGAAGATATGTAAGGATGTATGACTATTGAGCAGCCGGAAAGGTAAATGCCAGTAGACACGTGACATTTTCTGTCCCAACATGAAACCACCCTCTTGCCTTGACTTGTCCTGCTCCTTTCTCAGTGTATTCAGGAAGGGTAAATCTAGTGCTGGTATATAGCAGAGCCAAGTGGTTCAGAAGGAGAGCTGGGGAGATCAGCCAGGAGACTAGTATAATAGTTTAGGTGAGAAACTATAAAAAGACTTGACTTGAATCAGCACAGGAGGTTAGCGAGCTGGTGATTGCCAAAGAGAAAGCAGAGAAAGAGAATGAGCAGGGATTCAAAATGACAAGCTGAGAAAGAGGGAAACATCAAAGATGATTCTGAGGCTTGAGACTTTGTTGACACCAGTAGCAGGAACTGGAAGTCTAATGGGAGGAAAGCATTGCAGAGCAAGGCATAAGTGCACTCAGTTTTAAAGGTTCGCTTGTTTACAACACATCCTTTTGGATACTTGGGGGGCCGCTGGCTGTGCCATGAGGTGTGCAGCTAGCAGAACCACACAGATCTGCTCAAGCTATAGGCTGCAGGCTCAACAGCTCTGTGGGAGTCTCCTGGATCGTGGTGCCCTGTTTGTGTTGGTCATTCTTGGCATATAGTAGACATTAAAGAGCTATATTTGTTCACCCCACTGCGTGTGGCAGCTATTTGCTATTTTGTGCCAGTCTCCTCTGTTTCTGCTAGATTATGCCTTTTTTTTTTTTTTTCAGAGAAATAAGCTCTTTTCCCATGTATGTATTTTTTGTGTAACTTTACTTAAGGCACCCTGTCTTCCTCTGACCAAGAGCTGGACGTGTGACATAAGCTAGGTCAATGTTTCATCTTCTCCCAGGTCTTTAAATCTTGAGTAAAGTGGGGCATTTGTTAAAACAATTGGTCTCGATTTGTTTCAGCCATTGAAACCTAAAAGACTATCTGTCTTTAGAGATGTCCCAGAAATCCTGGTTCCTGATTTTTTCAAACCCAATTCCCCAACCTTCCAACAATTGTCTTTTCTGCTTATCATCTATCACAGCTGTTTCTTGCTTTCAATTATAAAAGTCTTGCTACAGAAATAATCATATAGCTAGCAGTCATCCACCTTCTTATATGAGCACTATTCTAAGCCATTTAGAACAATAATTAATCTAGTTTTCTTGTAGAAACAAATAGTGTAGCTGACTACGGGAAATCTCCTAGTGTTTGAAAACCATTTATATTGGGAGGTAATTCATATCTAGCCGGGACCTCACCTATAAAAAATTAAAACTGTACGTACTGAAGAAACTACTTAGACATGGGATACCCTGCAATATTATTATGTGGCTAATCCAAATTAAGGCAAGCCTGGATGCACCTGGACATCTTTCTAAAATTTAGCCATGCATAAGGATGCACTCCAGTTCTGCTCAGGTTATCACATCTCAACTCTCAGTGAAGAATTACTTACCTCTTTATTAGAACCCACTGTGTTGGAGGGAAGAGATAAACTGGCAGATTGGGACTGTCATACACACACTACTATATATAAAATAGATAACTAATAAGGACTTCCTGGTGGCTCAGTCTTCCCTGGTGACTTCCCTGGTGGCTCAGATGGTAAAGTGTCTGCCTACCATGCGGGAGACCTGGGTTCGATCCCTGGGTCAGGAAGATCCTCTGGAGAAGGAAATGGCAAACCACTCCAGTACTCTTGCCTGGAAAATCCCATGGACGGAGGAGCCTGATAGGCTACAGTCCATGGGGTCAAAAAGAGTCGGACACAACTCAGCAACTTCACTAACCTAACTAACTAATAAGGACCTGGGGCTTCTCAGGTGGGACTAGTGGTAAAGAACCCACCTGCCAGTGCAGGAGATGAAAGAGACACAGGTCTGATCCCTGGGTCAGGAAGCTTCCCTGGAAACGGACATGGCAACCCAACCAGTATCCTTGCCTGGAGAATCCCATAGACAGAGGAGCCTGGTGGGCTACAGTCCATAGAAACTCAAAGAATTGGACACAACTGAAGTGACTTAGCACAATAAGGACAGTATAGCAGGGAACTCTACTCAGTACTACCTATATGGGAAAAGAATCTAAAAAAGTGTGGATATATGTATATATGTATATATAACTGATTCACTTTGCATACAGCAGAAAGTAACGCAATCTTGTAAATCAGCTATACTCCAATAAAAGTTAAAAAAAAATAACCCACCATATTAAAATCAGCAAGTCTACAGCATGTTACAATTATGGAAACTGTATTAGCCATCATTCAAGGATTATTGAATTTCATTGTCTTGATCACAAAACATAAATTTGATGAGAGCTTATCCTCCTTGTCTGTTGAGAGATGAGCATGTGAGATGTGTGTGGTTCATATGGGCAAGGATGGGAGGAAGGAAAGTTCTAGTACACTGTAAGTGGAGTGTAAATTGGTACATTTTGGAAGTTATTTGGTTATAGCTAGGAATGTAAAAAATACGCATTTTCCACGAACCGGTAAACTTGGGAACTGGGGAAGTTTGACATAAGGATAGATGCATGCTCATTGCAGCACTATTTATAGTAACAAATGTTGAAAACAGTCTGTGAGTCTAAGAATGAGAGGAATGAATAAATAAAATATAGCATGCTGTTCAGCAGATTTTTTTAAATGCCCAGGTTTATTTGTATGAAACATGGATAATTCAAAAAGATAATGTTGAATAGAAAATGAGTAAGTTGCAAATTGATATATAGAGTAACTAGAATATGATACCAGTATTCTAAATTTTATATAACTCTTACTAAACTATGATATTTATGGATATGTATACATATGCATGTACATGTGTATAAAAACAAAAATGGATTGGAAGGCAATTGATAAATTCCCTATTTTTCCTTCTGAGGATGGGAGAAATAGTGTTGGGTGTGAAGGAAAGTGAAGACTTCAACTTTATATGGAATGTTTTACTTTTTATTTGATTGTGTTCTTAAAATAGTTTTCAAGGTATTTTGGAAAAATGTTACAAATTACCATTTTTTCATTATCAATAATGATGCTACCAACTATTTTTCTGTATTTTTATTTTGTCAAAACCAAAAATCTTCTCAAGTCCACTACTATCTATGACACAAGATGCTTGATTCATTCCTTCATTTTTCATCACATATGTGTTACTTGACTGCTATGTATAAGACACTATGTTTGGTACAATAGGAAATAACAAAGGTATATAAGACATCAGTTCAGTTCAGTTCAGTCATTCAGTCATGTCTGACTCTTTGCGATCCCACGGACTGCAGCACTCCAGGCCTCCCTATCCATCACCAACTCCCAGAGTCTACTCAAACACATGTCCATTGAGTTGGTGATGCCAGCCAGGCATCTCATCCTCTGTTGTCCCCTTCTCCTCCCGCCTTCAATCTTTCCCAGCATCAGGATCTTAGTCCTTTTCAAAAGGATCCTGTGGCTTTAGAACTTAAAAGTCCTTCTTGTAAACAGTACATAATGGGCTTAGCATGCCTCAATGTAGAGATATTTTCAATAGGCACCTGATATGAAATTATTCCAGTTGTTATGAACTTACACGTGGGTGGGCTTCACTTTATGAAAACATAACAAGAAAATCACCACTTATGAAAGATTAAATGAGAGTGTGATTGACACTTTCAAAAGGAATTATTCGTTTTTTAAAAAAGTGATTCATTGTAGGTCCCTTTCTCAGAGATACAAAATATGATGATATTTTTTAAAAATCTCTTTGCACTGACTTTTTTGGGTAGCACATTCATTGTAAAGTAAAGAATACCAGTATAAGACAGAGACTTTTTACCTGGAGAGTGTTTCACTGCTACACAGTACATAGGTCAAGCCTGCGTGAGACGTGTAGGTGGAGACCTCCATAGTAGCTCCTTGTCTGGCTCTGCACTATTATCTGGAAAATTGCTAATTATACTCAGAGTGTCTTCTATCTACTTCTTCATGACTATACATCATCATTTTTTATGCTTTCCCAGTATCTCTCTATAATATTGATATTCCAGGTGGATAAACTGGATCGTACTTGGGCTGGAAATCCAGTGGAAAACCATCATCTGGGGTGTCTCTCACTGCAGATGCCACAGGAACTTTAAGCTGATATAATAGGTGTCAAGAAACACAAAAAGCTGCAAATAGGAAAAGAGTTTATTTGGGAAGAATTGCATTTGGGAGACATGGATTAGGGTAAAACTAAGTGCTCTGGGGAATAGAAAGAATCAGGGGCTTAAAAAGGCAAAAGCTGTGAGACTTCCCTCGTGGCCCAATGGTTAGGATTCTACACTTGAGCTGCAGGGGGCACAGGTTCGATCCCTGGCTGGGAAATTAAGATCCTGCATGCCACGTGGCATAACCAAAAAATTTTCAAAAAATTTGTTTTAAAGGCAGAATCCATGAGGCTATACTCTGATACAAGAAAGGAAATATTTGTCTGTAATGCATGGCAGTCACAAATTGTTTTAAGATAAGGGTCTGATAAGTAGATAGACTCTCACGAGTTATTTTAGGTTAAGAACTCAATAGGTATATCAGCTGTCACAAGTTATTTTAGGATAAGGGTCTGATAAGTATCTTGAGTTTCTGGCAGATGTTCTGGATGCCTTCATTAGGACAATGAGTGACCAAAAGGTCAGATTCCATTCAGAACAAGATGTGCATAAGTCACACTTCTGCAGTGGCCTCTCAGCTCCATTTAGAGAGCTCTCTTGGCAAAATCAACTCCATTTTTATTTTCCTTCCACACAATGACAGCGGATGGAACATACAAATTATTGTTGCAGATGCCAACAGCGGGGGAAGCAAGGTGAAGAACAGTAAGCTGAAAGCTGTCTATCAGAAGTCAAAGAATCACACCTCTGCCCTGACTAGAAAGGGGATGGTGGATGAGTTTTGGAAGAAGGGGCAGAATCCAAATACGGTCTGTGTTTTTCATAGAGCTAATTAGAAAGGTCAAAGTCATCAGTGAAAGCAAAGAGAATTGATATGCGCTCTGGGTGAGAGGAGAGGAATTTGAAGGGTTCTGTTAAGGCAGACTGTCCTGCAAGGTCTGTACCTTCAGTAGAAGCTCAGCGTGTGTCCATTGACTGAGGTCTTGAATATTGAATCCATCATACATGAGTGAATCTTCTGGGGCATCAAAAGGAGTTTGAATCCACAACATATGCAGCTTACTACCTCTGAAGGTAAAGGTTGAAACCGGACACTCACAAGAGCCCTGCCCTTGAAGGATGATCCTGGATTGGTCCCCTCAGCTAATACAATGCTTTCCACATGCTTTTGCACCTTGTCTGTGCTCCCTTTTCCCTGAGCAACCAGGTTCGACGTGATGGAAGAACCTAAGCAATTACAGAGAGACAAAAAATGGCAGACTGCCTGTGTGTGTGTGTGTGTGTGTGTGAGAGAGAGAGAGAGAAGAGGACAGAAGTATAAATGGGGAGGTGGGGGGAGGGGAGCAGAAACAGAAGCAATAACATCCTTAATTCTTTTTATGAATGTGTGACTTTTGCTCTTTAGTTTTTGTTCCTTCTCTCTCTCTTTTCTTGAAATTTTAAGTGAAAGATAAAGCGTCAGTATTTGGTGAACAAAATGTGTCCAAAGATCTCTCCCCAGGGAGCTTGCTTATACTATTTTCCCTAGTATCGGGAGGCGAAGGAGAACCTTAGCGTTCCTCCAGGGTCTGGCCACTGGTGTCCTTGACTCAAGCAAGGTGTACTATGCAGCAGGTGTCACTGAAAAGCCAGGAAAAAAGCTGTCAACCATGGTGTACGTTGGCCTTCAGATGTGTTCCGTTCCTTGGGGATTTCTATATTTGGCCAGACTGCAAGGTATTGAGGTAGATAAAGCAGGATAGATTTGAAAACTGCACAGTGAATCTTCCCTTGTTGTTTTATATGTCAAAAAAAGATACAATTTAAAATGTATGTGACAAAAGGGTATTTTTGAAAGTTTTAAAAAAAGAAAGACCAAGAAATACTTTCAACTAATGTATTAAAGTTTATTTGCCTGCATAGATAAGATGGTCTTATTGCTAGGCAACAGATACACCAAGACAATGGTGGGCCAGAAGGGTAGAGGAACTCATGAGTATTTTAGTGTGAATTCTTGCCACAATAGCAACCAGGCTGACGATCTTCTCCTATAATGGGAGGTGGCAGAAATGATCTGACAGACTGAGCGAGGTGAGGTGTTTTGACTTATTTGCCTAATATGCCAACTTTTTGTGTGATGCAGTTAATATTTTTAACTCAGAATGGCCTGTTTATCTGAGACTTTTTTCAACTTTCTAGCTTGTGATGACTCTGTCAGTCAGAAGCTCCAGGATTTCGGAGTATATTAGACAAATATTACAGGCAGCAGCAAAACTTGATGATCACAGCAATGTGAATGTGGTGTGTTCTGAATTAGAAACAAGGACTTTTGATTCCTCACTCACCTATCAAAGAAATTTGGTTGTCACTTAAAAGTAACAGATGTTAAAGTGTGTTTCATATTATAATTTTTTTATAGGGATATAAACACTGTTCATTTCAAGAATTCAAAGATTTTGGATGTTTGGCATGCACAGTTCTTATTCTAGATCCCATAGTCTTTAGAACTCTTATCATCCTTACTACTAAAAAGTTTTATGGGAGGTAAAGAAGGTAAGTATCTCCAGAAAAAAATTGTTGAAGAAAAGAAATAGGGGGCTTTCTAATTATTTTATGTTGGCAGAGTTAAAAGTTAGGAAATGGTTGAAATTAACTGGGTCAGAGGCTTCTATAGTAGTTTATTTACAAGACAGTTATAAGAATTGATGATTATTCATTCACTGTCAATCGTATACTTACAATGTAGGATTGATTTCCTTATGGTCTTTATTTGAAGAGCTTGAAATACTAACACAGTATCACTTTATTATAGCCATGATTTCAGAGGTTCACAAGATTGCAAAATTTAAAATTTTAGAAGAGTGAAGTGGTTTTATATGTGAACTTTAGTTTAATCCCCAAACAGCAGCTATCCAGGATTCCTATAGAACTTGAATGTAATAGTGTATAAGTCCTACTCTCATGCCTATCCTCATTCACACAGACTGCTGTTAAACTGAATTAGATTCCAAAGTGATAAAAATTGAATGATTAACGAACTGGCTTGAGGACCCAGTGATTTCAAAGACCCAATGTTGATGGCTACAAAGAAGGGCCAAAACAATCACGAAAAGAGTTCTCCGTAGTAGCTTCTTCATTACATAATTTGATTAACGAGTCGAGAATTTATAAAAAATCGTTACCTCAATTCCACTTCTTCATGTATATCCAAAAGAATTGAAAGCAGGGACTTGAGCATATACTTGTAACCAATGTTCACAGCAGCATTATTCACCATAGCCAAAAGGTGGACCCAACCCAAGGGTCCACTGACAGAGGAATGGATAAAGTGTGGAACATACATATAATGAAATATTACTCAGTCTTCAAAAGGAATGGAATTCAGGTACTTTCTATTAATACAACAGGGATGAACCTTGAAAATGTTATGCTGAATGAAATAAGCCAGACACAAAAGATGAAATAATGTATGATTCTGTTTATATGAGGAACCTAAGTAGTCAAATCCATAAAGACAGGAAATAGAACAATGATTAGCAGTGGCCAGTGGAAGGGGGAAATGGGGAATCGCTGTTAAACAGGGGTAGAGTTTCAGAATGGGGTGATGAAGAAGTTCTGGAAGTGAGTGGTGGTGATGGTTACACAGCAGTGTGAATGTATTCAATGCCGCTGAACTGTACACTTAAAACCGGTAAATTCGTCAATTTTATGTATATTTTACCACATGGAGAGAAAAAAAGAAATGATTACTGAAAAAGAATCATCTCATCCTAACTCAGCGTTTGAAATATTCCTTGCTGAAACTGTGCCCATCTGCTTTTTCCATTCTTGACCTCAGGTTCAAAAATACAGTAGTGACATCACAATGGACCTTAATTTAAACTCTGGTAGGATACTGCAAGGTCAGTTTAATAACTCCCTCTCTTGGAAATTTTTCTTT